>NW_023458560.1:39921238-39921863 GCF_013731165.1 Rhagoletis pomonella
TGTGAAAACGAGCTAAGTTGCCACGTTACATCTGTGAACTTCCGATACAACCACATATGCAGAGAACTTATAAAATAGAGAAGATGCAAATTTTGGTTGCATCGAACATTTGTCTGGAACGTTTAGAGGACGGAATTTCACCATTCTATTTTAACATTTCGAGGTTTCTTAACATTTGAAATTTAACATTTTTGTGGATTTCTCACCAAATGCTCTTTCAACAATGTCGCTTGAATGTTCCTTCAATGTTGCTTGAACCTTGTCAGATTGTTGCGGGGGCAGATAAGTTATTTCAATAAGTTCAATATTTATTGAATTAGTAAATGTTAATAAAATTTAAAATAAAAAAAATTTAGATAATCTATCGTAAATTAAAATGAAATAAAATTAAAATAAAATAAAGTTCTAATGTGCGTTGACATGCAAATTCGTTGTATGTATGTATGTACATCCTTTTCTATCAGTTTTCCAATTAGGTACTTTTTATTGGCCTTCATGTAATTGCGCCAAAAATGGCAATAATTGGGGAAGGCGATTTTTTCTCTCTTTCTCCTGTCTCTATTATATATATGCCAAACATGTAAGTATCAAATGTCAAATATGAAAATGTAAATATGTATGGATA
>NW_023458560.1:39921873-39936606 GCF_013731165.1 Rhagoletis pomonella
ATGGATATATACAGTATGTACATATGTAAATGCCAATAATTGCGCCACATATTGACATTCGTCAAATCTTTCTTGTCGTCGCTTGAAAGAGGTCGTATTTTCGCAAAGTTTTTCTTAAAATGCCGCCGGTTCGGAAATGTCGCGTTCGCGACTGCAGCAGCTCCAACGCCCAGACTAGGATGTTCGCCTTCCCCCAGGATCCTCATCTGGCCAAGAAGTGGAAGGACAACATTGGAGTCACCCCTGCTGATGGCCACTTTGCGTTCACCAACGCCTTCATATGCGAGCACCATTTCGAGGAGGAGGCAGTAGGACCGAAGCTGCTGAAGAGGAATGCGGTGCCCACTCTGCATCTGGGTAAGTCTCAATATTTAGTTGCATGAATGCATTTATAGGTGTGTACATATGTGTATACATTCGTATGTATGTAAATATGTAGTCATTTGTATGCACATATGTATACATTAGGGGTGTTGGTTTAATGCGAGATGGTGTATGTTGACTTAAATTGAAAAAATTAAATTGAAATTAAATAAATTCAAGTAAAATAAAATAAAATACATTTAAATAAGATAAAATAAATTAAAATAAAATAAAATAAATTCAAATAAAATAAAATAAATTCAAATAAAATAAAATAAATTCTAATAAAATAAAATAAAATAAAATATATTTAAATAAATTAAAATTAAATAAATTCAAATAAAATAAAATAAAATAAATTCAAATAAAATGAAATAGAATATATTTAAATAAATTAAAATAAAATAAAGAAAAATAAAATAAAGTAAAGAAAAATAAAATAAAATAAAATAAAATATATTTAAATAAATTAAAATTAAATAAAATAAATTCAAATAAAATGAAATAGAATATATTTAAATAAATTCAAATAAAATAAAGAAAAATAAAATAAATTTAAGTAAAATAATACAAAATTGAAATACAAATAAAATTAAAATAAATGTATGAATGTGAATGTATTTATAATGTATATCTTGTTACATGTTTATATGTGTATATGCACATATGTATGAATATATGTATATGTAGCGCCGTATACATAAACATACGTCCATACATATGTGAAATATATGTCCCTTATTGTAGATAACTCCTGCTAGGTTGATTTTAATGCCGTTTAATTTCATGGTATAGGGGTATAGATCCATTATAACATATTACCTTAATTGTAGGTTCCGCAAGACTCCCCCCCCACCCGTATCATCCCGTGCAACTGAGTAGAAGTTGTTGCGTCAAGGGTTGCACCTCAGACCAGAAGAGGAAACTTTTCGAGTTTCCGAAGACTGAGGTCGCAAGAAACGAGTGGGCTATAGCTTGCAACTTACAGTTGCCCTTAAGTAAAGAGAAGAAGTTATTTATTTGCGAACTTCATTTTTATAAAGATTTTATTTCCACAAAGCGGCTGCTGAATGGAGCCTTCCCTGTTTTGCGGCTAAATACCGAAGTAGAAGTAGGTATAGAGGAATCCTTTGACGTTAATAGCGTCTCCTCTTCTAATTGGGTCATGCACCCCGTTGAGCGCACTTACTGCGATCCAGTCCAGGACTCCAACGCTGAGTTGACCTTAGAAGAATTTGCCCTTTATTCAGACCTTGAAGATAGGAAAAAGCGTTGTGAGAAAGTTTTTTTAGATGAGGAAATTGAACAAGTTTCAATTAGAGACCCACCTGCTGTTAGCGATGAGCATTTCGGTAAGATTTGCCGTGGCTATCAGCAGAATGAAACCAAACTCCTTAAAAAAATTCAAGACCTTGAATCCCAACTCAAAGTCTTAAAAAAAAAATATTCTGACCTTGAAAAGGGCGCCATCTTTCCCGCAGTGGATGCCAGCGAACACGCCGTACAATTTGCGAAAATGATAACGAATACGCGGCATTCATATGCAGAGGAGGAAAAGATTTTGGCCCAAAACCTTAATTATATGGCATCTAAGGCATATAATTTCATGCGCGATGACCTCCTTTTTGCCCTCCCCCATAAAACTACCCTTTTACGTTGGCGCCCCATTCGGTTTGTAGCCCCTGGGCTGCAAACCAACGTCCTTGATAATTTGAGTAAAATTGTCAAGGACATGTCTGAGAGCGAACGGCTCTGTACATTAATTTTTGATGAAATCGGTATAAAAGGCGATCTAACATACAACCAAACCAGAGACCTCATAGATGGTTTTGTTGATGACGGAGCCGGTCTCCGTCAAAATACCATTGGCAATAAGTGCCTCTTTTTTATGATCAAAGGGATCACAAAAAAATGGAAGTACGTACTGTCTTATTCTATAGCAAAAGAAGGGGTTAAGGCCCCCCCTTCTAATGAACCTGTTGAAAAGCAATATAGATTCTGCCCAAACACTTGGTCTCAGTGTAAGGGCTATTATATGTGATCAGGGTGCTCACAATTTACAGCTTGTCCATTTGCTCAATATCACTCCCGAAGCCCCCTATTTCGAGCATAATGGCCAACGGGTTCATTTTCTGTTTGATTATTGCCACCTTATTAAGTCCATCCGCAACAATTTCCTTAAGTACGACTTCCAAACTGCGGATGGCACAGCTAGTTTTCGTGTCATTAGAAAAGTGTACGCACTTGATAAAGCCAACGTAAATTTTAAAATTTGTCCGAAATTGACCGACGCTCATATTTATCCCGGTAATTTCGATAAAATGAGCGTCTCTCGTGCCACGCAAGTTTTAAGCAACTCAGTTGCTGCTGGTATCGAGATGGCATACGATCAGAACCTTTTCGGTAATGATCAGTATGTCAAAGACTGTGCAAAAGCTACCCAGAAGTTCTGTAAGAGATTTAACGATCTCTTCGATGATTTAGATTGCAAATCCCTGTTTCACAAAAATCCTCTAAAACGCCCGCTATTCAGAAACTCCCATGATAAAATTGATCGCATTAACGACCACATTAATTTCATTAAACGAATTAAAAAACCTTCTCCTCTTGTCCAATGCCTTGACGGCTTCATTTTGTCCCTTAAAGCTATGCTTTCGGTTTCGGCGGAAATTTTCGAGGAACATAAAAACCTCTCCTTTATACTTCTGGGTAAATTAAATCAAGATGCGCTTGAAAATTTTTTTTATAAAGTCCGAGCTTCTTCCGGCATTAATACCCACCCCTCTGCATATGAAATGCAATTTATCGTTGCGCGTCTTATATCGATGCACATTTTACGGCGTAAATTTTCGCAAACAGGTAGTAACTGCGAGGAAGATGACGACCTTAACCTGGACTGGAATACACCTCAAGAGCAAGCTCTTATGGCTACCCTGGACCCCCCCAGAACCCATTTCTCTCGAAGATATCGAGATCCCCGATGACCATTTCGCTCAAACACAAAAAACCGGCCGAAATTCAAGTACAAAGGTACTACACAGGGTATGCCATTTACCAAAAGGTACTATTAAAGTTAAAATGTAGCCATTGTCTTCATCTTATGATGAAATTAGATAATCCATTAGATAAAAATTCAGAGGCCCTTATTCGAGCGAAAAATTTCAAAGACCCTGACGATCTCCGCCTTTTAAACCCCAATGATCGTATATTCGAGATATGTCGTATGCAAATGTCTTTGTATAACGACATATTCTCCCAAAATGCCCACAAACCTGATCTTAAAGCTTTAATAATTTCTGCTATACGCAGTAGAACCCTTGTAATTTATCCCGAATGGTTTCTCGAAGCGGGCGAATGCTCCGAGCATCGGGATAAATTCTTAGACTTTTTAGTCACTGTCCTTTTATATAAAAATTCTAAATGGTTAGCTCGCCAAACAGCGGAAGTCCATACAGCAGCCGCTAAAGAACGTAAGCAAAAAAAATTGCAAAAATTGAATAAATAGATTTAAATATGTAAATATGTATGTAAGTTTTGCATTTTTGTTTGCATGAACACTAATCAATTATGTACGCGTATGCATATGTACATACATATATGTATTTATGTATGCACATAGTTTGTTTACCTGTTCATATGCACATTTATATCTATGTATTATTCACAAGTAAATAATAAATTAAAATTAATGATCATAACCATTTCATTTAATATTTCTTCAATGTTGATAGATAATATTCAATTTTTTCATTAAACATCAAAATATTCATCAACTAATAAAATTTTGCAAAACGATGGTGGTTTTCTGCACACACACTTCCACGAAATTTGAGCGTCACAAGCTTGCGCATGAAATTGAACGCCATCATAAAACGCTGCTTAGGCGCTCGAATTTCAATGTGTTGTGTGGTGGATGCGCTAGAGACGCAGGATTATTTTCGCGTGTTGCATTTTTGCTGGGGATCAAATCCCAGTTGGAGAATTTTTTTTTCCTTTCTATTTTATTAAAGTAATTAAATTTTCTTTTTTTTATTTTATCTTGACCTTTGAGGTATATTTTATAAATTGATTTGTATTTATAAAATATATGCATAAAAATTCCCATAAGAGGTCGGGCAGCATAATATGCTTCTATGATATTTTAGTTACGGAAAAATATTTCATAGCCACATACCTATATGTATTTGCGAAAAATTAATAAAAACTTCTTTGTAAATACTTTCTGTTTCAATTCATTTATTCAGTTGCATGTACATAATTTTTTCAATGATTTCGATTTTTTTTGCCAAATATATTTTTTTTTAAAGATAAATATACCAAAAAGTACTAAAATTGGTCAAAAAAACATTTTTAATACATGTACCTAAAAAATGAACAATCTATGGAATATGTAAAATATGCAAATGGTATTGGGCATCAATTAATCGGAATGGTTTTGCATCAAATAATTCCGGTTCTATATTTGCTTTATCGCTCAAAACTTTAGTTTCTTATCATTATAATTGTTTTGCATATAAAAAAGCAAAAATTAAAAAAATAATTAAAAATTTGCAATATTAAGTAAATATCAGAATTCCGATTTACTACCCTGCAACACGGAGTATATCAATATACATGTTGCTAGACATTATTTTGTGCCGCTAACAGTGAATTTAACAGAATCCACCACCAAAAAATCTGCAAAAAGTGGATTCCGTGGTTAAAACCTTCTAAATCTGTTAAGTTCCGACACTCAATAGTTTCCATTTGTTGTTTGCATCTTCTCAGTAATTATAAGTTCTCTGCATATGTTTGTGATTTTAGAAGTTTTAATTTTATTAAAAAAAAATTAATGTATTTTCCTGCAGAAAACGTACACTTTTATTTAATGTTTATTAAAATGACACTTTAAAATACTAGTTAATGATTGAAATATTGGTATGGAACAGAGAAATAGAGTGTTTTGTCAAAAATTACCAAAAATTGCCAAGATTCGAGATAACTTATTTTACTGGTTATAGAGAAATAATTGCCACTTTTCACTTGGCTGGCCGAGATTTCTTCATTTTAAGATTTTAGAATTTTTGTGTCGGATTGACAAAGTTGCGCTTGTTGGTGATGAATTTGCGGGGAGATGTGCTGCGGTTGTTTTTATGAATGAATTTACTTGGCCTTGAGAAATATGCGCATGCGTTTAGTAATGAAATAGTTATTGTTGTATTTGAATATGCGCGTAATTATGTATGTGTGTATGTATGCTGCCGTGAGTTGTACATATGTACCTTTGTATATATGTGCGTGGTACTTAGCCAGCAATATGCACGTATGTATGGATGTACTTATATATGCATGCAAAAACGTTGTCAATTAATGGAGCATGTAGTACATATAGATACATATACATATGTATGCGTGGGAAATGCATTTTCATTTGACTCCAAAACTATTGGGGCATATTAGTAGACGAAATAAAGTCGACTCTTAAGTTAAAGTTTGTCAGCCCCAAATAAGAAGAAAGTTAGTATGTACTTACATATATGTAATATTGTGTGCAGGTGCAAGAACGTTATCAATAAATGATTTTGGAGTATGTGTGTGGGGTACATATGTACACATGTATGTAAGTACATACGTACATGCATACATTCAGATGCGATCAACTAATTAGCAACGAAATTCAATATGATATTGTTGCAAATTATGTTTATTTATTTTTAATGATTTTCATTTAAAATATAATTCAATCTGTAACAAAAACCACAATAATAAAAGTTTAAAAGTTTGCACAAATTGCAAAAAAACGAATTGAACTTCAAGAAATGGTCACAAAAATTTTTAATTAAAATATTTAAAAAATAATTCGGGTATGCAGTATTGTAGTCCATTCAATTATAGTATAAGAAAGTGCAAGTTTCAAGTTGTTAAAATTACCGTTGATTTTTTAGGTTTTTTTTTTGTTGGGGTACTGCTGTTTTTTCCCATACAAAAAAAAATTTTGTTCATGTGTTATATGGAAGAAAATGCGAACAACCCTCCACAAAAAAATTCTAAAAAATGAACGGTAATTTTTAACGACTAGAAGCTTGGACTTTCATATACTATAATTGAATGGACTACAATACTGCATACCCGAAAATTTTCTAAATATTCTAATTAAAAATTTTGAAATTTTTATAACAATTTTTTGAAGTTTGATTTATTATTTTGCAATTTGTGCAAGCTTTTAAACTTTTATTATTGTGGTTTCTGTTATAGATTGAATTATGTTTTAAAGGAAATTATTAAAAATAAATAAATAAACATAATTTGCAAACAATATAATTTTGAATTTCGTTGCTAATTAGTTGATCGCATCTGTATGTACTACAAGTATCCATATGCGCATGCCTGGGAAATGGATTTGCATTTGACTCCAGAACTATTATTTACAAATAATATCTACGAGTATTGCAGTAAAAGTCAAAAACAACTTTGAAGTTAACAAGTGCATTGCTTTGTAAATTTTTTTGTTAATGCGTCCGTCTTTAAAGTGAGTTTGTGAAAAAACTAAGGCAGTTGGAAAACTGGGATTTGTTGCATTGAAAATAGCGTAGCAACTACAATAAGAATCGTTAAAAAAAAAACGATTTTTGCGACCCAAATGCCGACGGCAAATCACCAATGAGTTTGCATATTTGCATAGCTTTCACCTATTTATTAGATAACAAATCTACGTTTTGGAGTTAAAGCATTCCCTGGCCAATATCTTCGAAAATTAATTTTGAAGTTAACAAACACATTGCTTTATACATTTTTTTGTTAATGCGTCCATCTTTAAAGTGAGTATGTGAAAAAACCAATTTTATCATTTTTTTAACTAACATGCATTTTTACTATTTACATGATATAATACTCGTACAAGAAGCGAACTTGAACAGATGCTTTTTAAGTTTTTAGCAACATTAACTACTGAATAAATTATATTTAACAAATGGTCATGCAGAAATGCAAATCAGCAATTCTAACTAATATAAAAGTACATTTAATATAATTTAACTATATTAATTTATTTAATTTTATTAAAAAAATATACATGAATACGTTTCTGCATTCACATGCAACCTAGCAACACATAGCTAGACACTTGCAACAAATATAACATTATCATAACAGAAATTTACATTTTTCTCTGTTAACTCTTCTTGAAATGTTAATCGCGCTGTGGTGATATTCCATAGATTTATTTTTCAGCCAAACAATTTTACGTTCCAAAAATTTGCACCTTCTCTATCTATCTAAGTTCTCTGATGCAAGTGACACGAAAAGCATCCGCCGGCCGAACTAATCCCTTGGGCGCGCATTGCTGGAGAATTAGTACACACCTACGCATTTGGTTGAGTGTGTGTGTGTGTGTGTGGATGTGTGCGGGCGCCTGATTGTATGCCACACCGTTAGTGTTTGTGCAACGCAAAGTGAGCTGCTAAGTAAACGGCTGCCTGCTCGCTTGCTTGCTCACTGTTCTTTAGGTTTGGTTGTTTTTTCTAGTGGCAATGCTTGCATTGTGACATAGTGATGAAATGAAATGGCAGCAAACCTGTTGCGTTCAGCTACTAACCTAGTTGCCGGTTATATTAGCCGGGTAGGTGGTAGGCGGCAAGCTGTTGGCGCTGTGAGTTGCTTGAAGGAGTGAGTGCAAACAGGCAGCAAAATGAAGAGGCGGGCTAACACTAACACGACACTTGCTGTTCGTTTGTGACCACGGCTATGGTGGCGATGTCACAACACTGGCGGACGTGTTAACTTGCCACACTCCTCAACGCTGCTTCGAGGCATTCTCGCCAGAAGAGGCGCAGAGGCCTACATAGTAATTGAAAAATAGCAAAGCGTCGCTCACGTTCGTGAGGTGTGTGCACAGTTAGTTATTTAGTTATCAATGCATGTGTGTTTCCATAGCTGCGTTGCGTAATATCGCGCTGCAAGTGCCGGCTATTCGTAACCTAGGTGTAACTACTAACTAAGCTGAAATAATCACTTTGAGATAAGGCAGCCACTACGTATTTACCCATATGCGCTTGTGTGTTCTTTTTGTTGCAGATTCTCATTTTGCATTACTTACTTTGCACCTTTCACTATATATTTACTCATGAAGCAACATATACAAGACCATACACACACATGTATGTATAAGGGCCCCACGAGGGGTAACTACTTTAAAATTAATACAAATAATTTGATGATACCGCTCGCGTTTGCTTGCCACTTGCAACTAGGCGAATTATATGTAGCACGTTGCAACCAAGTCGAAAATGAATGCACACTGCTGCAGCGCACATTAAGTCGAAGATGAGATAAGTGCATGTAAGTGATTAAAACTAAGCTCTATAGGCCACTGTTTGTTTGCATTTGATCCCAGCGTGGAAGTGTTAACTGTAATAAAAATAATTTTCTTTTACTGCTCCTTTGGTTGCCAGCTTGGGATGTGTGCAAGTGAAATAAAGGGTCCGATTCGCGTTTACATGTTATATAATTTACACACATACATACATACATACGATATAAGGTACTTGCTGTGTATTATTTTAAAACGAAGTGTTTACAAAATGAATGCCAATGAAGGAATTTAAACACAATGGTGGTAATGGTTAAGGTAATTGAAAGGGTGGTAGTAATGGTATTGGCAATGGCTGATTCTAATAGATAATAGTGGGGGGAATGATAATGGCAATGGTAATGGTAACGGTAATGGTAATGTTAATGGAAATCGTAATGGTAATTGTTATGGTTATAGAACTGCTAATTGTAATGGCAAGAGTAATGGTAATGACAATAGTAAATGTTATGTGCATGGTTGTGGTAATTGTAATTGTAATGGCAGTCGACGATTTCGTGTTCGTTTTCGTATTCGAGATCGCAGTTGCGTTCGTGTTAATACTCGCTTTCGTATTCGTATTTGTTTTCTCGTATGTCTTCGTCGTCTTTTTCCTACTCGTGTTCGTCTTCGTTTTCTTTCGTGCTCATATTTTTTCATTAACTCACTACCGCCCCTTAAGGAAAACATAAGTAGTTATTTGTAGTTTCTAGGCAAAAGAAAAAGACTAGTGTTATTTACTAAGCAAAAAATAAAACCAAAAAAATAATTTTTATTTACTAAGCAAGAAATAAACAAAACAAAAAAATGCTTAGAAATAACGATTATTTTGAGCAATAAATAAAATTAACTAAAACAAGTATTTTTCTAATAAATATTATTACTGGTTTGTTCCAGATATTCGCTTTAGTAAGCGAAAGAAGATAAGTGAAGGTAAATTTCGAGAACAGTTCGATATCATTTCGGGACGTGTTCACGATTATTTTAGGACCATTTCGGAACTAGTTCACGACTATTGGAGAACCGCTTTTTAACTAGTTTTGGACTATTTCGAGTCTAATTCAAAACTATTTCAGGAACATTTCGGGATAATATCGGGAATAGTCCAGGACCATTTCCGGACTATCTGAATACTATTGTAATACCATTTTGGGGCCAGTTCGGGATCCTTTTGCGACTAATAGGGAACTAGGGCCCGTTTTAAGACTTGCTTGAGATCATTTCGGAAGAAGTTCATGACTTATTGAACTCTTTCTGAGCCTGTTCAGGTCCATTTCCTCATCATTTCGGGATCATTAGGAGACCTGTCCAAAACTATCTCAGCTTCATTTTGGGGCTATTTCGGGGCCATTTCAGGCACCTTTCGGTATCAGTGGAAGATCACTTTGGGACTTGTTCAGGAGCATTTCCGGACTAATTAGTGATAATTTCGGGGGTAGTAAGCGACTATTTAGAGACCGCTTAAATACATATTCGAGATCATTTTGGGGCAAATTAACAACATTTTCCGAACATCTTCAGGACTACCTAAGGACAATTTTGGGACTCGATCATATCAAAGATGAGTGCCTGGTACTCACGTATTTCTTTTGTGAACTACGTTTTTTTTTACTTTGAACCATTTTAAATGTCGGAAATAAGCGATGAAGTATGGGAAGACCTTGGTGTGATTCTAAATAGGCGTCAACGATTTTCTAGGTTTCGACATATCGCCATCATTTCACTTAGGCATTTTTTTGTAAGTGAGAATATCGAGGATGAAGAAGACGATCCGTTTTGAGGTGACAGCGACGGATGCTTATTAAGAATTGCACCCTGAGACGAATGCTAGAAGAAAATTTTTTTGCGCTATGACTGTGCAGCTGAAATTACTACTTATTTATTGATTTATTTATATTTAATCATCAAAGGAATTAAAAGTTAGAAGTTGACCTGTGCCATACAAATATATATACTTTTTAAGGCATCCCAATTCCTCATTCACTTAAGAAGCCACCCTTATAATAACACATGCTCTCAGCTATACAATACTTCTACCAAATAGCAGATTTCCAAGGTACACCTAGCTGGACGAAAATTGTAAAGTCAGCTGGCCATGGCTAAGGGACTTCTCGACGCCAAGTAGGGTGAGTTACCGTCTCCCAGGTAGTCGCTGATCCTAGGGTTGGTTTGGTCAGAATTTTTTTATAAGTTTTTTCCTTTTTGGGGTTTGTGGTAAAAAAAAACATAAGATTTCAGAGCTACTTCCAACGAAACACTGCGGCTAGCCATTAAATTTGCGAATAAGTCTACTATTTGTAAACGGAAAGAAAAATGCAATGTGTGCAACCGACATTGCCAGCCAAATAACATACGTATGTATGTATATGTAGTATGTAGTCAAACCGAGTGAGTTGGTGAAGTAAACAACGAAGCGACCAGCCGACCTAACAAATGCCCAGCCAACCAACTAACTGACTGATAATCACCCACCGCACGCCCCCCACCCAGCTGCCCGATCAATGCACCAATCCGTTCAACCAATCGACCAAGCAACCGAGCAGCCAAACAATCTGACTGACTGATCGACCGACCAAAGCGCTACACTGACTGAGTGAGGCAGCCAGTCAACCGGAAATCTCTATTTATCACAATGCCTGTGAGAAATTGCCACTTATGTATGTATGTATATACATTAGTATGTGTGTGTATAGCAGCTGATGACTTCCCGCATTGTTTTAGTGAATGCTTACTTTGTTTTTATTTTTTTGCTCATTTCTTTTATTTTGTTATTCCCCATGCACCTTATTGTTTGTTTATTTTGTTATTTTACTTTCAGACTCATTGTTTGTTTGTTGCATATTTTTTTTCGGTGATTGCAGTGCAATTGTTGTGCAGAAAATGCCTTTCATCGATGCAACTGAATTACGGCAGAGTCAAACAATGGAATTTGAAAAAATTTACTTTTGTAAAAATTCCTTTAAAAACAGTCAATTTAAAGCTGCACTAAATGCATATCTCCATATGTATGTGTTAGTGTATGGGTGCGCATTTGTTAGCTTTGAAAAATGCATTCAATGCATTTATTTTTTCAGTAGCGAAAGCACACACAAAAATCCATCTGGGCATAACAAATATTTGATGGAAAAAAATGCTGTTTGATTGATGGAATCAGGTCGTTCGGAAAGGATTTATGAGCTTGAATTTTTAGGAAATAAAATATATTTCAATATGTGCGATTGTCTCGATGGGCTTATCAAGCAAAAAATGTACCTACAAATGCATGAACGTGGGTTAATCCATGTCAAATCGACTAGTTTTTTGATTTGGATGAATTTTAGTCAGAACTTTTCTTTTGTCATATAAAAAGTTTTACCAAGGCAAAAAAAAAATAATTTTTTTCGAAAGGTCTGCAAAATTCGAAATTTCAGAGTTTTCGGAATATCGCAAGTTTATTTTTTAAATATATAAAAAATACTATTATAGCTACAAAAATTACTCAGGTATCGCAGATAAAGCTGATATTAAAAAAAAATATGTAATCCTAATACATATTAAAAAAAATATTTAAATAAAGAAAATATAAAAAAATTTAAAAATGTTTGATATTTGAAAACTATCAAAAACTTAAAAACATTTTTGACTAAATTTTTTGTATACAATACCTCAGACTGATCTTAAAAGATCGTGCAGTTTGCAAGAAGGAGTTTCTTAAAAACATGAATTTTTGAACTTTGATTTTTTTTGTAAACTATAAATTACACTTTTTATTTACTTAAAATTTATTTTTAATTTTTAATTTAATTTAAATTACTTTTTGAAAATTTTAGTAGTTTTGAAAATCAGTTCCTGGTATTGCATAAGAACTTAGCCAAAAATTTATATAAGTTTAGGCTCCCAAACATTTTTTTAATTAAAAACTCAAATTTACAGATACAAATGTGCAAAAAAAATTAAAAAAATTTATGTTAAAAATAACCTTTTTGAAAATTTTAGTAGTTTTTAAAATCAGTTCCTGGTATTGCATACAAACTTTTGCAATAATTGTATAAGTGTATATAAGCAAAATTTGTATAAGTTTTGGTTCCCAACATTTTTTTTATAATTGAAAAACTCAAATTTACGGATACAAATGTGTAAAAAAATTAAAAAAAATTACAAATTTTGAAATTAAAAAATCGTAAATGCGAAAACTTTTATAAGTTTATGCCTAAATTTCTTTTTATACAATACCTTGAACTGATCTCTTGTTTTTTCAAATAAGAATTGTTTAATTTTGAAAATTTATTATTGTCTACTCTAATTTAGAGTTTGAAACAAATTTTTTTTCATAGTTCAAAATTTATATTAAAAAGAAACTCCCTGAAAATTTCGGAAGTTATTGAGGTAAGTCTGAAGTATTGTATAAAAAAAAAGCCGAGAATTTCTATATCAATAATTTATGCTTTTAAAATTTTTTCAAATTTCTAAATTTTTAATTTCAAAACCCACAATTGCAGACACAAATATGAAAAAATTCGAAAATTAAAAAATACTACAGAATTTGGAAATGAAAAAAAAAATTGTATATGTTTAATGAAATTTTTGGCTAAGTTTTTTATACATCACCTCCAACTGATTCTTAAATATCCTGAAACTTTCAAAATGTTTTTTTTTAAAAAGAATTTTGGAATTTTCAAAATTGTTTGCGTATTTCCAACTCAAATTTATTCAAATATATTTTTAATATAAAGTTAAGAAAACAATTTTTTCGAGTTCAAAAACTCATAACTTAAATAAACTCTTAAAAATTTCAGGTAGTTTTAAGATCTATTTAAACAAAAATGTGTATAATTTTTTAAGGATTTCTTTTAAATTTTAAAACTCTATTTTTTTCTTTTCGATTTTTTAAATAAATGTATTTTATTTACGTAACCTTAAACATTGCCTTGAAAACGAGTACAGAACCATTTTCGTAAAGATAATAATTTTTTAAGTTATTCAAAAAATAAACTTGCAAAATTTGGGCAATTGTAAAATTTTGAATTTTCGAAAAATATTTTTTTCCATACATACATATGTATGTAACTTTATTAATTTTTTTTTTAATTTTTATAATTAAAATCTTTTATATCCGTCATTAATTGTGTCTTAAAAACAATCTGCTACTTATTTACACGCTACCGCTAACTAATTAATGTAGTAAATTTAATTCTACCTTTTTATTAGCTAGCATTACAGCACAAAATACACTGAGCAGCCCTTACACATATCAGTGTGTGTAGCCATACGCAGATACTTCATACATATATATATATAAATACACATGAACATACATAATACATTGGTATGTACATCAAAATGTCCGTAATGTCCATATTTAAATGCCTATTCTCGCTTTCACCTGATTTCCACTTGCCCGAATTCAATGTATGTATGCGTTTATGCATTGTATGTAATTGAATAATTAAAATAAGCAGCTACTTTAATTGTAATTTAAATTTACATACTTGTACACCGCAGATAGTAGCTGCAATGCGGTAAAGATAAACAAAACACATGTATGCGTGTGTATATACATATGTACATAAATATAAGTATGTATGTATGTATAACATCACATTTAATACAATATTAATTGTTACCGTTAATTGCATTGGGATTTGTGTGTCACGATGATTAAATAAAAGAATATGAGCTGTAAAATTATTATTTTTATTCCTTTCAGTAAATGTAAATTTTGTTTAAGAATTTACATACGGTAGTATGTACATATGTAGTTTTTGTTAAATATTATTTACTTGTAAGTTCAAATTACTCTGCAGCAATTTATATTTTAATTAGGGCTGCGGTTGTTAAAAAAACTGTTAATTGATATTCATAAAAACGTCAGATTTCAAGAGAAGATATGTTAGTATTTTAAATATTAATCAAGCTATTTAAAGCGAAAATTGTATGTATATAAATTTTTGCCAAATTCAAAACAAGAAGTTTTAGGTCATATAGAAACTTGGCCTAAATTTGTTGCCTTATTAAAAGCTGGACATAAATTTCGGTCCATAAAACTGGAGATGAATTTTTGGTCC
>NW_023458560.1:39936706-39939083 GCF_013731165.1 Rhagoletis pomonella
TGATTCAGTATCTGTTTTATCAATTTTGTTATCGATTATTTATCGATTTTTGTTACCGTTTTTGTTATCGATGATTTTTATTAAAATTTCTATCGTTTTTCTAATCGATTTCGCGATTTTGTTCTTGATTTTTTTATCGATTACTTATCGAATTTGTTATCGATATGTTTACCGATTTTGTTATCGATGTTTTTATCGATTTTGTTATCGATATTTTTATTGATTTTCTAATCGAATTTTTGTTATCGATTTTCTTATCGATTATTTATCGATTTTGTTATGTATATTTTTATCGATTTTGTTATCGATATTTTTATCGATTTGGTTATCGATTTTCTTATCGACTATTTATCGATTTTGTTATCGATATTTTTATCGATTTTGCTATCCAAATTTTTATCGAATTTTTGATGTCGATATTTTTATAGGTTTTATTATCGATAGATCTAGGTGGAAAAAAGAAAAAAACAACTATAACCTTAAGCAAAAGCGGCTTAAAAATCGAACTTGGAACTTTTAGTTTGTTTCTTTTTATATGCATGCCTATGTACATATTAAATCATCCGGTTAAGCGTGTTTTTCGCTAATAGCCAAGCGTGTGCGCAAATCTCACGAGTTGGATTTTCTCTTGTCACTTGCTTCTCTCGCCAGAAAAAAAAAACGCTAGAGCGCTTCCTCTTGCATATATTTCAATCAGTGGGGTTCCAGAAGCAAGTTTAATAAAAAATAAATCGACTATTTCAACAATTTCAGCCTTAAGCTTTATTTAGGCGAAAAAGTAACGAAATTACTAATTTTTTTCATTGTCACTCGAAAAACTCATAATTGCTTTTTTTAATAACTTTGGAAAGTTTTCAAATATAAATTTCAGAGAAAAAAATATTAAAATTCGCCGAATGTTTAAGCGAGTTACGTTCACAGGTAATTGCTTCCAATAATACGAATATGTAGCCAAAAAAAAGAAATAGTATACGCACTAATATACGAATACGCATAACTTTTTCTGGTGTCGGCAATCAACTGCAAGAGGAAATTGAAATTAATCTGCTTGCTTTATTAATGACGAAAAAAGTTGAAATGTGTCTGAAAAAGTTTAAAACATGATTTTTCTGGATAGCTAAGCTATTTAAGTTTGTATTAAATGTAAAAAAAGTGTGCTTAAAAAGCCATCTCAAATTTTTCATGCTATGTACCGTTAAATTTTTTACATTGAGTGCATAAAAATTTCGGCACATTCGTAGATTTAACTTTTTTTACTGCATTCGATTCATACATTCCTTTTTATATCAGAGCGCACTTGTGCACAAGGGCATTATAACATTGTTTACATAACGGTTGTTGGTAACAGCCTAAAGCAATGGAGGTAGATATAGATATCTACTATGTATATCCATTCCTAGTATAAAGGAAAGTCGAGGCTCTTTGAACACGCTAATCTCGAAATGTGGTGAAGGGATTTGGACGAGATTTTCTCCAAAATATTTTGTATCGATAGTAGAGTGACCTTTCGTAGTTAGAAGTTCTATACTTTGAATATATGAGCAAACTATAGGGTTACCAGCTGTCTAAAACATCATGAGTCCACACCGTATTTTTTGAGTAGGGTTGCCACCTGTTAAGAAGATTACCATATTCAATCTTAATAAGCATTTTCACTGTCAAATGAAAAGACTTTGCCTCAAGATTTACAACAATGTATTGCTTTTTTTAGTAGGGTTGCCACCTGTTTAAAAATTAAAAGATATTAAACGTTCGTTGGATGAAAAAATTAGATACCAAATGAAAGGGCTTGCCCTCGAAAAACATTTATTTTTAAGGAGGGTTGTCACCTATTCAAAAATTAATATTTTATCCTTACATAGTTTAAAACAAAGTCGGGTTTTTTTTCACCACTCTAATCTATATAATCTGTATCGATAGTACTTAGAATTTCTATAGGGTTGGCACCTGTCTTAAAAAAACGTAAAATCCGTTGTTGAGTTACAAAAAGTGAGATATTAAATGATAGGGCTTGGCCCCTATATGTTCAGTAATATGTTATTTTTTGAGTAGGGTTGCCATCTTTATAAAAATTATAAGATATTTCGTTGGGCTAAGAAATGAAGTACCAGGTAAAAGGATATAGTCTCCGGATGTTCAATAACCTTTTATTTTTTTTGGGGGGGGTTTGCCACCATTCTAAAAGTTACTGCCTTAGATATAATACGTGAAGAGATTTTTTACTAATGATATCAGATTTGACCAGTTCATTCAATTATAAAACAAGAGGTGTTTAGTGAATGAGCTTGGCCTTCAGATACGCTATAATATTTTTTTCTTTTTGTCCATTGGAAAAAATCTTGTAATGCTGCTTTAGTCTCCAACGCTTTCCTGATGC
>NW_023458560.1:39939183-39952049 GCF_013731165.1 Rhagoletis pomonella
ATAATTTTTTTTTACCGCCTAAGCATTATATTTGAAAACCCATTTGCCAATGAAAAAAGCACACCAAAGCAGATTGAAGTGTTGCGCCAAGTGACGTTTGATGACAAGACTGCCAAAACCAAGCAGAACACAAACTACAAGAAGCACACACAAAATCTTCAGCTATTGACTACGAATAGAAGAGATAGAGCCGCACTAATATGGAGATTCCAAAATGTACGTATGTCCTTGATGATGAGCCGGTCGTTTGCCAACGTCAACTTTCAAAGTGCGCCAGTGGAGCACAAAGTTTAACAAAAACAACAGCGAGGCGCTTATGCAACTCTGCCAAGTACTTCAAAGTATTGCGCTGATTATGGATAAGTATGAAGTAGACGCAGGAGTATACAGGAGTAGAAGTGGAAGTAGAAGTTGTGTGCGAATATGTGCCTCCGAGGCTTTTGTTCGAGGAGTGTGAAACAAAATGTTATCCAACACGTTGAAAGCAAGTCTCGCTGGTCGGTCGGCCTATGTGGCAGGCATTATACTAAGTACTCGTACACAACTGATATTTGATATTGGTGTTTGTCGGTGCTGTTGGACGTCATGTCGAGCGGCTCTTGTTAAGCGCAGACGGCAAAAGTGTCGAAATCATTTTAATTGCTTTCAACAGCGCCAACGACAACAGGCGGCGCCGGCAACAAGGACATGAGTTAGCAGAGTGTGGGCGACATAAAAGTGTACATATAAGCAGGCGGAAGGGGGGTTGCCAGCCGATTGTTTGGTTGTATCTTTGCTGGTTGGATCGATACTTGGCTAGACGGCTGGCTCGTTGCTTGCTTGACTGGCTGCTTGGTTGGAAACGAAATGAAGGTTGATACTCTCGTACAGTGAGTGAATATTGTAACCAGTTGTCTTTAATGAAAAGGCAGAGCCGTTTGGAAATTTATTATAATCAGTGTTTTAAAGGAGAATATGGTAACTTGGTATTCATCAACTTCTCTATGTGAATCGATGAAGTGAGGAAAACGACGGTTGGTAGGGAAGTTTTAGTCGGCGGTCAGTGAAAGACTACACTCTGAACTCAACGACCTGGCAAAGTGGGCAGAAAGGAACGGCCTAGGTTTTAATACCTCCAAAACGGAAATGGTTCTCCTCACGAAGAGATATAAGATGGACAACTTTCAAACTCGCTCAATGGTGAAACTCTTACTTAGAAATGGAAAACTGAAGGATGGAGCGGAAAAGCGCTCACCCTTCCCCTGAAAGAGTACAATTTCAAAAGACTGATAATAAATGGGTATACGTAGCAGTAGACCTATTATCACCTACGGCGCCATTTGATATGGAGGAAGGCGGACACTCAAAAACTTATCTTATTAACCCGAAAAGGGCTCAAAAATGTGTATGAATAAGGGGAGAAATTCGCATGGCATCTAACTGGTTGCAAGCAACTAGCAGGGGTCAGGATTACATTCGCAGCGGAGTCCGGGTGGAGTACAGAATTTGGGATTATCAGACCATAGAATTTTACTTATACTGAAACTTTTCCGGACGGAAATGGCTAGGTACATATCGATCTAAGCGACGATGAAATCAATATCTCCAAAGACGGCCCCTCTGTTGATACTGGAACGGGGTACTGACTCGCGTATTCGTACTCGTCCAAACCTGTAACTCGCAAGGAATTCTATCGTAGACAAAGTCTCGGTGGCAATTCGATCAAAAGCTAAAGTTGTCTTATTTAGTGGTGTGTCCTCTGTAAAAGCTTTTGAGAATAATCCAACTTCCTATCCACAAATTCTCAATTTCGATCCTTGGCAAGGCCAGTAATACCTTCAATGGAGCATCTGCTTGGCTCAGGACCTTCATTTTTCCTAAAGAAAAATTAGATAAAAAAAACAATTTCCTCAAAAGTTTTTCTAAATACAATAATTTTTTTTCTCTTTCGATATTTTTTTCTGCTTTTTTCTTAAAAAATATTTTTTTTCAAATATTGTTTCTAAACATTATCTTTTTATTTTTTTTTATAGTTCAAACAAAATTTTTTTTAATTTACCTTGTTTTAGTCAAAATATTTGTTATAAGAATAGCCAAATAAAACTTGGGCGCATAAAACACCAGAACACTTTAAAATTATTCACACAGTTTTCTGATGAGTGGAGAAACTCTTTTGGAAGCATGTTTACCTTGGTCCTGAAAGGGTTAAGGTAAGGGTGACCTTACGAGGGCACACCGCTGCCTTAGAGCATCTAAATACTCTGCCTTCCTTTTAGGCCACCCGATAGTCAGCAAGCTCCAGTTTCGCTTTGGGGGAAGATGGCCTCCTCTGTGAGGAAGCGGGTATAATTTAAAGTATTTGTTCTCCGCGACAGATATCTAGATTCCTAGAAGGTGTAGGAGGCAAGCTTCTACGGCTAGGATGCAGTTATTTAGACACCTTGATCAATGGGAACAGAGTCCACGTTGATCATTTCAAAGTCTAAGGTATTTTGTTAATGCGCAAGCCGGTTAAACAAAAGTTAATTTCGTACATTGCAGTGCCAATCTGATTTGGCAAAGCCCTTTAAACATTTTGACTTACATCCATTTGTTTGGCCTGTCTTTGGGCAATGAGTGCTCCTTTGATACTGTCGACTGCTCCACTCAAGATGCGAAAGTTGATTTAGTTTAGATTTTGCTTTAGATTGTAACCATCCATGGGAATCCCACTAGTAATAGGCGAACAGAGAGGACAGCGGCATAAGATGTACATATTTTGTTTTGGATTGGTCTCCTTTAATCAGATTTAGTTTTATATTTTATTTAGATTTCATGAAGGAAAGCTCCACAACGTAGTCCTTCTAGTACTTAAAAAAATATTATATACCGAAAACAAAGTACTGAAGCAACTTTCTTTTAAAACCCCCAACGCCTTAGCCTGCAACAATTCCTCAAAGTGGCTACGTACAGCTAAACTATCGCACTCATTTGCCTCCCTCTCCAGCGGAAGTGGAAACAAAAAAGATCTAAGCAATGCTACTTGAATATTTGGCGTTTTTGCGAGTGTTGCTAACGACGATAAGGCAGCGGAAATTGTGTTTTTGGCAGCAGCAGCGGCAGACATTAAATGTAGTAGCAACTATGCATAGTAGAATACAACAACAGCAACTTGTGGCGTCAATAATAAAAAAGCAGGCAAACAACATAACGAAAAACTTGCCACAAAAATCGCATGTCTGATGCCCATTTAGTGGCATAAAATTGACCATTTGCCTTTCGAAAAATGCTTCTGATTTTCTTTGAGCGTTTTGTAAGTTGATGTTGTCATTTTTTTTGTGGCGTTTTGTGTGCATTTTGCCTAGAAAAATGAAAAAAAAAAGGTTTATCGCATGTTGGGATTTGACGGAAATTGCCTGCTATGGCTTCTGTCTGGCTGTGTGTTTGAATGTGATTTGATATTGGAAAGGATTTAGTATGTTAGTTGACATATATGTATTTGAAATATTTGTCGCAATTTGAACTATTAAATGCTTTGTTTGATAAAAGCGGATTTAGGCAGTTGATATAGCAAAGGCAACCTGTGGAATTTCAAAGAATGTGAGTTCTGGTTTTATATGGCAATATGGTCAAATGCCAGAAAGGTTCTAAGAACTCTTATCATATAAACCCCTTCTTGATCGTGCTTTTCAATTCTATATCTACATATGTCTGTATCAGAAATTAACCAGCTATCCGGAAAATAGGTTTCCATATAAGTGTTGTAAGCATTCAGTAGCGACCTGATGTCAAATTCATTGAATTTTCTAAGGGAGTCAAGCGGGTGCCTTACAAAAGTAAGTACCAGAAATTTTCTGCTTTTTTTCCTATTTGAAATATGCGTAGTTTGCTTTTTTGTGGAAAGGGCACTCAGTACGGTCTCTGCCGCCAAGCTTTTTGAAGTGAAACTTCTTTAGCGGCGGTTTGTTAGTTGGGAGTAAATTGGCAAATTTAACGGAAATTGCAAGAAATGATGCAACGGAAATAGTTTGGGCCGAAACAAGTACTTCTTGTGTGTATGCACATGGTATTAATTTAACAAAAAATTGCTAATAAAAGGTTAAAGAATAACACTTAGAAAAAGACCAATACAAGAATGAAAGCAAAGGTGACTACGTACATAGATAAAGAAAAGGATAAAGGCAAAGATAAAAATAAAAATAAAAACAACAAGTAAGAAAGTCTAAGTTCGGGTGGAGCCGAACATTAAATACCCCGCAAGTATTAAATATATGTTCTTTCACCTTTCCGAAAGCTACCGCTAGATGGTAAGCCGGGGTGTATCCATTTTAAGCGTCCTTTATTAGCGTCCTTAAATTTCGAAATATTGCAGTTTCAAGCATTTCTGAAATTTACCGTTATATGAAAAGCGGCTGTAATTTCAGTCCGATTTCAATAATTTTCAACGTTTTGCTTTTATGTGGCAAGCACAATAATCATACCGAGTTTGGTACAAATTGGTGGAACGGTTACCAAGATACATATATGTGAGCAAGCATCAATTTTGAATAAATTACCTTGAATATTTACTGATTTATCGAAGATTTTGTATTTCTCTAAATTACCGTTATATGGGATGTGGGCGTGGTTATTGTCCGATTTTAAAAATTTGGTAGGCTGTACCAAGGCCAACAACTGTGAGAAGTTAGGAAGAAATTTTGGCAGCGGTTACCAAGATATACACATGTAACCATAAGTGGGCGTGGCTACGCCCATTTTCCAAAAATTTATAATAATCTTATTTTTCGTCGGAAAATTATTGTAAATATCAATTTTGAGTGAATTATCTTCAGTAGTTACTAAAATATCGCAGGTTTCGTATTTCTGGAAATTACCGTTATATGGGAAGTGGGCGTGGTTACAGTCCGATTTCGCCCATTTCGACCAACCTACCTTGGATTAATGGAAACCTATGTACCAAATTTCGTTGAGTTTTGAAAATACATATGTTTGAAGAAGGTTGCCAGCTGTTTAGGAATTATTATCAAATGAGAGAGGTATAAGAAAGCTTTGTTTCGAAAACATTTTTGAGTAGGGCTGCCACCAGTTCAGAAATTCAAAATCAATTTAATTAGCAAGGAAAATAAACTATTTTATCAAATGAGAGAGGTTTAAGAAAGCTTTGTTTCGAAAAGATTTTTGACTAGGGTTGCCACCAGTCCAGATATCTAAAATCATTTTATTTGGCATGATAAATGAAATCTTACTAATATCATGAATGCAAACGTTAGTGAGTGAGTGCGTGAATATATTTTCTGCTTTTTATTTCGAAAATATTTGTAAAAGGGTTTGCCACCTCTTTAAAGGTCTTATTAAATTTAATCGGTTAATTTTAGAAACTATTACATTAAGGATGTCAACCGAAACTGGTTAAAGAAAGCTTTATTTCGAAAATATTTGTAAGAGGGTAGCCACCTGATTAAATGTCTAATACAACTTAATAAAATACATTATAAATGAGAGGGGTTTCAGACGGCTTTATTTCGAAAATATTTTTTACTAGCGCTGCCACCAGGCCAGAAATTCAAAATCAATTTAATTTGCTGCATCTTATTTCGAAAATATTTGTGAAAGGGGTTGCCAACTCTTTAAAGGTCTATTTAAATTTAATCGGTTAATTTTAGAAAATATTATAAGAATGCTTTTGAGGCACAGCGAAGCACGGCGGATATTTGCTGCTAAGCTATAAAATACTAAATTTATTTTAATACAAATTCGGATTAAAAAGTTTGAAAATTTTCATGAATTTTGTCCAATTTTTCTAACTTTGATACAAAGCTTGTAATTCGTTCTTAAATTCGCCGCCGTACATACTTTTACTTGTACATATGTATGTATGTATGTATAACTAATTATATACATACTGGATTGTAAGCAAAGCGAAGCAGCATACTTATTTCCAACCCCATATTGATAAGGCATTCCCACTCCAACCCATCGCCCACCACCTTCACTCACTCTCACATCTCTGCATGCATACATATGTATTTACGTGTATGTTTGTACTCCTTGTTAACATTTTGCCGCATTCATCTTCCGCTCAACGTTGCCGTGCCACTTGTCTATTTGTATAAGCAACAAATCGGATGTATTGATGAAGTTGTAGAATACCACAGATCCTGGGCTGCCGTTGCACACCTGCACCGCTTCATCATTGAGCTTAAATACTTTTTCTACCAGAACTTCCGTTCCGTACTCTTTTGGGTTTCACAAGGCATCAGACGAGCAAGCGCTTGACGCTGCGTTGCATTATTTGTAGCTGTTACGCTCGGGAAGTGGACTTAACAATGCATTACTTGTTGCTGTCGGATTGAGTTTTGTTGTTTTGCTGCTGCACTCTTTTCCCCTTGTTTCTATTGTTGTTGTTGCAATTGCAATTGACAACATGAAATTTACCAATTCGCTGTCTGTTTATTCAGCATTCGCTTCATTTCTTGCTGCACACATACATTGCGCATTTATCGAATCGTCTGATTTTGCGCATTTGTCTTCCCTATTCTTTTTCGCATTGGTTTTATCGCTTCGTAAAATCAAAATAAATTTGTTGATGTTGCAAATATTGGTAATTTGTTGCGGTTTATTGGTGCTTGAGCAGCTGAAGTGCACTCGTATAAGTACATATTAAATACTTATGTAATGAAGATAAGTATGTAGATAATTTGCGAATAAAAAGGGTTGCAAGAGATAACATAGACTCCCAACAGAGAGGAGTTCTATTTGGTATATGAACATGGCTGAGTTTGTACTTATGTACACTGAAAATAAAATTTCGTAAAAGTGCTACGAAAAACTTTCGTAGTCTTGGTTTTTGTACAATGTACGAAACTTTCATTCATAGTACGAACACATTTTTCATAACGAAACAAGAGTTTACGAACCATACGTAAATATAACGAAAGGACTTTCGTAAGGCATTTTTTTAGTACAATTTACGAAATCTTACGTTTATTTTACGACACACATACGTAAATTACTGAAAAAATCTCTGTACGAATAATTTTGTATATTGTACGAAGGCATTCGTAATATTTACGTGTGGTTTTAAAATATACGAAATCTACAATTCCCTGCAAAAATCGTTGGACCATGTAGTCTATTTGTGGTATATTGGAGTACTTACAAAAGTGCTCCTCTGTCATGCTGTAGCGGTCCAACTCGTGTCTCTGCACCAGCTTATTGTTACCCGATCACTGCTCGTGTTTTAACGAAATGGGATTGAAGTTAAGCATTTGAAAGTACATTTGCATGTCTGGCTGTAGCTAAACGTGTAGAGATGCTAGCTATTATTTCTTAGCTCCCAGCATGTTCGGGTTCGAATGTCGTCAGAGGCAACATGTAATTTTTAATTTTTGTTTTTGGTTTTTATTCATTTCAAAAAAAGCATCTGCGAAGTGAAGAACAAAAGCGTGTACAAACGAAAAAATATAACAACAATGTCATTGGAGTATGTTAGGAGTAGTTTTGTGCTACTCTGATATAATGCAGAGATGGAGTATATGGTCCTGACCTAGGACATCGCAATGTTAATTGGACCATATTTTTTATATGAACTGTGGTTAATTTTGGAGTACTCCTTGGTCCTTCGGGAGTACTCTTTACATGCATGCATGGAGTAGTCGCAATTTTTGCAGGGTTCTGTATTCGTAAAATTTACTTCATACTTTCGTACATAGAACAAATGCAGAGACCCGTTTTTTAAATTCGTACAACAGGCGAATATTTTCATACAATATGCTAAATTACCGGCAGTTTAATATTTCATCATATTTTTATGTATCGCGTGTCATTGCGGAATTACTTGTTGGCTGATGTGAGACGTATAACATAATTTTAAACGTTTTAAAAAGGGATTTTCTGGATAAAAAAACAATACAAAATTAAATATTAAAGCTGTGGATATCCTATGCTTTTAAGCATACAATGTTTTTAACATCGCCTACGCTGCGCCTTGCGCTGCAATGTGGGACTTGATAAATAGGCAATTTCATCAGATACCTATCAACGGCAAGCCTAGGCCAGGAGCACTACTTAATGTAATTAAAAGTAAGTACATGTATGACTTTTCACTGAAACTTGCCTTTCAGACGCCTTATAATTTTCCTTTAACTTGTAGACGCCAAGGAAACAAACATCGAAGAAGCTGCGAATCTGCCAAGTACCTCCATATAAAAATATTATAATGTTTAAGAAAGTAAAACCAGTATTTTTTATACTCTTCCATTTTTTATATCTTATTATATTTATTAAGGGGTTTGTTGAGTTTCATAGTTTAACACTTTGTATCAATATACTTTATTGAATGAAGCTTAAGCAATAAAAAATATGTAGTATAGAACCTATTCGTATGTATATAAATAAAAGACTTAAGTTTTATTAAGGTAAAATAACCTTTTTTATTAATTCTAAACTACAGTGTAGTCAGAAAATTCTTCTTATTCTTTCGTAGAACGTATGATTGCTTTTATTATTAACACTATAAAAAAACATGACTAAAATTATAGCACAACACTTTCATTATATTTTAATCATTAATGTTAAGCGTTTTTGCAAAACGTTTTGTTAAACAAAAACGCTTAAAATTAACGATAAAAACAAAATAAAAGTGTTGTGTTATAATTCGTAATATGTTTTTACAGTGTGGAGAATGAAAGCAAAATCGCACATTCTACGAAACAAGAGCAGATTTTACGAAAGTGATTTCGTTAAATATACGAATTATTTCTGTGCATTTTACAAAAATTTCGTAAAAAAATAAAGAAATAGTACGAATTTTTTTAGTAAATAGTACGAAATTCTTTAGTAAATAGTACTAAATTCTTTAGTAAATAGTACGAATACATTCGTAAAATGTACTAAAGATCTGATGCCTCATATTTTCGTAGTATGTACGAAAACGGCTTTGTACAATCAACGAAAACTTTCGTGTCTCAAAATAACGAAAAATTTCGTAAGATTTACGCAAGTTTTCGTTATATTTACGCAGATTTTATTTTCAGTGTGGCGAAACACCGAATACGGGACAAATACAGGACATTAAAAGAAATACAGAACATTTGGCGTCCCGTGTAAAATAAATATATTCCCAGGACAATGGGTCAAAAAAGAGGACTGTCCCGAATAATACAGGACGGATGGTCACCGTATGAATATGTAACACTATACTTTTGTACTTAGTGTTCGTCCGATTCCGCCATGTACTCGATGCCTGTACTCATTAAAAGTATCGAAGAGAAAACTCGATGCTACTCAAAGTAAGAAATTTTAGTTCAAAGATCGTATGCAATATAACAACATACAGCGGAGAAAGGCTCATGAAAAGCTGAAAATGCCTTTTCATTTCCTCCTATTTTGAAATGGGGTTACTTGAAAATGCCGAAACGTTAAGTAAGGAGAAAGTTTATCATTTACTTGTATTTGATTCTTCTGCTTCAAAACGAATTCTGGACGGTGCTTCCGAAAATCATTTGTTCTTTACTTTCGTGCGCTCTTTTAGTTTCAACTCTAGCAAAATCGAGTAGGACACATCTTGAATGTGTTTTTTTGTTTCAAAAATAATAAAACAGAAATTTTTTCTATTGATTTTGCCAAATTTAATAAAAAAGTAAATACTTGCACTTTGTACTCGATACCCATTAGATACTTGTACACGCCTATCGAAGTACAAAAAAATACTCGGTACTTGGTAGAGGTGCTCGAGTATATACTTCGAAGTACTGGTAGCGGAACATCACTAGTTGTACCGCTATTCTGGTTATACAGTCATACTATCATACTATTATTATGCTGTATAACTCGGTGTTAATTTTTAAGCAATATCAAATTTTATTCAGCTGTTTCATAATTATAATTAATTACTTCGTGAATTTTCAAGTTTCTGCTGTAAATTAAGAAGAACTTTCTTCTATTTCTCCCATTAATTTTTTCGTTCAAACTCCTGACTGTTATGCCTCTTAATGGCAACGAAAAATTACTGAAAGTAGGTGAAACTTTCACTATATTTTTTAGCCAAATGAAAAGTTGAAGTGTTTACTCTTCAACAAAAATCAATGAAAGGCAAATTTTAACTACAATAACAAATTGAAATACTTCGATGTGTGTACAAGCGGAATACATTTACAAACAGAAAAGAAGCGATCTGAGTTGCAAAGTGCAATTGAAATTGGATCCATACATATGTATGCATGTATGTATAAGCGATTGCTTGAATTAGTTGTAGAAAGAGAGAACCAAGTAAGAATACATATTAACAAAAAAAGTAAGTGCACCTGGGCCACACTGTAGAAGCGAAATTTTCTTAGCATATCTAGTTTGTCCCTACCCTACTCCGTTGTGGTTTGGTGCCCTGTGAATTCGTGTAACATAAACATAGGGCCAAAACAGACCAGACATGCGCGGTTTCTATATAATTTGACTGCAGCGCCATCCATTGGGTTCATTTTTTGCAGAATTATTACTTATCATGAATTTCATTATGAATTTCATCCAGAATGTACAATAAATACGGATTTTATAGATAACTACAATCCAGCGCCATCTAGCGGAAGCAGTACTAAATAATTGGTGGATCGCAAAAAAATGTCAAATTCGGATTTCTCGCACCAAAAAATTTTCCAATATGAATTTTCAGAGCAATCGAAAATCGTAAAATTTCGCTCAAAAACGCTGAACAGAAAACATTTCAAGGACGCTATATTAAAAACTTGTATTAAAGCAGTATGTTTTCAACATAAATTCTTTATGAAAGCTATTATCAGACTACTAAAACTAAGCGAGTCTCTTTGCTATGCTTAATTTGAAACCAATAATAAAATTTTAGTTTAAAAACTTCCATTCTACCGTAAATATCAAACGAAACAAATCATGACTACTGTCGAGATGCGACCGTTCTTCTAGTTTATAAGAGCCTTGGAGATTTTTTAAAACTCAGCATGTCGTTTAACTTAAAAAGTACAAAATTACTTACCAGAAAATAATTTCCTGCTTTGGAACTAAAACGTGACGACTCGTTTTTATATTTTTTGAAGAACTTCGGCAGATATTTGAATTGACTCGATACGTTCCAGTTTTCTGATAAATTTCGATGATTTGATTAATTAAAAAAATAAAACTTTATTGATACCTCGATGAGTTTCAAAAACACTAAAATTCGATAGCTCAATTAAACTCGATAACTCGAAAAATTTCGATAACTATCGATAACTGTGCGCTTAGAGGAGTAGATGAATCTCGATAATTCGATAACTTCATACATTTCGACAAATTTCGATATCTATCGACATATTTCGATATCTCGATAAGTTTAAAGACCTTGATGCATTACGATAAATCGATAAATTTCGTTATCTGCATAAATAATAATAAATAATTCAAAAAAAATTGACTACTTGATAAATTCCGTTAACTTTGAATAATTTTGATAATCCAATAAATTTGTGTAACTCTTTAACTATCGGTAAATTTCGGAAAGTAAGATGCTGTGTCTCTATAAATTTCAACAACTCAATAAACACGGTTAGATAAATTTCGATAACTATAATTTTCGATGATTCGATAAATTTTGGAAACTATAAACTCCGATGGTTCGATAACTTGATAACTGAATATTTGGTGACTGGTTTTGTTCTATTCTTATAAAAAAGTTCAAAACAAATTCCTTAATCCCTACGCATTTCTCATTATTTTCGTTTTTATCTTCTCATCTACAGAAAAATACCTGTTGAATGGGGTGCTTGCTTCTGCTTAAAATAGCTAGAGCTATTATGGCCATTTACACTCGAATGGCTATACATTAGCGTACATATATTTGTGAGTAATATGTGTGAGTAAGCTTTTATCAAATGAAATGAAATGTTACTAATGAATACAAATAGCTAAGTCAAATCAGCATTGATTTTGCAAAATATTAATTTACTTGCAATGCTAATTCATTCGAGCGCACACAATTTGTCTTAAAATGTAGAAACTTAATACACAATGCAATTAATACATGGACTATTTTGTATATTCATAAAATTATGGAGAGAAATCGAAGATATTCGAATTTGCCAGCAGCATTGGTTGTGAAGCATATTCATGGATAAACAAATATAGAATAGAAATAATTTACAGCTGATTTGTATTTATGAGAGTTGAAAACCAAACGGTAATTTATACATATGTATGTACATAAATGCATTGCAAACACATCGATGCGCACTGATGCATACGACATGGCGCATACGTAATATTAATTAAAACAAGCTGCTAATGAAATGATATCTCTCTCTCTATGAGTGTGTGCTAGTGTGCGGGATTGTGTGTGTGCAACATGTAGGGGAAAGCATAAATAATTAACAGAACATATAATTTGATCAAAAGGAATAAGTTTAACAAACAATCTCACAGAATTGAATTGCAACTGAATGGTGGCACTAAATAACCGATGTGGCGTACATGGCGTATGAGTGACTTTGCTTAGCTAGTTGGTTGGTCGGTTGGTTAAACAAGTGTGAGTTCCGTGTGCAAATGTATGTATGTTTTTGTGTAAAATAATTACAAATAATAAACTCCCATTCCATGTCAGCAGCAGTCAATTATAATTCGCTTTATATTCGCACATACTCGCTGAGTTACATAAGTACATACGTACCTATCTATATACATACTTCATTTATTTTATTTTAAGCTCAAGGTCTGATCAGTGCTATCGGCTACTACAGCTGCTATCTACTCAAAGTATCTCTTTCACATTTTCAACTCTGCAACAGTTGCATCATTAAGCTTCAGTGGCGCATGTTAAGCTGCATGCTGGCAGTAATTATTATTGATGGATGTGCGTCCGCAACGATACATCATCGATATACGCTTACAATTCACTATAGTCTATTGAG
>NW_023458560.1:39952059-39956243 GCF_013731165.1 Rhagoletis pomonella
ACACACTTACTTTTGAAAATATTTGTATAAATGTATAATATAAATTGGTGGTTTTATAAATATGTACATGAGTTTCGAGTAGATTGATTTTAAAAATGAGGTATCAAATTAAAGCCCATAGATGTGCAATAACGTTTTATTTTTTCGAAAAGAGTTGCCACCCGATAAAAATTAAGTTCAAAATTCATAAAATAAACCAATTATAACAAAATGGGTATCGATGGAAATGGTTTTGAAAAGGCCTTATTTATTACTTATATATAGGAGGGTTGCCACCTGTTTAATAAGTCAAGATTAACTTAAATTAGGGAAATTAGAAAATTTAAATATGTATTACTATATCGATGTCAGACAAAAGAGTTCGTGGTTTGAAAATATTTTGAACAGGGTTGCCACCTGTTTGCAAAGTTAAATTTAGTGTATGCCATATGTTAAATGAATTACTACAACAAGGATATCAATTAAACTGGCTTTAAACAAAATTTTTTTCAAAAGTTCATGTAGGAGGGTTGCCACTTATTTTAAAAATTAAAAACAACTTGAGTTATGGGAATTAGATAATTTAAATATGTATCACAATACGTAAAAAGTTCAACAAGGTTCTGGTTTTAAAATATTTTGAAAAGGGTTACCATCTGCTTGAAAAGTAGAATTTAATTACAATATACATAAGCTCTATGAAATATTAATGAATTGGCTTCAAACGAAGGAGTTTTAAGAAATCTTTAGTTTGAGCACAAGGAATATTAAAGTGGGTTGCCACCTAAAAAAAAGTTAAACTCAAGTAATTTAATAAGTTAAAGGAAGTTTTAACTAGTTGTTCTGTTCCGCTTAATAGAAAGGGAAATAAAGAAGCTGTTTTCACGACAAAAAAAATCTGTTTTGATATTTCTCGGACCATAGATCAAACTCTGGACTCACCGAGTGGTAGTGCCGATCTGTGAAAACTCGACCAGAATTTTAGACATTTTTTTTTTGAAGAGCTTTATGAGGTGAGATTTTCAAACAAATTTTCGATTTATGAAACATACTTTTTTTTTTTAATATAGTTAATATATTTTCGAAGGATTTATATCTGGGAATTTAGTTTATACTCTTATAACTCGATTTTCTACATATTGCGCACTTTCTTGAAAGGTGTATTGATGCAGTATTTACCGTATATAATCACCTTAACTGAATAACATTTTCAAATAGGTGGCAACCCGCTACAAAAATATTTTCGGCGGCAAACCTTCTGAAACCTTTTAGTTTGTTACCCATATTGCAATAATAAATTTGTTATCAATTAAATCAAATTGATATTTTCAAACAGGTGGCAACCTTCCACAAAAATATTTTCGACTGTAGGCTTCTTAAACGTCTTTCGTTTGGCAGCCATATTGTAATATTTACTTTATCATATAAATTTACCTAAACTGCATTTTCCAAACAAGTGGCAACTCTCTAATGATTTTTTTCCTATATTTTAAGTTAGAAATTTAGCAAAAATAGATATAGATTGTCATGAAAAATTTTTTGCTAGGTTCATGTTGCCAACATATCGCAAGCTTTTTCACAGCGTGAACGGGGTATTATTTTTCGAAGGAAATATTGTGAAATTTCACACTTATTTCAGAAAAACCAATTATGTATACAATTTGACAGCTTTTTCACGTGAAATGAGAACACGTAAACAAAAAAATATTTTGCATAAAAAAATAACGGAAGAAAAAGGGGTTTCACTCATCTCTGCGCTTTTAATGACGTTTCTAAGTATTTTGAGGTTAGGTCTCTAAGGAAGGTATGCGTTAAAGTAAATCGATTTTGCTAATCTTTTGTATGTTTACTTACTATAAATATATGGACGAAAGTTCGCAGTCCTACATTCAACGGTACCCTTTGAATGGAATTTTTGAGTTTTTTTTGAGGTTAGGTTTGTATGGGAGGTAGCTTTAAAGCAAACCGATCACATCTATTTTTAATTTTTTTCTTGATTGATGTCATTAAAGCTTCATACGAAACTGAAGCTTTATCAGTCATCGGTCAGCCTTTGAATCGAACAGTTGTGAATAGCGACTTCTTTAATTTTTCTTTTCTCTGTGTATTCGCTAGAGCACGTGTGTGTTTAGCTAACAATTCCATTATTAATTAAAAACACTTTGGAATTTGATTTAACTAAACCCTAGTTTGACAAAATTTGTAAGTTAGTCTGGCAAAATGCCGCCTGATCCCCTTGCGGGGAACAGGTTCAAGGAGCTGGCCGCCTACGGCCTAGCCCTCGGACCAAAAAAAGAAAAATAGGAAAAAATCTGGTAGTGACTGAGGAATTTTTCCCTCCATTGCCAGAAATAAAAAAATCAACAGCAAAAAACCCGAAATTTATAATAATTCAGTCAACAGACGAAAAAAAACCTTTATCAATGTTTAGTGTGTTTGCAAAGAAAAAAGCACTTGATTCAATTAGCAGTGAAGTTGAAAGTGTTAGTATGCTCCGCGACGGCAGCTTACTTGTACTTGCAAAAACCCAAAAAATTACAGACAAGTTCCTTAAAACTAAGGAGTTCGGCGGTCTGTGCCCAGTTTCAGTGACCCTTCATAAAACCCTAAATAGCAGCAAAGGAACGATCTACGATAGGAACCTTGTCCCAACACCAGAAAGCGAAATACTTGAGGATCTTAAATCTCAAGGTGTAACACAGGTATAAAATCCGTGTCCAACAATATTTTCCTAACCCAATGCGATGCAAAACATGCCGAAAGCTTTGTCATACTTTGAAACACTGTAAAGGTGTCCCCACGTGTGCGACATGTAGTCTACCGCCTCACAATCCTACCAGCTGTTCGCGAACAATGTGCACTAACTGCCTCGGCCTGCACTCTGCCGCATCTCCTGAATGCCCCAAATACTAACAGCTTAAGCAAATTCCAAAAATTCAAACTACCAACAAATGCACCTTCGCCAAAGCCAAATCAATGTATAAAGAAACCAACCCTACCCCCTCTTTACCATTATATCGAATGAAACGCACAATAAAGAAGAAAATATAACAGTAGGCAACAGCGCTGATCTAACCACTATTACCAACACACCCTCCAGCTCAAATAAAATCAAAAACTCAACCTCATCTACCAACAATATCTCACAGCAAAAGCACATTTCAAAATTCTCTTTTTCTAACACAATGTCAAATTCAATAGAACAGCAATCAGAAGCACCCGAAAATATTTTACAACAAACAAACCCTTTAACTCTCCAACTCTCCAACCCAGCCACAGATCAAGCATCATCTTCAGCATCCATTAACATCTCAACTTCTCTCGATAGCCAGCCTCCAACCATTTTCTTTTTTCTCAACTCTTCATCGTTTCCCAACTATGATTATCTCTCCCTTCTTCAACAAACAGCTCGCTCAACTAGCTCCCAACCTCCAAACTCTACAGTAGACTCTCTTACTGAAACACACAACATCATTGGTAACAATAGCATGACCGATGACTCTCCTTAACCAAATCAAACATTCAACTATATTTATGTATTAATAAATATAGTCGATATGTTTTTTTTTTTCAATAATACTAACTTATGTCAGAGAAAACTTATCTTTTAGTCGGAGTACTTGTACTACTCTTGTAGTTAAGAGTTATAATTCTCTTATTTTTCATTAATACATTTTCAATAAATGGTTAAATTATTGCAGTGGAATTTAAAAGGTTATTATAATAACTACGATAATTTACAAGTCTTACTAAAAGAACATGCACCTTCTATAGTAGCACTAAACGAAACACACTTGCCAAAAAATAAAAACCCTTTACTCCCTAGTCGGTATAAAGGTTTCTTCCACAACTTGGACCAGAATACCTATGCAAAACAAGGCAATGCCATTCTTATAAAAGATAATATTTCACATACAAAAATAGATATAGTTTCTAACCTTTGGTTGTGAAGCATATTCATGGATAAACAAATATAGAATAGAAATAGTTTACAGCTGATTTGTATTTATGAGAGTTGAAAGCCAAACGGTAATTTATACATATGTATGTACATAAATGCATTGCAAACACATCGATGCGCACTGATGCATACGACATGGCGTATACGTAATATTAATTAAAACAAGCTGCTAATGAAATGATATCTCTCTCTCTATGTGTTTAGGCCTTCAGCCTAAATATTTCAAAAAAACTCCACCCTAATG
>NW_023458560.1:39956343-39956600 GCF_013731165.1 Rhagoletis pomonella
GTTGTCTATATTAATTCCTACCTAACACTAAGAAACCACCCCGGGATCCTACAGCATACAGTCCAATATGCATGCTGGAAAGACCGTGAAAAAACTTCAGCGAATAATTTTTGAGCGAAAGAGTATTGCTTGGTCACTAGGAAAGAGGTTAAAAACGCCGTTGAATAACGGAGACTTGAAAAATATTGCGGAGGCTCTTCGAGGTTTTGCGATTCCGATTCCGAACGACGACTGTATGTTTATGAAAAGCCGTTTTT
>NW_023458560.1:39956610-39957730 GCF_013731165.1 Rhagoletis pomonella
CGTTGAAGATTTATGTATTTCCTTAATGTCTCGCGTATGTATGTAGGCAGAAGCAAAGGGTTTTAGCAGGACTTGCTTCTGAAGCTAGATAATTCTACCAACTGACACATAGTAGCTGAAAGTATTAATGGATATGTAGTTGTATGGAGTTGATACTTAGGTTTAGAAATAAAAAACAATTAATTTTACTCAGCGAATCTGACTTCGACCTACATAAATACTACATCGAGGGATGGGGCCCTGTAGCTGCTATTTTCACAAATACCAGTTTCTCAAATCAAATTAGATCATTTAAATACGTATAACAACATGGCTGTCAGATGAAAAAGATTTAACAAGATTTAAGTTAGCAAATATGTTGAACAAGTTTAAAAAGTTAAATTCAATGTGTGCAATTCGTTAAATGAATTACTCCGGTTCTGACCGGAAGTGGGTTAAATTGACCGGAAGTCCATTTTTTTTTTCAAATTAGATATACAAACATGTTCGTACGGCAGGTTCGGATTTCAAGGACAAAAATACGTTTTTTTTTTTTTTGTTTGAAACTTAATTTGTTAGTTGTGCCGGGAAGGAGGTCAACTTTTTTCTTTTTTTTTAATTTCAATTAAAACACAGATTTTAAATTTTCTCCAATAAAAATCTATGTTTTAATTAAAATTTCCATAAAAAAAACAATTAACAAATTAAGAAGTGAAAAGATCGGCAAAACTATCATCATTTTGTTCGAAACTTTTTCCGCGGAAGTGCCTTTTTCAACTTCTTAATGACCTTCGAACTTTAATTCATCCTAGACTCCTGTTGAAAAGTGTTGAAAAAGGCACTTCGGAGAAAAACGATTCAAACAAATGGTGCGTATTTTTGTTCACAGAATCCCAATCTGTGTAATTTAAAAAAAAATGCAATTCTGGTCAGTTTAGCCCACTTCCGGTTCAAACCAGAAAAAAGTTTCCGTCAAAAGGCATGTAATTTTACGTGCATAATCCGAACCTATGGTAAAAGTATGTATATCCCATTTAAAAAAATGCACTTCCGGTCAGTTTAACCCACTTCCGGTCGAAACCGGAAGTCGATAATACGACGAAAAGATAGAGCATCCTCGACTTGGTAATTCATATTTTTT
>NW_023458560.1:39957740-39971380 GCF_013731165.1 Rhagoletis pomonella
CAGAAACATAAGAAAATGTGTCAAAAAGTGCCTCTTCAGCAAGTCAAAGGCAAACTCTTATTAAACGAATGGAGGCGAAGTATTTTAATTACAAACTTTTAAGGCAGCTTTTCAACGCTTACATGTCCTTGCTTGGGTACATGAGCATATAGAGCTATAGACAAAATCTTTTTAAATGGATGAATGCGTTAGGGGAAGAGAGGCTGGGAAATGCAGAAAAGAGGTTAGCTGACATGTGAATAAAGTTAAATAAAAGAATTGTTTGTCGAAAAGAATTCACATGGATGTCTTTATGTTGAAAAGCGCAAGCCAGCTAGCGAATATGCATACATACATACATACATACATATGTATGAGAATAAAGGAGGCACTATGGCCACAGAAATCAATGAAAGCAACTACACAAAAATTTTTGCAGCTGAGGCTGGCGTGAAGGGTTCGAAATGTCCTTGGAATACTTTTGCTTACGCTGGTGTGCGCCTATCTGCATATGTATTTATAGCGATATTGTATATGGTTCTGTAGTCTATTTATATTTTCCCCTTCTTCCTTATATGAATACTTTTAAATGCACATTTTTGTATAAATATAAATAATTTTCTAACTATCTACCCTTCAGCGCTCAAGAACAAAGCTATTCAGATGTCACATTGGCCGCACATTAAAATTTTCTAACCCTACCCGCATCAATGTCAATGGGTTATGAGGCCATTTTTTGTATGGTAACTTTTTTTTTCATTTACTACATGAGATGATGTGTGTGGGAGTATGCGAAATTAAAATAAAAAGTTAAGTTTTCATTTTAATAAATGCGGCAGAATACTTAGTTTGTAGTGTATTCATAAATAATTTTGGCGTGTAGAAATGTTTTGCTTGTATTACGAAAAATGTGCGACCTTTCCAAACTCAAACACTGTTTATACTCTGGGCTCTCATTGAATCCACCGTAGTCCGAACGTAGCACATACCTTGAATGCATAGGTTCGTAGTAGTTCGGATTCACTACGATGGACTCAGCGATTTCCCAGACTATGTACTTAGATAAAACAAGTAATTTTTAGCAAAAAAAACCGACTTCAACTCTCATATAAAAAAATATATATATATATATCTCATGATCCACTGATCGGATCTCAACCAGATTAGTATGGGACCACCTCTGAGACACTACCTTTCCGATACAAAAAAAATTATCGAAATCGGTTGACGTGGTCCAAAGTTATGCGGTAACATACATAAAAAAAAAAAAAAAAAAATATTCCGACGAACTGATAACCTCCTCCTTTTTTGGAAGTCGGTTAAAAACTTGACTGAAACCAACATCTGCAGGATTTATGCTGCTTAAATGGGATTTTTAATTTTTACGTGGCGTATCTCAAGTGATCATAATATATAGTAGTCCTAAACAGGTCCCAAAATGATGCCGTAGTAGTCCCAAATGGTTCTTAACAAGTCCCACACTCGTCCAGAAATGCTCCCGAACAAGTCCCGAAATGATCTTGAACAGGTCCCGAAATAATGCCATATCAGTCCGGAAATAATCCTTAACTAGTTCTGAAATGATTCTAAACTAGTCGAGAAAAGTACCGAAATTGTCCTGATATAGTTTTGAACAGGTCCCGAAATGATGCCGTATTAAGTACTCCCAAAATAGTCCTGAATAGGTTCTATACTTGTCCCAAAATGATCCCTAAAAGTCCCGAAATGATCACTAACAAGTCCCGAAATGGGTCCCGAAAGGGTCCGGGTAAAGTCCTGAACTGGTCAAGAAATGATCCCAAACAAGTCCTGAAATGGGTCCCGAAACGGTCTGGAATAGTCCTGAACTGGTCCCGAAACGGTCTCAAAGTGATGCCGTACTGATCCCGAAATGGTTCCTTACTAGTCCCGAAATGGTACTGAACAGGTGCTGAAATTATCCCCAGATGGTCCTGAAATAGTCTCGAAATGTTTCCGAAATGGTCCTTTACTAGTCCCAAAATCGTCCCATACTAATCCCAAAATGAACCTGAAATCCCGCAATGGCGTTGAAATAGTACCGAAATAGTGCTGAACAGGTCCCGAAACGGTCCGAAATGACCACTTCACCACAGCGGTAAGCAGACCTTATGGCAAATGGCAAATGCCATAAAATTGTGTACCAATAGATCTAAACTTGAAAGGAGAATAGGAGGAGGGGTTTTAGAAGTTCTCGCCAGTTCTTAAAAGCTTCAATTTCTTACCCGAACGAGTGCTAGAATAGAGTAGAGATCCAATAAATATCTTTACGCATGGATCGAAGCTGGATGGCAGAGTTGAAGGGGGAGTTGTCTTTCAGAAGCTCTCAATAAATTTCATGTTCACGCGGCCTGATTTCTGCAGCGTTTTTCAGGCAAAATTGGCCGCCTTAAAAGAGACCGCCGATTAGCTACGCACCAGAGTTTTGAAGATCCGAAGGATAAACATCTACTCTGATAGCCAAACGGCAGTCAGGATACTGGGATCGCTCATGGAATGGTCGAAGGTAGAGAAGTTCGTTTGGCAACTTGTAGCCTACTCCTGGACAAATGGGCTAACAGTCGCTTAAGCGAGCACGGGCGAAAAACTCCCAGCATGCTAAGTTGTAAGGTCGTTCTGGCAGTTTGTTGATGGCAGGCGGTCAAGTGAGTTTCTGAAGCTGCTTAAGCGCCAGCTCTCAATTCTTACAGGTATACTGAACGAATATTACTTTTTAGGAATGCACACGGTGCAACTTAACATCGTCACAGACGCCTACTGCCGTAGCTGCTTAGAGGACAAGATGGGATCATCTCAGATTACCTGAAGTTACCGACAAAAAAATTTGGACAATTTATTTAATGGCTTTCGGAGCTGCCACCATAATCTAACCGAACCTATTTTAACAAGACCTTTCCTAATAGCGCTTACCCTTCGCTCACCCAACGGGCAATACTAAATCTGTGAGTGGTATTTTATGACAAAAAAAGTGCCTCAGAAACATCAGCCGTTCGGAGGCGGTATAAATTTGATGAGCCCATTACATATGCGTTACTTATGTTCGCCCAGCAGTTGAAATCCAACCACTAAAATTTACGAGAGTGGTGGAGAGTGAAGCTGAGCTGAGTTGAGTTAAAGTGAAGTGAATTGAGGCGAATTGAGTTCAGGTGAGGTTATTTTAGTAGCTAAGTTATGCTTGAAATACAATACCGGCGAACGGCAAACTTCGCCGAATTGGGCGATGCTGTCGTTCACCGTTCGCCCAGCTATTTCGCCTACTTAAACAGAATTAGAGCGGTAGCGAAAACAGCTGATCCCATTTGGTCGCCTTTATAATTTGGGTGACCATATTTAGAAAAAACTAAACCATATTTAGAAATGAGGAAATGATAACAAATATAAATGTAAAACAAAGAAAGATTATTATAAATAATTTGTTTCAAGCCAGATTTAACGAATCCACAACTATATTTTTCAAACAACAAAAAAAAAATCGTGTTTAGGTTGTTTTCTTTTTAAACTTTGAAAGCACAAAACAAATACGGCCACCTTTGGCACGCACAGCTGTCATCGCCCAGCAGAGCGATAGAAATAAATCTATCGCCATGAAACGCCGCCAAGCGAACTTCGCATTTCGCTTTGGCTGTGTTCAATTTCATATGCTTGCGGGTGTTCTAATTTTGACAGCGTGAATTTCGCTGTGGTGAGTTCGCCGTTCGCCGGCATTGTATTTCAGCTATTAAGGTGCGTAGAGCTGAGGTCGGATAGGGTGAGTGGAGGTGAAATAACGCAGTTAAGGTGAGTTTAATTCAAGTGAGGTGAAGTGAATTTAGTTGAGATGAAATGAGGCGAGTTTAGGGGAACTGAGAGGAGTTGATGTTGGATGCATTAAGGGACGTTGAGGGGATTTGAAGCGGGCTAAGATGAATTGAGGTGATATGCGTACAACATAACATAAAATATTATAACAAAGGATAACAAAAGATAACATAACATAACGTAACATGACATGACATAACACGACATAACATAGCCCAACGTAACATAACATAACATAACATACCATAACATAACATAACATAACATAAGATAACAGAACATATCATTAATTAACATACCTTAACATAACATAATATATCTCATTCTTCAGTTTAAACTTTTCTTTGTCTACCTTTATCTTTATATCTTCCTTTACCATTACCCTAATTTTTTCTTTTTTTCATTCCTTCAACTGCATATCCATCCACATTTATTATAAGTATTTAAACTTAGGTTTCTTTACTTTAATTTTAATATTTGCCTTTATCCCTTTCTCTTTCTGCATACTCAACTTTACCTTCTTCTTTGTTTGATTCTTAATCAACATAAATTTTATTCCTAAACTGCTGCTTAGCACGTTTATTTAGTTAAGTGTCAATATTAAAGTATACATTTAGGAGGCTTATCCGTCCTAAACCATGTATATTCTTGTGGTTCATTAATTCATTAAATTTCCCAGCTCACATTAGCATAAATAATTGCATATAGTATCTGTAAGTAGATATGTATATATTTATAGGTGTACATATTTAAGCACTTTCATAGTTATTTTCATACACAGTTGCCAACAGGCTGTACTGTTTGTAGGTAATAATACCAATAATCCCACGCACGCACACAACCAAACGCATGAGTATTTATATCAATGCACGCCACACAGGTTGTTATTTAAACTCACGCCGCGTGGTGCCACGGAAAAACACCCACGTACCTCGAATGGTTAAAGAAAAACAAAAGCCAATGCCAAAATATTTACCTTTCAGCGCCCACAGCAGCAATGCTTACGAATACGCTGAATGGCCTTAATCGCAGTGTAGCAGTAAGCCATGTAAATGCCTCGATTTTATTTCACACCGCGCTTTTTTGCTTTCGTTTTTTTTTTTTATACACGCTGCCAATTTGCACCTCACAAATTTTTTGGTTGATATTTTTTTATTTGAGGTTTCCAATTTTCATATCTGCCGCCGCGATGGTGGTGCAATGCATGGTTGTATGCATCAATGAAGCGCATGCAACATCGACGGAACAACATACATAGTAGGCTAATAGCAGTGTGGGCCATAGAGTGATGAGAGATTTAGGCCAAGAAGCTGCTACATATAAATAATTTTCAGGCTTCCTGGCGCTAGGTGATTGACAAAGGATGTTAACTTAACTTTTTTTTTTGAGATAATTATAGTTCGAAAATTCAAATCGAACTGAGTTCTTTTTAATAGCACTCTGTATACGATCCACTCGTCTGCGCCGATCACCTCCTCTAAGTTCGTTTCTTTCAAACACTAGGTTGTATAAAACGGTTGTATCGGCACTGACTGACATAAATGGGTTTGACGATGGTTTAACACATTTTGGGTGGCGTTAGCGTAGTTTTAAATTTTTCTATTTAAATATATAATTTTTTTCATTGTTATATCCCCAGTCTCGCTGGCATAAGCTTATCAATAACCCCAGCACTGATTCAGTATCTGTTTTATCAATTTTGTTATCGATTATTTATCGATTTTTGTTACCGTTTTTGTTATCGATGATTTTTATTAAAATTTCTATCGTTTTTCTAATCGATTTCGCGATTTTGTTCTTGATTTTTTTATCGATTACTTATCGAATTTGTTATCGATATGTTTACCGATTTTGTTATCGATGTTTTTATCGATTTTGTTATCGATATTTTTATTGATTTTCTAATCGAATTTTTGTTATCGATTTTCTTATCGATTATTTATCGATTTTGTTATGTATATTTTTATCGATTTTGTTATCGATATTTTTATCGATTTGGTTATCGATTTTCTTATCGACTATTTATCGATTTTGTTATCGATATTTTTATCGATTTTGCTATCCAAATTTTTATCGAATTTTTGATGTCGATATTTTTATAGGTTTTATTATCGATAGATCTAGGTGGAAAAAAGAAAAAAACAACTATAACCTTAAGCAAAAGCGGCTTAAAAATCGAACTTGGAACTTTTAGTTTGTTTCTTTTTATATGCATGCCTATGTACATATTAAATCATCCGGTTAAGCGTGTTTTTCGCTAATAGCCAAGCGTGTGCGCAAATCTCACGAGTTGGATTTTTTCTTGTCACTTGCTTCTCTCGCCAGAAAAAAAAAACGCTAGAGCGCTTCCTCTTGCATATATTTCAATCAGTGGGGTTCCAGAAGCAAGTTTAATAAAAAATAAATCGACTATTTCAACAATTCCAGCCTTAAGCTTTATTTAGGCGAAAAAGTAACGAAATTACAAATTTTTTTCATTGTCACTCGAAAAACTCACAATTGCTTTTTTTAATAACTTTGGGAAGTTTTCAAATATAAAGTTCATATGAGGGGTAATGGGTGTTGGCATCAAATAAAACATATCTGTGAAGTTTCAAGAGTGTGCCACTAATAATACACAACACGATGTACCCGTATCTTTATTAAGTTGTCATTTTAATACAATTTCACGATGAAATCCTGTTCTTTATGCAAAATTCAAGATAATGCATTGTCTAAGATAAGTGTGCCACCAAGTTCGAACAAAAAAAAACACGTTTTTGTCGATACATGTAACAACACGTGAGATTTCCTCATATACCTACATACATTTGTGTAGCCTTCATGTGGAGTTAGCCCAACTCCTCTCAATTGTGTCGTAACGTAGTAGTGGTATGCAGAGAAAAAAAATATTAAAATTCGCCGAATGTTTAAGCGAGTTACGTTCACAGGTAATTGCTTCCAATAATACGAATATGTAGCCAAAAAAAGAAATAGTATACGCACTAATATACGAATACGCATAACTTTTTCTGGTGTCGGCAATCAACTGCAAGAGGAAATTGAAATTAATCTGCTTGCTTTTTTAATGACGAAAAAAGTTGAAATGTGTCTGAAAAAGTTTAAAACATGATTTTTCTGGATATTTAAGCTATTTAAGTTTGTATTAAATGTAAAAAAAGTGTGCTTAAAAAGCCATCTCAAATTTTTCATGCTATGTACCGTTAAATTTTTTTTCATTGAGTGCATAAAAATTTCGGCACACGCGTAGATTTAACTTTTTTACTGCATTCGATTCATACAGTCCTTTTTATATTCGAGCGCACTTGTGCACAAGGGCATTATAACTTTGTTTACATAACGGTTGTGGTAACAGCCTAAAGCAATGGAGGTAGATATAGATATCTACTATGTATATCCATCCCTAGTATAAAGGAAAGTCGAGGCTCGCTAATCTCGAAATCTGGTGAACGGATTTGGACGAGATTTTCTCCAAAATATTTTGTATCGATAGTAGAGTGACCTTTCGTAGTTAGAAGTTCTATACTTTGAATATATGAGCAAACTATAGGGTTACCACCTGTCTAAAACATCATGAGTCCGCACCGTTCGTTGCAGTGCAAAAAATGAGGTGTCAAATGACATCCTATTTTTTCGAGTAGGGTTGCCACCTGTTAAGAAGATTACCATATTCAATCTTAATAAGCATTTTCACTATCAAATGAGAAGACTTTGCCTCAAGATTTACAACAATGTATTGTTTTTTTAGTAGGGTTGCCACCTGAGTAAAAATTAAAAGATATTAACCGTTCGTTGGATGAATAAATTAGATACCAAATGGAAGGGCTTCCCTCGAATTTACAAAAATATTATATATAATAATATAGGGTTGTCACCTATTCAAAAATTAATATTTTATCCTTACATAGTTTAAAACAAAGTCGGGGTTTTTTCACCACTCTAATCTATATAATCTGTATCGATAGTACTTAGAATTTCTATAGGGTTGGCACCTGTCTTAAAAAAACGTAGAATCCGTTGTTGAGTTACAAAAAGTGAGATGTTAAATGATAGGGCTTGGCCCCTATATGTTCAGTAATATGTTATTTTTTGAGTAGGGTTGCCATCTTTATAAAAAATTATAAGATATTTCGTTGGGCTAATAAATGAGGTACCAGGTAAAAGGATATGGTCTCCGGATGTCCAATAACCTTTTATTTTTTTTTTTGGGGGTTGCCACCATTCTAAAAGTTACTGCCTTAGATATAATACGTGAAGAGATTTTTTACTAGTGATATCAGATTTGACCAGTTCATTCAATTATAAAACAAGATGCGTTTAGTGAATGAGCTTGGCCTTCAGATACGCTATAAGGTTTTTTCTTTTTCGCCATTGGAAAAAATCTTGTAATGCTGCTTTAGTCTCCAACGCTTTCCTGATGCCTGCTACATCAAAAGCTGCGTTTACGGCTAAGTTACAACTATACACTGCTGCACAGTGCACATAATTAGCAATTGGAAAATCCGATTGTATGTACGCTGGGGCTCCGTGGAATTCACCACTCATCGCTGGGGCTCCATCATTACTCTTGGCAATAAAGGTACTTTCAATCTGTATTTACTTCCGAAAGAAACTTCTGATAGTTCTTGCTGGGACTTCTCCAGAAACGTCTTTGCCTTCTAAAAGTTCTTAAAAGTCCCCACGAAGCTTTTTGTTTAAGGATTTAGCTACCGGCCGTAGACCGAGAACTGATAGATCCCAGCTGCATTTGTAGTACCATCTGCCAAAACAGCCAATCCTTTTGCTTCGTTTACTTTTGTTGACTATTTTCTTGAGAATCAGATTATATGTCTTGCTGTTGTTAGTTGTATTTTTAGCCGAGGACATCTGGTTTTTTTAAGATTATCGTCGCTTTCTGCGCGGTGGCGTAAAATGCATCGAAAATTTCCATCGTTGATTGCCTTGTCGTCCGGCTTTAATTTTTCCCGGGACCCTTACATAACTTTTCGTTTTTCATTATCAAGCTGCACGTCCACTGCCTCTGTTTTTGTGAATTTGTAGGTTGGCGATAAAATTAAAAATTTCAACGCAATTAATACAAAAACCGTAATTTTCTATTTAGATAATAGATAGATATCGCTAGCTTAGAAAGAAAAGTTGCTAAGTCCTATTTTAAAAATCTTCCTATAGCCATTTTCTTTAACTATTTCGCAAGACTTTGAATCAAACATTTTGCGCTTTTAAAGCAAAGCAAAACTCCATAAGAATCAGAAGGATTCGATATTTATTAAAAGATGTGGTATTATTTTGGCCTTATCGGATTTGTGGTGCTTCTTTTGGACTTAGCAAATTTTCCTTTTATTGCTTATGAAGAGGAAAAAATAAAACAATTACCTTCATAATTTTCGAAACGATGCGTATTCAATTTCTCTAGCCTCCTATATCAAAATATGAATTTTTATAAAAAGTGGACTTAGCAACTTTTCACTCTAAGCTAGCGATATGTATCATGCATAAAAATTACATAAAAAATTAAATATGAAACTGCATTCATCCGCGCAGTTGATTACCAGTTCTGCTATATTGGATTTCACATAGGAATATAGGGCCAGTTTTTCAGTGCACGGCCGTGGTTTAAATAAAGTTTAAACGCCCGACCTGGCTGTTTTAAACTAAGATCAGCCAATCAAATGTCAGCCAACTGTTCAATTTAAACTCAGTTTACTTAATCTAAGTTTAAATTGGCACTAAAACACTGGCCCATAGTAGGATACGAAGGGTGTTAGGGGAAAAATTATATAAGTAGAAACATGTCTGAATGAATCTTTAGTAGAGGCACTGAGATATCCCCGCAGGGAAAGCTACTAGTTGTGAACTAAGTAGAATGCTACCGGTTTGAGTTTCAGCCCAACTAGTTTACGTTGCATCCTTTTTCAATGTTAGCGACTGGTATTATTAACATTGCGGTGTCATAGGAGATGTCAATGGTCCACTCATGCATCAGCACCCTACGAGTAGAAATACTAGTAGCAACATGCCATAGCACCATAACGTGAAAAGCATAAGTATGACATTTTGCTCGCGGCGCTGCAAAAGTGGCAATGGCCGACAGAGCAAAGCTCAGACTCGCCATTCGAGAGATCCTAGTTTGAATCTCAGTGGGCGAATTTTATTTATTTTTTATTGTATTTTACTTTGTTATGTAAGTCTTGTTATGATTTTTAAGTTGTATCATTTTAAAAAGAAAAAAATTATTACATTTCATTTGTTTATGGTATTTGCGTATTTCGTTTTTTTCTAATGAAATTAAAATTACAAGTATTTATTTATATTTAAGGTATTTAAATAATTGGCTTACTTTACTTAATCCCCACCATACGGACTCGAACCTGAGATCTCAGATTTGTGAATACCAGTTCAGCTTTTCACTGCAGGAATGTCTCAGGTAAAAAGAAATGCAAACCCACCTGCGTTCTCAGGAACAGAAAACTGGAATAGTGTATCTACTCGATCGAATGAAAGGCAGTGGATCTTTAAATTAGTCAATATTATAGAGGAATTTCTTAATTCTTCAATTCTGAATGGTACATTAAAGAAGGGATTTTGGGGGCCAAATATCGGATTTTCGTCCTACCGGGTGTTTATACGCACCCCTTATCCCTGAGCTAAGTGGGCTGGCGACCAGTAGGGAAATAAGTTTAAAAATATTTCAAGTTTCATATGAAGGCCTCGAAGTATTTACCTTTCCTTTCTATGTTTTTCATGCACAAAAATAAACTTTGGCAAAGGAAAAATTTCCATTAATTTTCAAGTCTTACTGCCACTGTTCACAGCGCACACTACTTATTACAGACAGTCGACTAGATTTACGACATCCGCGACATGTGGAACTTCTTAAATATGTAACTGAACGTATTCGAATATGTACATACATATGTGTTTGGAACGCTGATATTCGCTCCACAAGAGATTCACATTTAATACGTTCTGGGAATTCGTGAGCAATAAATGTGATTCGATTAAGTTAAAGCAATAACAAAAAAGATATCCACCGCACAGACGCTCATGCAAATTCAAATATTACGTACAAACTCGTAATCTTACAAATAGCACTCAACTATACCTACATAAGATCATATGTGCATATGGAATTATGTATGCATACGAGCACATACGAGTATTTCAAGTTGATATCTCTTATAATGCGTTTTTCTACAAATCGAATTGACTTGACTTGACTAGCATTCGCTGTGTTTAATGGAATTTCGCATTCACACATCTCTTCAGCAATAAATATTGATTTGTGATTATGTTGTGCGCAGATAGTAGTCACAAATAAATTAAGTTAAAGTAGTAGAAAGCACTGAACACATAGAAATATTGGGTCTAAGCTGTGAACTAAAAAAAAATAAAAAATAAATTTATTTTGGGAATCTTTATTCCTTTTAGCAGCCAAACGCAAATACTCTTTATAACTGAACCTTTTTTTGCTTCGCGGTGTGCGTGCTGCCAGGGTGTGTTTCTTGCTTTGAAAATGTCACAATGAGATAACAACTGTTATGAACACTCCAAAGTTGTAGGAAAAGCTTTTTAATTAAACACATAATAATTTAATAGTCCGCTTAATAGCACACAATCACACTTAAGTGCATTTCATTTAATTTTGCCGACTGAGTCGCCCTTAACGGACTCGTAAAACATGTCAACCGCATTATGTGCGGTCCTGCCACATTACTTTGCTCATTATGCTTTCATTTTTAACATTTTATTCATTCTAATTTAATTTAACAGCCACGTTGAGTTGATTATTTGCTGTGCCGACGATGTAATCACACAGTCTGTGGAGAGAGCGGTCAGGTTGCTGTTTGAAACACCGCACATTGGTTCTGCCCCTTACATTTTTTGGAGAAAATAGAGAAGGAGTAGGCGTAAATCAAGAAAAAAACGAAAAAAAGCGTGTGCTCGGTTTATTTTGATGCATACCTCCCATACAAACCTAACCTCAAAAGCGCCTAAAAAATGCTATTCAAAGGGCACCGTTGAATGTAGGACTGCGAACTTTCGTCCATATATTTATATTAAGTAAACATACAAAAAATTAGCAAAATCGATTTACTTTAACGCATACCTTCCATAGAGACCTAACCTCAAAATGCTTAGAAATGTCATTAAAAGCGCAGAGATGAATGAAACCACTTTTTCTGCCGTTATTTTTTTATGCAAAATATTTTTTTGTTTACGTGTTCTCATTTCACTTGAAATAGCTGTCAAATTGTATACATAATTGGTTTTTCTGAAATAAGTGTGAAATTCCACAATATTTCCTTCGAAAAATAATACCCCGTTCACACTGTGAAAAAGCTTGCGATATGTTGGCAACATGAACCTAGCAAAAAATTTTTCATGACAATCTATATCTATTTTTGCTAAAGGTCTAACTTAAAATATAGGAAAAAATCATAAGAGAGTTGCCACTTGTTTGGAAAATGCAGTTTAGGTAAATTTATATGATAAAGTAAATATTACAATATGGCTGCCAAAAGAAAGAGGTTTAAGAAGCGTACAGTCGAAAATATTTTTGTGGAAGGTTGCCACCTGTTTGAAAATATCAGTTTGATTTAATTGATAATAAATTTATTATTGCAATATGGGTAACAAACTAAAAGGTTTCAGAAGGTTTGCCGCCGAAAATATTTTTGTAGCGGGTTGCCACCTATTTGAAAATGTTATTCAGTTAATATATACGGTAAATACTACATCAATACACCTTTCAAGAAAATGCGCAATATGTTGAAAATCGCGTTATAAGAGTATAAACTAAATTCCCAGAAATAATTCCTTCGAAAATATATTAACTATATTAAAAAAATAAAGTATGTTTCATAAATCGAAAATTTGTTTGAAAATCTCACCTCATAAAGCTCTTAAAAAAAAATATATCTAAAATTCTGGTCGAGTTTTCAAAGATCGCCACTACCACTCGGTGAGTCCAGAGTTCGATCCATGGTCCGTGAAACATCAAAACAGATTTTTTTTTTGTCGTGAAAACAGCTTCTTTATTTCCCTTTCTATTAAGCGGAACAGAACAAATAGTATAGTTAAAACTTCCTTTAACTTATTAAATTACTTGAGTTTAACTTTTTTGTAGGTGGCAACCCACGTTAATATTCCTTATGCTCAAACTAAAGATTTCTTACCACTCCTTCGTATGAAGTCAATTCATTAATATTAATTGTTGAACTTTTTCCGTATTGTGATACATATTTAAATTATCTAATTCCCATAACTCAAGTTGTTTTTAATTTTTAAAATAAGTGGCAACCCTCCTACATTAACTTTTGAAAAAAATTTTGTTTAAAGCCAATTTAATTGATATCCTTGTTGTAGCCATTCATTTAACATACGTCGTACACTAAATTTAAATTTGCAAACAGGTGGCAACCCTGTTCAAAATATTTTCAAATCACGAACTCTTTTTTCTGACATCGATATAGTAATACATATTTAAATTTTCTGATTTCCCTAATTTAAGCTGATCTTGACTTATTAAACAGGTGGCAACCCTCCAATATATAAGTAATAAATAAGGCCTTTTCAAAGCCATTTCGATCGATACCCATTTTGTTATAATTGGTTTATTTTATGAATTTCGAACTTAATTTTTATCGGGTGGCAACTCTTTTCGAAAAAATAAAACGTTATTGCACATCTATGGTCTTTAATTTGATACCTTATTTTTAAAATCAATCTACTCGAAACTCATGTGCATATGTATCTATAAAGGAATCAATTTATATTATACATTTATACAAATATTTTCAAAAGTAAGTGTGTTATATGTACATATACATAATAATATTTTTGTT
>NW_023458560.1:39971390-39997300 GCF_013731165.1 Rhagoletis pomonella
CAAAAGTAAGTGTGTTATATGTACATATACATAATAATATTTTTGTTAATTAATTTGAATTCATCCGAATCAAGCACCAACAATCCCCATACAATCAACCCACAATTGCAATCCAAATGATATGTAAGTATAATACGGTTATGATGCAAAAATCACGTAATATGCTTATCCTTTTGCCGCTATCTTCCACCCGGCACTCCACTTGAAATATGTACGAAGGTACATAAATCCGTCTTACCAATTCATCATTAAAATATACAACTCATGGCTTGCGATGATGTGTTGCCAATGTGATGCAATCAACCAATGACTCTTGTTGCACGTACATATGTACTTATGTACATACAAGTACATATATTTCAATGAGACCACCCATACATAAACAAAATTTCATGCTTTTACAAGCGCTAACGAATGCCCATACACTCAATAGACTATAGTGAATTGTAAGCGTATATCGATGATGTATCGTTGCGGACGCACATCCATCAATAATAATTACTGCCAGCATGCAGCTTAACATGCGCCACTGAAGCTTAATGATGCAACTGTTGCAGAGTTGAAAATGTGAAAGAGATACTTTGAGTAGATAGCAGCTGTAGTAGCCGATAGCACTGATCAGACCTTGAGCTTAAAATAAAATAAATGAAGTATGTATATAGATAGGTTCGTATGTACTTAGGTAACTCAGCGAGTATGTGCGAATGTAAAGCGAATTATAATTGACTGCTGCTGACATGGAATGGGAGTTTATTATTTTTAATTATTTTACACAAACAAACCTATATACATTTGCACACGGAACTCACACTTGTTTAACCAACCGACCGACCGACCAACCAGCTACAGAAAACCGCTTCATTTGTTGCTAAGCAAAGTCACTCATACGCCATGTACGCCACATTGGTTATTTAGTGCCACCATTCAGTTGCAATTTAATTCTGTGAAATTGTTTGTTAAACTTATTTCTTTTGATCAAATTATATGTTCTGTTAATTATTTATGCTTTCCCCTACACACACACATTTATGCTTTCCCTACGCACACACACACATACACAAAATCCCGCACACTAGCACACACTCATAGAGAGAGAGATATTATTTCATTAGCAGCTTGTTTTAATTAATATTTCGTATACGCCATGTCGTATGCATCAGTGCGCATCGATGTGTTTGCAATGCATTTATGTACATACATATGTATAAATTACCGTTTGGTTTTCAACTCTCATAAATACAAATCAGCTGTAAATTATTTCTATTCTATATTTGATTTATCATTTATTTATACTTGAATATGCTTCACAACCAATGCTGCTGGCAAATTCGAATATCTTCGATTTCTCTCCATAATTTAATTAATATACGAAATAATCCATGTGTTAATTGCATTGTGTATTAAGTTTCTACATTTTAAGACAAATTGTGCACGCCCGAATGAATTCGAATTGCAAGTAAATTAATATTTTGCAAAATCAATGCTAATTTGACTTAGCTATTTTTGTTTATTAGTAACATTTCATTTCATTTAATTAAAGCTTATTCACACATATTACTCACAAATATATGTACGCTAGTGTATAGCCATTTGAGTGTAAATGGCCATAATAGCTCTAGCTATTTTAAGCAAAATCAAGCACCCCATTCAACAGGTATTTTTCTGTAGATGAGAAGATAAAAACGAAACTAATGAGAAATGCGTGAGGATTAAGGAAATTTTTTGAATTTTTTTTATAAGCATCGAACAAATCCAGTCACCAAATATTCAGTTATCAAGTTATCGAGCCATCGAAGTTTATAGTTATCGAAATTTATCGATCTAACCATGGTTATTGAGTTGTTGAAATTTATAGAGACACAGAATCTTACTTTCCGAAATTTACCGATAGTTATAGAGTTACACAAATTTATTGGATTATCAAAATTACTCAAAGTTAACGGTATTTATCAAATAATCAATTTTTGTCGAATTATCATTATTTATGGAGATAACGAAATTTATCGAGTTATCGTAATGCATCAAGGTCTTTAAACTTATCGAGATATCGAAATATGTCGATAGATATCGAAATTTGTCGAAATGTTTGAAGTTATCGATATATCGATTTATATCGTGATATGGGCATTTCTGTGTTATCGAGATTCATCTACTCCTCTAAGCGCACAGTTATCGATAGTTATCGAAATTTTTCGATTTATCGAGTTTGACTGAGCTATCGAATTTTAGTGTTTTTGAAATTCATCGAGGTATCAATAAAGTTTTATTTTTTTAATTAATCAAATCATCGAAATTTATCAGAAAACTGGAACGTATCGAGTCAATACAAATATCTGCCGAAGTTCTTCAAAAATATAAAAACGAGTGGTCACGTTTTAGTTCCAAAGCAAGAAATTTTCCGGTAAGTAATTTTGTACTTTCCAAGTTAAACGACATACTGAGTTTGAAAAAATCTCCAAGGCTCTTATAAACTAGAAGAACGGTCGCATCTCGACAGTATTTACTAATCATTTGTTTCGTTTGATATTTACGGTAGAATGGAAGTTTTTCAACTAAAATTTTTTTACTGGTTTCAAATTAAGCATAGCAAAGAGACTCGCTTAGTTTTAGTAGTCTGATAATAGCTTCCATAAAGAATTTATGTTGAAAACATCCTGCTTTAATACAAATTTTTAATATCGCGTCCTTGAAATGTTTTCTGTTCAGCGTTTTTGAGCGAAATTTTACGATTTTCGATTGCTCTGAAAATTCATATTGGAAAATTTTTTGGTGCGAGAAATCCGAATTTGACATTTTTTTCGCGATCCTACAATTATTTAGTACTGATTCCGCTAGATGGCGCTGGAGTGTAGTTATCTATATAATCCGTATTTATTGTACATTCTGAACGAAGTTCATAATGAAATTCATGATAAGTAATAATTCTGCAAAAAATGGACCCAATGGATGGCGCTGCAGTCAAATTATATAGAAACCGCGGATGTCTGGTCTGTTTTAGCCCTACATATATTTATGTTATGCAAATTCACAGGGCACCTAACCACAACGGAGTAGGGTAGGGGCAAACTAGATATGCTAAGAAAATTTCGCTTCTAGAGTGTAGCCCAGGTGCACTTACTTTTTTTTTGTTAATATTCTTACCTGGCTCTCGCTTTCTACAACTAATGCAAACAATCGCTTATACATACATGCATATATATGTATACATCCAATTTCAATTGCACTTTGCAACTCAGATCGCTTCTTTTTTGTTTGGAAATGTGTTCCGCTTGTACACACATCGAAGAATTTATTTCAATTTGTTTTTGTAGTTTTAATTTGCCTTTCATTGGTTTTTGTTGAAGAGTAAACACTTCAACTTTTCATTTGGCTAAAAAATATAGTGAAAGTTTCACCTACTTTCAGCAATTTTTGCCAGTTGCCATTAAGAGGCATAACAGTCAGGAGTTTGAACGAAATAATTAATGAGAGAAACAGAAGAAAGTTCTTCTTAATTTACAGCAGAAACTTGAAAATTCACGAAGTAATTAATTATAATTATGAAAAAGCTGAATAAAATTTAATATTGCTTAAAAATTAACAACGAGTAGTATAGCAGTTCTGTGTTATTATTTTTGAAAACAAAAAACACATTCAAGATGTGTCCTACTCGATTTTGCTAGAGTTGAAACTAAAAGAGCGCACGAAAGGGGAGAACAAAAGTCGTATCGAATTAGAGGAGGATGTGGAGTCAGCCTATGATTTGCGGGAGCATCGTCCTGAATTCGGTTTGAAGCAGAAGAATCAAATACAAGCAAATGATGAGCTTTCTCCTTACTTAACGTTTCAGCGCTTTAAGGTAACCCCATTTCAAAATAGGAGCAAATGAAAAGGCATTTTCAGCTTTTCATGAGCCTTTCTCCGCTGTATGTTGTTGTATTGCATACGATCTTTGAACTAAAATTTCTCGTCTGAGTACTTTCGAGTACGAGTAGAATCGAATATTTCCTAGCCGTACTTTGAGTAGCATCGAGTTTTCTCTTCGATACCTACTTTTAATGAGTACAGGCATCGAGTACATGGTGGTATTCGGACGAACACTAGGTACAACAGTATAGTATTACATATTCTGAATATACCAAAATATGCGGTTGATAGAACACCGTGTCGCTCGGCCCATACGCAAGCGAAGAATGTCGCCGCAGTGTCGCTGTCGCGTAAGTGTCCACAGTTATCATCGCTTCCTACCAATTCCCCGTACTCAGCATGTCGATGTTGCTTTCATATCGTATCGCTTATCGCATCGCCTATCATATCGCTCTAATGTGCACCGTGCCTAACATTCTTCTATACGTATTAGGGCGGGTAAATTTGTATGCGAGATTTTTTCGACTATGCGCTTATAGCACAGAAGGATTATACGTGTAATTCTAAGCAAACTTGCCGAAGAAATCATTGGTCTAAAATCAATTTGGAGTTTGCCAAGTTGCGAATATAAGTTTCTTAGTATTTTTCTGTAGTTTTGTAAAGAAGTGCTTAAATGTTGTATTAAAACATGGTATACGAAATTTTTTGGTATGAGGAATTCATTTCGGCAGTTGTGTTTTACTTAAAACTTACACTAGCGGGCGCAACAGTGAAAATTTTCACATCTTCTTCGAAAAATATTTTCGCAATTTGGCAAACTCTAAATTGATTTTAGACACATAGTTTCTTCAGCAAATTTGCTTAGAATTCCACGTAGAAACCTCCTGTGCTATATGCGCATAGTCAAAAAAATTTACCCGCCCTAATACGTATGTAAATATGTATTAGCGTACGAGTATGCTTGTGTCTCTGTATTTGGTGACCCTTACTAGAGTACCCATAATTTCTAATTGATTAGTCCTCTACAAATTGCAACCTGTTCGTCATTTGGGAGAGGGAATTTCCACCTAGGTATCGGAGATAACGTTTACCTGAATCGTTATAGTGTTTGCAATGCATTTTAATTGTGAGAGGCTGGAAGACTAAAACAATTTTCTAAGCACTCGGTCATAATTGCCCATTGTACTACTTAAGGCCTACAAAAAAAAAGGGTTAGAGGAAAGTAAAAAATAATGGGACTGCGAAAGCAATATTCTTCAACAAACCGACAACTCGAGTTAAAAATAATGTAAGTAGCTGTTCCATTCTCAATACATCTAACCCGTTGTTCGCCATCTAAGTATGTTGAAGTCCAGACAGCAACAGGTCGTAGTTGATGATGTATATGGAAATTATACATGGATCTCATGAATTTTGTCCCCCTTTTTCGACCTTTCTGGCTTTTTCAGCAAACACTTGGCGGCTTTTCAGGGGTAAATAATGCACCAAAGATTTACATTAGCCACATTCATGAGACCTCTAATGGATCGTATAATTTCTTCTAGTGGCTTCTAAACAATTGGACGCTACAAAGAGACGCAGCTTAGCTCTTAATCTGCCAGTTTGTTGCCTTGAACGCCACAGGTATCCACCTGAATTAAAGTTTGCTCTTCAGCTACTCCAGCCTAAACTGGCACTCCTAATACTTTAAGAGCTGTGAGCGGTTAACGAAACCTGGAGACCGCAATTTTATGTCCGCGCCATCTTTCGCCAATTATCTGGTCTGATATTTTAAGTACCCTCACCCAATTTCATTTTCACTCTGAAAGCCGTCGATATGGAAAATTTTTACCGATTTCCCGAAGAAAATTTATGTATTCCAACATTACTCACTTTTAGAAAAGTGAATGACGATCAAAATCAAGGAGTAGTTATTTCACTCTGAAAACATTCTGAACAACTGATTGTGCCACAAGCCAAAAGGCTGCAGTCGATACATCGTCTTCCAAGCTTCCTCTTTAATTAATTATTCAAAGGGTGGTACATAATTACAACACCTGTAATACAATTGTTTCATCAACTCTATGCCTTCTGACCGCAGAGCACATACTTAGAGTCAAAAGTAGCGCAGGCCAGTAAGGCTTGCTCTCGTAAAAGTCGACTAAAAATCCACTGATGCGAGTAAATCGAATGGCACTGGTGATTCTCAGCAATAAGGAGGATGATGGGAAGAATACTCTTAGAAAGGCTGGCCTGGAAAACCATGTGAGGGAATAACTTCTGTATAGTGGAAATACACCCGCCCTTGCAGCAGAGTCCGGTAATCTGGAGAGCCCACCTACCACACAAATCTTCTTCAGAGTCTGAACACGTTCGCTTACAAGTGGCACGATTCGGGAAGAAGTTATCTATCTGTCAACGATCGCTCAGTGATGATGTAGGTCTGTACAGAATCGTAGCTAAAGAAGCTGGAAGTAGGCAGGATAAATCCTGCTGTGTGCTTGCTGGCAATCCTACTGCTACTGCAACTTTCCAAGGCCCAAATATTCACGGAAAGCAATAAACTCTTGTGGGAGGGGGATGCAACCAAATCTTTCGGTCGGAAATGCAAAATTATTAGCATTGCTTTTCCCCTTACTGCCTGTCCCTATTTTGTGTCGAAACATGGCGATAAATTCGAAAGAATACACTGCTGCTGCCGGGAGTGTGGACGTGGTCGATTCCACTTGTATGCCTATGAAGCGACGGCAGGGGTGGAACCCATAAAGCCGGGTCTCCGTAAGGGCAAGGGTAAGTGAGAGTAGGACCATTTTTGACATGCATTCAGCAATCTTCTTCTCCGTTTCGTCTGAGATTCGAACGTTGTTTGCCACCATAAGTAGTTTTGAGCCGAATTATATGCTTTGCATTATCTTGGCTGTCATTGATCAGCTCCATGTTATTTCAACCTTTGTGAAAGCTACCGTTATTCACCTTAGAATTACGTTTTTGTAAAATGCGTTATTTTTTATCTTTTTTTGAAAGGCGTCCAGCCATTTTTTCCGGAAGGATTCGCCAAAGACATCAACAAATTAACCCGGAATATGCAACTCCCGGCATTGATTCTTTAGGAATCTAGATTGACAAGCAGTTTATTTAAGACAATAAGTCATAATACACACATACATATGTAAGTACAAACTCAGCCATGTTCATATACCAAATAGAACTCCTCTCTGTTGGGAGTCTATGCTATCTCTTGCAACCCCTTTTTATTCGCACAAATATCTATATACTTATTTTCATTACATAAGTATTTAATATGTACTTATACGAGTGCACTTCAGCTGCTCAAGCACCAATAAACCGCAACAAATTACCAATATTTGCAACATCAACAAATTTATTTTGATTTTACGAAGCGATAAAACCAATGCGAAAAGGAAGAGGGAAGTAAAAATGAGCAAAATCAGACGATTCGATAAATGCGCAATGTATGTGTGCAGCAAGAAATGAAGCGAATGCTGAATAAACAGACAGCGAATTGGTAAATTTCATGTTGTCAATTGCAATTGCAACAACAACAATAGAAACAAGGGGAAAAGAGTGCAGCAGCAAAACAACAAAACTCAATCCGACAGCAACAAGTAATGCATTGTTAAGTCCACTTCCCGAGCGTAACAGCTACAAATAATGCAAGGCAGCGGCAAGCTGCTTGCTCGTCTGATGCCTTGTGAAACCCAACAGAGTACGGAACGGAAGTTCTGGGAGAAAAAGTATTTAAGCTCAACGATGAAGCGGTGCAAGTGTGCAAAGGCAGCAGGATCTGTGGGATTCTACAACTTCATCAATACATCCGATTTGTTGCTTATACAAATAGACATGTGGCACGGCAACGTTGAGCGGAAGATGAATGCGGCAAAATGTAAATAAGGAGTACAAACATACACGTAAAAATGCATGCAGAGATGTGAGAGTGAGTGAAGGTGGTGGGCGATGGGTTGGAGTATGACTTAGCTTGAGTGGGAATACCTTATCAGTATGGGGTTGCAAATAAGTATGCTGCTTCGCCTTGCTTACAATCAAGTATGTATATAATTATTTATACACACATATGTACAAGTAAAAGTATGTACGGCGGCGAAAATATAAACAGGGACAGGATTTTTTAACCAGCTTTAATTTATTTAATGTTTATTATTTTTTTTTAAAGTATAGCTCGTTATCTCACAAAAACCATTTAACAACGAATTACAAACAAAGTTAGTAAAATCGGACGAAATTCATGAGAATTTTCAAACTTTTTAATCCGAATTTTTATTAAAATAAATTTGGTATTTTATAGCTTACCAGCAAATATCCGCCGTGCTTCGCTGTGCCTCAAAAGCATTCTTATAATATTTTCTAAAATTAACCGAATAAATTTAAATAGACCTTTAAAGAGTTGACAACCCCTTTCACAAATATTTTCGAAATAAGATGCAGCAAATTAAATTGATTTTGGGTTTCTGGGCTGGTGGCAGCCCTAGTAAAAAATATTTTCGAAATAAAGCCGTCTTAAACCCCTCTCATTTATAATGTATTTTATTAAGTTGTATTAGACATTTAATCAGGTGGCAACCCTCTTACAATTATTTTCGAAATAAAGCTTTCTTTAACCAGTTTCGGTTGACATCCTTAATGTAATAGTTTCTAAAATTAACCGATTAAATTTAATAAGACCTTTAAAGAGGTGGCACACCCTTTTACAAATATTTTCGAAATAAAAAGCAGAAAATATATTCACGCACTCACTCACAAACGTTTGCATTCATGATATTAGTAAGATTTCATTTATCATGTCAAATAAAATGATTTTAAATAGCTGGACTGGTGCCAACAAAGCTTTCTTAAACCTCTCTCATTTGACACCCATATAAAATAGTTTATTTGCCTTGCTAATTAAATTGATTTTGAATTTCCGAACTGGTGGCAGCTCTACTCAAAAATGTTTTCGAAATAAAGCTTTCTTATACCTCTCTCATTTGATAATAATTCCTAAACAGCTGGCAACCTTCTTCAAACATATGTATGTTCAAAATTCAGCTTTCTCAAACCCCTATACTTTGATGCCCAAAATAATATTTTTCGTTAAATATGTTACTTGAGTTGAATTTTGATTTCGAAAAAAATCATTATTGAATTCAATTCGTTTGACACACATATTGTTGTGATATTTTATTTAACTTTATAATTTATTGATTTTAAAAGGATATAACTCTGTTACAAAAAAAAAATCCTATATGTATTTCAACCCAGTTGTTGTAAAACATTTTTTTGGCTATCTAATTAAAAAGCTCTGCATTTTTATGAACTCTGTCCAATTTGCTTAGTTTTTGTACAAATTTGAAAACTCGGATTTTCGTGATTCTTGTGAGGTAACGAGCTTTAAAATGATACAAAAAATTATAAACATTAAATAAATGAAAGAAATTTAGCCAAAACTTGTGAAAATGTCGGTTATCTACTTACATATATTTTCGCCACTGTATATCAGCCGTCTGCTCATAAGTATGTGTTTGCTTGGCAAGGAAACCCAGAGTACTCTCCGAATTGAATTGCACATACTTTTATGTTGCAAGCAAGATATGCACTCGCACACACACACACACTTTCTAGCACGGCAACAATGCCTTCAGATTTTTTTATGTTTTATTCGCACTGCACTTCCAACTTTATCAACTAAACGTCCACCTGCGGTGCTCCTCCAAAGCAGCTGCATCATCCGCCAGCTGCTTGCAGCTTTTGCTTACTTAAGTGTCCTTTATGCGTATTAAGTCAAACATCAGAAAATACAAATTCCAATGCAAACAAAACTGATGTCCACAGCTGCTGTCGCACACACACTATTGCTGTTCCCTAGCGATGCCAGGCGCCTGCTCAGCCATGAGGTGAGGTGAGTTGTGTGTAGGGATGGGTGTATGTGTGACTGACTAGCTTATGCTGAGTATGCGTTTTTATTTAGTTACCTCTGTGTGTGTGTTTGCACAGTTGTGCTCTTCTTGTCCAACTGCATATCCCTCGACACGCTTCTTCCATCCCTCGTCCCTTCGGCTGGTCCATCTGCTCCAGCTCCTCGGGTGGTGCCACTTGTGTTTGTGTTGCATTCCAATTTGTTATAAATTCCTACATTATTGGCATCACTGTTGACGTTGGGGTGCTGCTGCTGCTGCTGGCAGCTACTACACTGGACGTGTTGTGTTGATGCATTTTTTCCTGTTTGATTTTTTATTTTATTTTTTCAAATTCATTTGTGTTTGACTTCTTACAAAAGCAGTTGATGCGAAATATTCAATTGTGTTTGCATGTCTATTGGAATGTCTGTTAGTTTTAAGGTCTATTGGCTTCACAGCAAGGCTAGCTTGATACGAAGAGCACACAATCTAGGAGGATATTTCACATGCATTTCATGTCAAATCAAGTTGAATTAAAAACTATGGCAAATGCCTATGAGTTCGAAAATTTCATGGTTTTTTTATTTTTTGTTAGACAGAGTATCAAATCAAAATCTGTTATATGAAATCGATGTGTTATTAGTTAGAGGGGCTGCCAGTTGGAAAAAGCTAGGCGGCAGAGACCGTACTGAGTGCCCTTTCCACAAAAAAGCAAACTACGCATATTTCGAGTAAGAAAACCTGAAAATTGTTGGTACTTACTTTTGTAAGAAACCCGTTTGACTCCCTTAGAAAATTTTATGAATTTGACATCACGTCGCTACTGAATGCTTACAACACTTATATGGAAACCTATTTTCCGGATAGCTGGTTAATTTCTGACACAGACATTTGTACATATAGAAGTGAAAAGCACGATCAAGAGGGGGTTTATATGATAAGAGTTCTTACAACCTTTCTGGCATTTGACCATATTGCCATATAAAACCAGAACTCACATTCTTTGAAATTCCACAGGTTGCCTTTGCTATATCAACTGCCTAAATCCGCTTTTATCAAACAAAGCATTTAGTAGTTCAAGTTGCGACAAATATATCAAATACATCTATGTCAACTAACATACTAAACCCTTTCCAATATCAAATCACATTTAAACACACAGCCAGACAGAAGCCATAGCAGGCAATTTCCGTCAAATCCAAACATGCGAGAAACGTTTTTTTTTCTTCATTTTTCTAGGCAAAATGCACACAAAACGCTACAAAAAAAAAATAACAACATCAACTTACAAAACGCTCAAAGAAAATCAGTAGCATTTTTCGAAAGGCAAATGGTCAATTTTATGCCACTAAATGGGCATCAGACATGCGATTTTTGTGGCAAGTTTTTCGTTATGTTGTTTGCTTGCTTTTTTATTATTGACGCCACAAGTTGCTATTGTTGTATTCTACTATGCATAGTTGCTACTCCACTTAATGTCTGCCGCTGCTGCTGCCAAAAACACAATTTCCGCTGCCTTATCGTCGTTAGCAACACTCGCAAAAACGCCAAATATTCAAGTAGCATTGCTTTGATCCTTTTTGTTTCCACTTCCGCTGGATAGGGAGGCAAATGAGTGCGATAGCTTAGCTGTACGTAGCCACTTTGAGGAATTGTTGCAGGCTAAGGCGTTGGGAGTCTTAAAAGAAAGTTGCTTCACTGCTTTGTTTTCAGTATATAATATTTTTTAAAGTACTTGAAGGACTACGTTGTGGAGCCTTCCTTCATGAAACCAGGTCTAAAAAATAGAAAATTAAATTTGATTAGAGAAGACCAATCCAAAACAAAAGACATCTTATGCCGCTGACCTCTCTGTTCGCCTATTTCTCGTGGGATTCCCATGGATGGTTACAATCTAAAGCAAAATCTAAACTAAATCAACTTTCGCATCTTGAGTGGAGCAGTCGACAGTATCAAAGGAGCACTCATTGCCCAAAGACAGGCCAAACAGACAGCGGCCGCAGCATACAAAATGGATGTAAGTCAAAATGTTTAAAGGGCTTTGCCAAATCAGATTGGCACTGCAATGTACGAAATTAACTTTTGTTTAACCGGCTTCCGCAGTAACAAAATACCTTAGACTTTGAAATGATCAACGTGGACTCTGTTCCCATTGATCAAGGTGTTTAAATAACTGCATACTAGCCGTAGCAGCTTGCCTCCTACACCTTCTAGGAAGCTAGATATCTGTCGCGGAGAAAAAATACTTTAAGTTATACCCGCTTCCTCACAGAGATTTCATCACGCTGGAGGCCAAAGGGATTGCTCTCCCATCTTCACCCAAAGCGAAACTGGAGCTTGCTGACTATCGGGTGGCCTAAAAGGAAGGCAGAGTAGTTAGATGCTCTAAGACAGCGGTGTGTCCTCGTAAGGTCACCCTTATCTTAACCCTTTCAGGACCAAGGTAAACATGCTTCCGAAAGAGTTTCTCCACTCATCAGAAAACTGTGTGAATAATTTTAAAGTGTTCTGGTGTTTTATGCGCCTAAGTTTTATTTGGCTATTTTTATAACAAATATTTTTACTAAAAGAAGGTAAATTAAAATTTTTTTTTTTTAATTATAAAAAAAAATAAAAAGAAAATGTTTAGAAACAATATTTGAAAAAAATGATTTTTTAGGGAAAATAGTGCAATTTTTAGAAAAAACATATTTTTTAAGAAAAAAAGCAACTACCAAACGCAGAAAAAACTATCGAAAGAGAAAAAAAAAATATTGTATTTAGAAAAACTTTTGAGGAAATTGCATTTTAAAAATTGTTTTTTATCTAACTTTTCTTTAGGAAAAATGAAATGCTCCATTGAAGGTATTACTGGCCTTGTCAAGGATCAAAATTGGGAGTTTGTGGGTAGGAAGTTGGATTATTCTCTCGAGCTTTTACAGAGGACACACCACTAAGATAACTTTAGCTTTTGATCGAATTGCCGCCGAGAATTTGTCTACGATAGAATTCCTTGCGAGTTACAGCTTTGGACGAGTGTGAATACGCGAGTTAGTACCCCGTTCCAGTATCAACAGAGGGGCCGTCTGTGGAGATATTGATTTCATCATCGCTTAGATCGATATGTACCTAGCCATTTCCGTCCGGAAAATAGATTTCTAAGTTTCTGTCAAAGTCAAATTCTATGGTCTGATAATCCCAAACTCGCTGCGAATGTAATCCTGACCGCTGCTAGTTGCTTGCAACCAGTTAGACACCTCAAATCCCAGAGCGCTCAGAGCGGTGATAATAGGTCTGCTGCTGGGTATAACCATTTACTATTAGTCTTTTGAAATTGTACTCTTCCAGGGGAAGGGTGAGCGCTTTTCCGCTCCATCCTTCAGTATTCCATTTCTAGGGAGTTTTAGGGTCGAGAATAACGCCCTTCCCTTCTTTTTTCGAAAGTAAGAGTTTCACCATTGAGCGAGTTTGAAAGTTGTCTATCTTATATCGCTTCGTGAGCAGAACTATTTCCGCTGAGGTATTAAAACGTTCAGTTCGGATTGTAGTCTTTCACTGACCGCCGACTGAAACTTCCCTACAAACCGGATAACTAAATCGTTTTCCTCACTTCAAGTTGATGGATACCAAGCTACCATATTCTCCTTTAAAACACTGATTATAATAAATTTCCAAACGGCTCTGCCTTTTCAGTAAAGACAACAGATTACAATATTCACTCACTGCACGAGAGTATCAACCTTCATTTCGATGTCGTTATGGCTGCCTCTGGTGGTTTCCAACCAAGCAGCCAGTCAAGCAAGCAACGAACCAGCCGTCTAGCCAAGTATCGATCCAGCCAGCAAAGATACAACCAAACAATCGGCTGGCAAACCCCCTTCCGCCTGCTTATATGTACACTTTTATGTCGCCCACACTCTGCTAACTCATGTCCTTGTTGCCGGCGCCGCCTGTTGTCGTTGGCGCTGTTGAAAGCAATTAAAATGATTTCGACACTTTTGCCGTCTGCGCTTAACAAGAGCCGCTCGACATGCCGTCCAACAGCACCGACAAACAGCAACATCAAATATCAGTTGTGTACGAGTACTTAGTATAATGCCTGCCACATAGGCCGACCGACCAGCGAGACTTGATTTCAACGTGTTGGATAACATTTTGTTTCACACTCCTCGAACAAAAGCCTCGAAGGCACATATTCGCACACAACTTCTACTTCCACGTCTACTCCTATATACTCCTGCGTCTACTTCATACTTATCCACAATCAGCGCAATACTTTGAAGTGTTTGGCAGAGTTGCATAAGCGCCTCGCTGTTGTTCTTGTTAAACTTTGTGCTCCACTGGCGCACTTTGAAAGTTGACGTTGGCAAACGACCGGCTCATCATCAAGGGACTACATACGTACATTTTGGAATCTCCATATTGGTGCGGCTCTATCTCTTCTATTCGTAGTCGATAGCTGAAGATTTTGTGTGTGCTTGTTGTTGTTTGTGTTCTGCTTGGTTTTGGCAGTCTTGTCATCAAACGTCACTTGGCGCAACACTTCAATCTGCTTTGGTGTGCTTTTTTCATTAGCAAATGGGTTTTCAAATATAATGCTTAGGCGGTAAAAAAAAATTATTTAAAATAAAGAAAGATGAAAGAAAATGTCATTAAAAAAAATAAATAAGTAAGTTTCTAGAAAGGAAATTAAATACTTAAAAGAAACAATGAAATAAAATAAGTAACTAAAAATTTAAATAAATTGAAAAATTAAATTTCGTTTTATAATAATATAATCTGAATATTAAAAGAAAATTTTGTTAAAAAAGAAAAAGAATTTAAGTAAAATAATACATAAAATAAGTTTATAAAAATGTAATGAAATCAAAAAATATACATATTTTGCTTTTTAAATCAAAACCCAAAAATTTAAAGAAAATTAATTTTTTAAATATTTTTTAAAAGAAGGAAAAATATAAATACTTAAATATTAAATGACTTTTAAAAATGTAAAATAATAAAATATAGAATTTAAAAAAAGAAAACACTTACAATTTAAAAGGAATAAAAAATAAAATAAAATAAGTATCTAGATATTACATTAAATAAAAAAAAAAAAAGATTTTTCTTTAAAAGCAAATTAAACTGAAAAAAATCACTTCAAAGCAACAAAGAAATAAAATATGTAACTAAAAATTAAATTAAATTAAAAATTTATTTTTTTTAAGAATAACGTCTAACTATGAAAAATTGTATGAACAGGAAAAGCCTGTAATTAAAAATAAATACATAAATCAAGTTTCTAAACGATTTAATTAGAAAATGTGTATTTTCTTTTTAAAACAATCAAGTCCAAAAACTAAAAAAAAATAAATTTGTATAATAAAAAAATTAAAAAAAAACACTTCTAAAATTTAAGCGAAAGTAAAAGATAGTTTTCCTTTTTAAACTATAGAATCTAAAAATTAAAGGAAATACAATGAAAAATAATAATAAAATAAGTTCTAAAAATTAAATGAAATTATAAAATATATACATATATATTTAATTTTTAAAACTAAAACTTACTTATATAATTGGAAGCCACAACTAACTAGGTTAATGCTTTCATGGGACTCTCATACAGGGGAGAGATGAGGAACAGAGTAGGTCTGCCACTGGTAGATCATCCATCTTGACTAATTGGTTAAAAGACGAAGTAAGGAACCGACGCCCGTCTCTACAACAAAAGCTTGCAGATCAGTGAGTCTTTTCATCTCCTAAACAACTGGGACGTCTGCTAAGCTAAAAAAAAGTGTGGATAAAATTGAACGCCTTTGGAAAGTGAATAAAAATAATGGCGGAAATGGAAAGCTCAGCAAAAAGAAATTATGTCCAGATTTTAAATTACTAAAATTTTTTGTGATTTTTCAAGATTACCAAGAATTATACGGCCATGCCTTTTTAAAGGCCCAACAATAATGTCCAAAAATTATGTCAAGTTTTTATATGGCGAAAACTTAATGTCCAGCTTTTAGTTAACCAAAGGTGTATTTATAATTTTTATGACCAGAAGTATTTAAACAACCAGTTTTTAAACAACCAAAAATTTATTTCCAGGTTTCACATAACTGATAATTTTTATCGAGTTTGCCAAAAGTTTTTGTCTAGCTTATATGTAAATTACTAAGATCCTTTTATTACCAAACCAGTTTTCAGAGGCAGTAATTTGTGACTATTCTTGGCTACACTTCCTACCCACCATTTTTTGTTCAATAAATACTTTTTTATACATATGTATATGCAGGGCCATCGAGAGAAAACTCCGGCCCGGGCTGCAAAATCACGGTCATTTTCTTCAATTATAGAGTAAGAAACAATCATCACGAAGCGGAGCATAATACAAGCCTATAACGAAGGAGCAATTACATTTTAAAAAAATTATGACAGTCCCCTTAAAAAGCCCGGGCCCGAGGGGATTCACCACTTCCCCCCCTCCCTTTCGACGGGCGTGTGTGTCCCTTTACATGACCAAAAATTTATTTCCAGTTTTTTGATTGGCAAGCGTTTATGTCCAGTTTTTCATGGGCACAAATTTATTTCCATTTTTTTAATTGACAACAATTATGTTCAGTTTTTGTGTGACCATAAATTTATGTACAGTTTTTAATGAATGGCCAGAAATTTACGGTGTAATATTTTATGGCCACAAATTTATGTCCAGTTCTATATTATTAAAGTTTGCGCAAAACTTGTATATGGCCACATATTTTTTAATAGCCAAAAATTTGTGTCCAGTTTTTGCATTACCAAAAATTTATTTCTAGACTCTTAATTTGTATCCAGTTTTTAAATGGACCAAAAATTCATCTCCAGTTTTATGGACCGAAATTTATGTCCAGATTTGAATAAGGCAACAAATTTGCGCCAAGTTTTTATATGACCAAAAACTTCCGGATTTGAATTTGGCAAAAATTTATATACATACAATTTTCGCTTTAAATAGCTTGATTAATATTTAAAATACTAACATATCTTCTATTGAAATCTGACGTTTTGATGAATATCAATTAACAGTTTCTTTTTTTTAACAACCGCAGCCCTAATTAAAATATAAATTGCTGCAGAGTAATTTGCACTTAAAAGTAAATAATATTAAAAAAAAAACTACATATGTACATACTACCATATGTAAATTCTTTAACAAAATTTACATTTACTGAAAGGAATAAAAATAATAATTTTACAGCTCATATTCTTTTATTTAATCATCGTGACACACAAATCCCAATGCAATTAACGGTAACAATTAATATTGTATTAAATGTGATGTTATACATTCATACATACTTATATTTATGTACTTATGTGTATTTATATACACACGCATACATATGTTTTGCTTATCTTTACCGCATTGCAGCTACTATCTGCGGTGTACGTAAATTTAAATTACAATTAAAGTAGCTGCTTATTTTAATTATTCAATTACATACATTCAATGCATAAATGCATACATACATCGAATTCCGGGCAAGTGAAAAACAGGTGAAAGCGAGAATAGGCATGCAAATATGGGCATTACAGACATTTTGATGTAACATATCCATGTATTATGTATGTTCATGTGTATTTATATATGTATGTAGTATCTGCATATGAGTACACACATTGATATGTGTAAGGGCTGCTCAGTGTATTTTGTTCGGTAATGCTAGCCAATAAAAAGGTAGAATTAAATTTACTACGTTAATTAGTTAGCGGTAGCGTGTAAATAAGTAGCAGATTGTTTTTAAGGCACTATTAATGACGGCCATAAAAGATTTTAATTATAAAAAATTTTAACAAAAAATTAATAAAGTTACATACATATGTATGTGAATATCGACTATGTATTAGCGATCTTGTTTGCCTTCACATATATTATTTACATATGTATGTATGTACATATGAGTGGGCCAATCCATGTCAAATCGACCAATGGTTGGTATGGACCATTTTTGATTTGTATGAATTTTGGTCAGCACATGTCTTTCTTTTTTCTGCTAAAGGAAAAAAATATTTTTCGAAAATTCAAAATTTTACAATTGCCCAAATTTTGCAAGTTTATTTTTTGAATAACTTGAAAATTATTATCGTTACAAAAATGGTTCTGTACTCGTTTTCAAGGCAATGTTTAAGCCTACGTAAATGAAATACATATATTTAAAAAATCGAAAAGAAAAAAATATAGAATCTTAAAATTTAAAAGAAATCCTTAAAAAATTATACACATTTTTGTTTAAATAGATCTTAAAATTACATGAAATTTTTGAGAATTTTTTTAAGTTATGAGTTTTTGAACTTGAAAAAATTGTTTTCTTAACTTTATATTAAAAAAAAATTTTATAAATTTGAGTTGGCAATATGCACAAAATTTTCAAAACTCAAAAATCCTTATTTAAAAAAAAAAACACCTTGAAAGTTTCAGGATCTTTTAGAATCAGTTGAAGGTATTGTATAAAGAAAATAAGCCAAAAATTTAACTAAACATTTACGATTTTTTTCATTTCAAAGTTCCGTAAAGTTTTTTAGTTTTCGAATTTTTTCATTTTTGTATCTGTAATTTTGAGTTTCGCAATTAAAAATTTTGAAATTTTAAAAGCATTATTGATATAGAAATTTTCGGTTTATTTTTTTATACAATACTCCGAACTTACCTCAATAACTTCCGAAATTTTCAAGGAGTCTCTTTTTAATATAAATTTTGAACTACGAAAAAAAAAATCTTGCAAACTCTAAATTAAAAATAAATTTTAATCAAATGACATTTTTAACATAAAATTATTTAGAGTTGACTATAAAAAATTTGCAAAATTAAAAAATTCTTATTTAAAAAACATAAGATCAGTTCAAGGTATTGTATAAAAAGAAATTTAGGCATAAACTTATAAAAGTTTTCGCATTTACGATTTTTTAATTTCAAAATTTGTAATTTTTTTTTATTTTTTTACACATTTGTATCCGTAAATTTGAGTTTTTCAATTATAAAAAAATGTTGGGAACCAAAACTTATACAAATTTTTGGCTAAGTTTGTATGCAATACCAGGAACTGATTTTAAAAACTACTAAAATTTTCAAAAAGGTTATTTTTAACATACATTTTTTTAATTTTTTTTGCACATTTGTATCTGTAAATTTGAGTTTTTAATTAAAAAAATGTTTGGGAGCCTAAACTTATATAAATTTTTGGCTAAGTTTTTATGCAATACCAGGAACTAATTTTCAAAACTACTAAAATTTTCAAAAAGTAATTTAAATTACATTAAAAATTAAAAATAAATTTTAAGTAAATAAAAAGTGTAATTTAGAGTTTACAAAAAAATCAAAGTTCAAAAATTCATGTTTTTAAAAAACACCTTCTTGCAAACTGCACGATCTTTTAAGATCAGTCTGAGGTATTGTATAAAAAAAATTTAGTCAAAAATGTTTTTAAGTTTTTGATAGTTTTCAAATATCAAACATTTTTAAATTGTTTTATATTTTCTTTATTTAAATATTTTTTTTTTAATATGTATTAGGATTACATATTTTTTTTAATATCAGCTTAATCAGCGATACCTGAGCTATAATAGTATTTTTTATATATTTAAAAAATAAACTTGCGATATTCCGAAAATTCTGAAATTTCGAATTTTGCAGACCTTTCGAAAAAAATTATTTTTTTTTTGCCTTGGTAAAACTTTTTATATGACAAAAGAAAAGTTCTGACTAAAATTCATCAAAATCAAAAAAATAGTCGATTTGACATGGATTGACCCACGTTCATGCATTTGTACGTACATTTTTTGCTTGATAAGCCCATCGCGACAATCGCACATATTGAAATATATTTTATTTCCTAAAAATTCAAGCTCATAAATCCTTTCCGAACGACCTGATTCCATCAATCAAACAGCATTTTTTTCCATCAAATATTTGTTATGCCCAGATGGATTTTTGTGTGTGCTTTCGCTACTGAAAAAATAAATGCATTGAATGCATTTTTCAAAGCTAACAAATGCGCACCCATACACTCACACATACATATGGAGATATGCATTTAGTGCAGCTTCAAATTGACTGTTTTTAAAGGAATTTTTACAAAAGTAAATTTTTTCAAATTCCATTGTTTGACTCTGCCGTAATTCAGTTGCATCGATGAAAGGCATTTTCTGCACAACAATTGCACTGCAATCACCGAAAAAATATGCAACAAACAAACAATGAGTCTGAAAGTAAAGTAACAAAATAAACAAACAATAAGGTGCATGGGGAATAACAAAATAAAAGAAATGAGCAAAAAAATAAAAACAAAGTAAGCATTCACTAAAACAATGCGGGACGTCATCAGCAGCTATACACACACATACTAATGTATATACATACATACCTCAGCTTATATACATACATACATCAGTGGCAATTTCTCACAGGCATTGTGATGAATAGAGATTTCCGGTTGACTGGCTGCCTCACTCAGTCAGTGTAGCGCTTTGGTCGGTCGGTCAGTCAGTCAGATTGTTTGGCTGCTCGGTTGCTTGGTCGATTGGTTGAACGGATTGATGCATTGATCGGGCAGCTGGGTGGGGGGCGTGCGGTGGGTGATTATCAGTCAGTCATTTGGTTGGCTGGGCATTTGTTAGGTCGGCTGGTCGCTTAGTTGTTTACTTCACCAACCCACTCTGTTTGACTACATACTACATATACATACATACATATGTTATTTGGCTGGCAATGTCGGTTGCACACATTGCATTTTTCTTTCCGTTTACAAATAGTAGACTTATTCGCAAATTTAATGGCTAGCCGCAGTGCTTCTTTGGAAGTAGCTCTGAAATCGTATGTTTTTTTTTAACCACAAACCTATAAAAGGAAAAAACTTATAAAACAAAATTTTGACCAAACCAATAAGTACTTTAACCCTAGGATCAGCGACTACCTGGGAGACGGCAACTCACCCTACTTGGCGTCGAGAAGTCCCCTAGCCATGGCCAGCTGACTTTACAATTTTCGTCCAGCTAGGTGTACCTTGGAAAGCTGCCATTTGGTAGAAGTATTGTATAGCTGAGAGCATGTGTTATTATAAGGGTGGCTTCTTAAGTGAATGAGGAATTGGGATGCCTTAAAAAGTATATATTTTTGTATGGCACAGGTTAGCTTGTAGCTTTTGATTTCTTTGATGATTAAATATAAATAAATCAATAAAAAAAGTAGTAATTGCTGCTGCACAGTCATAGCCAATTCTTAATAAGCATCCGTCGCTGTCACCTCCAAACGGATCGTCTTCTTCATCCACGATATTCTCACTTACAAAAAAAAAACGGCTAAGTGAAATGATGGCAATATGTCGAAACAAAGTAAAAAAAAAACGAAGTTCACAAAAGAAATACGTGAGTACCAGGTACTCATCTTTGATATGATCGAGTGCCAAAATTGTCCTTAAGTAGTCCTGAAGTTGTCCTGAAAATGTCGTTAATTTTCCCAAAAATGATCTCGAATATGTATTTAAGCGGTCCCTAAATAGTCGCTTACTACCCGCGAAATTATCACTAACTAGTCCCGAAATGCTCCTGAACAAGTCCCAAAGTGATCTTCCACTCATACCGAAATGTGCCTGAAATGGCCCCGAAATAGCTCCAAAATTAAGCGGAGATAGTTTAGGACAGGTCTCCTAATGATCCTGAAATGGACCTGAACAGGCTCAGAAAGAGTTCAATAAGTCATGAACTTCTTCCGAAATGATCTCAAGCAAGTCTTAAAACGGTCCCTAGTTCCCTATTAGTCCCAAAGGATCCCGAAATGGTATTACAATAGTCTTGAGAAAATGGAAATGGTCCTAGTCTATTCCCAAAATTATCCCGAGATGTTCCGGAAATTATTCTGAACTAGACTCGAAATAGTCCAAAACTAGTTAAAAAGCGGTTCTCCAATAGTCGTGAACTAGTTCCGAAATGGTCCTAAAATAATCGTGAACACGTCCCGAAATGATATCGAACTGTTCTCGAAATTTACCTTCACTTATCTTCTTTCTTCTTTCGCTTACTAAAGCGATTGTCTGGAACAAACCAGTTATAATATGTATTAGAAAAATACTTGTTTTGGTTAATTGTATTTATTGCTCAAAATAAGCCCTATTTTTAGGCTTTTTTTGTTATGTTTATATCTTGCTTAGTAAATAAAAATTATTTTTTTGGTTTTATTTTTTGCTTAGTAAATAACACTAATCTTTTTCTTTTGCCTAGAAACTAAAAATAACTACTTATGTTTTCCTTAAGGGGCGGTAGTGAATTAATGAAAACGAAAACCAAGTTGAAAACGAAGACGGATGCGAAGGAAAATACAAAGACGAAGGTCAAGATGAATAAGAGAAAACGACGACGAAAACAAAAATAAATACATACAAACACAAAAAAAAATATGAGTATGGCAAAGATGGCATATATTTAATATGAAGACGATTACGAAAATGAAACGAATACGCAAGGCGAAGGCAAAAGGAATACCAAGACAAGTACGAAAACGGAGACGAAAAAGACGATCATTAAGAAGGTGAAGGTGATAATAAATATGAGCACGAAAGAAAACGAAGACGAACACGAGTAGGGAAAAGACAACGAAGACATATGTACGAGAAAACGAATACGAATACGAAAGCGAGTATTAACACGAACGCAACTGCGATCCCGAATACGAAAACGAACACGAAAACGTCGATTGCCATTACAATTACAATTACCACAACCATGCACATAACATTTACTATTGTCATTACCATTACTCTTGCCATTACAATTAGCAGTTCTATAATCATAACAATTACCATTACCATTTCCATTAACATTACCATTACCGTTACCATTACCATTGCCATTATCATTCCCACCACTATTATCTATTAGAATCAGCCATTGCCAATACCATTACTACCACCCTTACAATTACTATAACCATTACCACCATTGTCTTTGAATTCCTTCATTGGCATTCATTTTGTAAACACTTCGTTTTAAAATAATACACAGCAAGTACCTTATATCGTACGTATGTATGTATGTGTGTAAATTATTTAACATGTAAACGCGAATCGGACCCTTTATTTCATTTGCACACATCCCAAGCTGTCAACCAAAGGAGCAGTAAAAGAAAATTATTTGTATTACAGTTAACACTCCCCCGCCTGGGATCAAATGCAAACAAACAGTGGCCTATAGAGCTTAGTTTTAATCACTTACATGCACTTATCTCATCTTCGACTTTATGTGCGCTGCAGCAGTGCGCATTCATTTTCCACTTGGTTGCAACGTGCTACACATAATTCGCCTAGTTGCAAGTGGCAAGCAAACGCGAGCGGTATCATCAAATTAGTTGTATTAATTTTAAAGTAGTCACCCCCCATGGGACCCTTATACATACATGTGTGTGTATGTTCTTGTATATATTGCTTCATGAGTAAATATATAGTGCAAGGTGCAAAGTAAGGATGCAAAATGAGAATCTGCAACAAAAACAACACACAAGCGCATATGGGTAAATAACGTAGTGGCTGCCTTATCTCAAAGTGATTATTTCAGCTTAGTTAGTAGTTACACCTAGGTTACGAATAGCCGGTACTTGCAGCGCGATATTACGCAACGCAGCTATGGAAACACACATACATTGATAACTAAATAACTAACTGTGCACACACCTCACGAACGTGAGCGACGCTTTGCTATTTTTCAATTACTATGTAGGCCTCTTCTGGCGAGAATGCCTCGAAGCAGCGTTAAGGAGTGTGGCAAGTTAACACGCCCGCCAGTGTTGTGACATCGCCACCATAGCCGTGGTCACAAACGAACAACAAGTGTCGTGTTAGTGTTAGCCCGCCTTTTCATTTTGCTGCCTGTTTGCACTCACTCCTTCAAGCGCCAACAGCTTGCCGCCTACCACCTACCCGGCTACTATAACCGGCAACTAGGTTAGTAGCTGAACGCAACAGGTTTGCTGCCATTTCATTTCATCACTATGTCACGATGCAAGCATTGCCACTAGAAAAAAACAACCAAACCTAAAGAACAGTGAGCAAGCAAGCGAGCAGGCAGCCGTTTACTTAGCAGGTCACTTTGCGTTGCACAAACACTAACGGTGTGGCATACAATCAGGCGCACGCACACATCCACACACACACACACACACACACACAATCAAATGCGTAGGTGTGTACTAATGCTCCAGCAATGCGCGCCCAAGGGATTAGTTCGGCCGGCGGATGCTTTTCGTGTCACTTGCATGCGCGAGCTATGCCGAGGCGGACAGCGAAGCAAGCAAGTTGTTGTTTTTTCAAGCTACTTTTACAGCTACTTTTTTAACATCACATTTGACACGCAACACATTTTTCCTGACCCCAGCGTTACTCTCTGCTGCTTGTTTTTTTTTCTCTTTGTCTGTGTTTTCACAAATCTTGCAACAGCACTTTGTCTTCCACATTTTTTTTTTTTGATTTTTTTCAACCCATTTTCTTGCACTGAACATGACAACGCGGAATGGATTTTTAGCTACATACTTTTTTTTGTCCTACTTTGGTGTCTGCTATCCTTTTACAGCGCTAAGCCTTTTTGATTAGCCTTTAAGGCGAAACGTAACCACAGCCACAAGCTAAAGAGCAACAGCTGAGGCAGCAGCGATGACCGCGACGGCGGTGTCACGCAATAATCAGCACAGCCATACGGCCACAAGCATCAACAAGACACAGGAAGGCTGGAGGGGTGAGGAGAAGGAAAAGAACAGGACGATGACACCTAAGGCTTCTTATAGCGACTAATATGCATACATTCCCGAAAGCTCATCGGGTGTGTGGAAGAAGTGCTATCCGTGGTGCTTGTACCTTAGGTTCGCAGGGGAAGGGCACTAGAGGAGCAGATGTTGAGATGATTCCACCTCATTCGCCTACATGCAGTTGGTGCAGTAAGGATTATGGATGATATTCAGGCTTACTGCAGGCTTACCTATCAGACAACAACCCGTTAGAACTTCCACCAATAGCGAGAGGTGTAACTTGCTTAGTCTTAAGAGCTCCCTGAACCGCCACCAATCTATACGTGGACAGTAGGATTTAGCCACCTTGGATTCCAAGGTCTTCGCCCAGCACCCACTGAGCTAACTAACTAAGTGCCCATCTGTAAACCACATTAAGTCAGGGGAGCACCCAGACAATTCATCAAGGTTTTCCCGTCTTGCCAGCTCATCGTCCATGCAGTTTCTTGCGCTTTAGCTTTGACCCGGAACCCAAATGTGCTTAATAGCATAGTTAAACGATGCGTTCGATAAGGAAGTCAAACAATCGCTCACCGTTTTCGATGGAGCCATCAAGGAGTCAAGAGCCTTGATAGCTGCTCGGCTGTCGGAATAAATATTTACCTCTTTAAATGGTGTTACACTAGAGAGCAACCAATCCGAAGCCTCCTTTATAGCGGCTACCTCTGCTTGGAAAACGCTGTAGTCATTCGGGAGCCTGAATGTCAAGTTGATGAAGAGTTATTCGCAAAAGATACCTCCACCTAGCTCACCATTCAGTTACTGCTGCTTTCATCATAGCCGCTGCAGCTGTCACAATCGTTGCCGCTGGCGCTTCTACAGATACGCAGAGTTGCTGCTACGCTCAACGCTTCTGCTGTCACCTTCGTTGCTATAGAGAGCCGCTGCCACTCGTGCTGTTACGGAGAGTTGATAACATTCTTATCCAAGATTGATCATTCTTGGTCACTACCGCCAGCTAGTTACTCCCGCTCTCCCTCGCTTCTTAAATGCAAGGTTACCCTGGCACTCTGACAGTATAGCCGAACTTCGACGTATTACAGTAAATTATTTTATTTGGTAGGGATTAGTGGGACCTGCACTCCACTCTGGATCGCCTGAGCTTACCTCTGTTTTTGACAAAAACCCACCTCACACGTTTCTTGATTTCATTCTTTCTGGGCCCGATATTAAATTTTTCTTCTATCTGCCATTTTATGTTCAGGAAGTAGTATATGAACACAAATGACGGCCGCCGCTATATTTTCCACTTTTCCATATCCTTTCGAGCGATACGTAAAAGCCACTGAAAAGCGCAATTCGGTATTCTATCGTTTATGCCCTCAACCACAGAGCATTCTGCGAACTCTCTCCTTAACGAAATAATCCGTCTCGATGGTATATGGTTAACGCTCGCATTTTTTTTCGGACAAAAGCAG
>NW_023458560.1:39997700-40059067 GCF_013731165.1 Rhagoletis pomonella
TGTATTTGTGTGTGACTTTTTCAAATTCTTTCCTCGCCCCGTTCTCGAAATATTTGGAAAACTATTAAATCTATTTGTTTTTGTTTTTGTGCTGTAAAGTGTTTAAAAATGTATTAAACAAGCTCAAATTTCATATTTATTTTTTATTTATGTTTATGCATCAACCCAAAAAATTTGAAACAAATCAAACACACGAAGTGTGAACCCCGTCCGTTTTGGTATGGAACGCCCCATATATGTACACATATACATATGTAGGTATATATGTATTAATGCCCGTGCCATTACTTGACCTTCTTATCTTTTATTTTCTCTTTGTGCTTTTACGCCAGCTATTTTTCACATCGCTATTTAAATGAATAATAAATGAGCGAATGTGTATATTCGTAAAAAGTTGAATGCCACAGAAAAGGTGAAACTGCGGCAGGAAGATTATGGTCGGTGTAAATATTTTATTTTTGGGCTATTTACTTTAGAGTTTACTTTCATTCCAAAATTAGCTGCAGTAAAGTTTTCTTGCATTAGAAATTATTTTAAACGAATCATATCGCACACCTACATCTAAAGTGCGATAAACTACTATAAGGCCAATGTGAAATCTGGATGGAAAAAATTTGTTTGCGACTTTTACATATACAGTCAATTAACAAAAAATGGTATGCTGACCGGAATAAAACGCATTACAAGCCCAAAAAGTATGCCTCGCCGAGATCAAATTGTGCGGTGGGCACATGTGTGGTTCGGTAACCGGTAGGGGAGAGTAAAGCTGAAGCTTCTTCGCCCGCGATATCAGAAGAGTAAGCTGTCCGAATTTAGCGCCAGATCTTTTACAGTTTGTATAAGGTTAGCTTATGATAGGTTTAGGTGGCTGCCCCTCGTTAAGGGGCTCACTTAGACTGCTTAAGCCGCATCTAGCAAATGCTGCGCAGTGTAGAGGGAAATGCTGAGATTATTTCACTCATCATCCTTCATACAGCTGCAACATAAGAGGTCCGCTAAAACATTAAATCTCACTGCATGAACCCCAAAAGGAAAATGGCCTACCAGTAGGACCCTTTAGAACCGAGATATCCGGCTTCGCGAGCCTAAGGAGATCGCTAGACTACCCCCCGGTTCTCCCCTCCGCCAGAAAAAGCTCGCCCTAGCACATGCACTGGTTTTCCTTCATCGTTCGCTGAGTTGTTCTGAGGACCATCTTTCCAAGAGAAGTCTACAGGTAGTCAAGGGAACTCCCACCATCTCTCTTCTTGGCGATAATTTTTCAATGGTGCCGCTCCTGGACAGTTTATGAGCCGCACAGTTTCCTGCGATATCGTTATGTCCTGGCACCGAAACAAATCTGACATAGTAATATGTCGAAGCTATTTCTTCGTCATCGCGCCTAACAGCAGACAATTCACTGCTCCCTTCATATCAGCAACCTCCGCCAGAAAAACACTACAGTGATCTGTAAGTCTAAATTTAAGGCTGATGGAGAGCACCCTGGAAAGGACCCCTCCACCGACCCATTCGTGTATCAACCAAAAAAAAATTACATTTTTACCATACGGATTGCATTTCATTTTTAACCGTACCGAACCATTTTTTTGAAGTGGTTTTCGGTTCGGGTTTGGCATTTCAAAATAACAACGGTTCGGTTCGAAGCTCGAAAAGCCACGGTTCGGTTCAAAAAGCGGTTCGGTACAAACCCGGTTTGCAACCCTGCTTAAAATACAAAAGTTTGTAAGGATGTCCCTAACTGGCCGTGGAGTATTTCAAGCAGCTAATGCATTTATATATATATATGAATGAAGAATGCAGGAGGCCCACTGATCTTATCTTCTCTGTTTATACTACGAATACTAGAATACGAAAATTATTTCAAAAAGCTTTCGATTAAGACAAAGAAAGAGAGCCATTCATTCGTAGTGCAAACCAGCTTGGATGCCTTTAATTTTAGCAGTAAGGTTGAGGTTTTGCTCAATTATCTACTTCATATTTCCCTCAACTTTTCAAAACATTTGCACACCTATCCATTAAAGCTTGAAAATAATTCCATTTGATCGTATCGCTCTCCATCTTCTGTCGATTCTTTGTAAATATCACTCGAGCAAATAGCTATTATAGTGCACGTCTTCTTATTATTGCTGAAGGGAACATGTTCGCCTGCTGTCACTTCGGCGAATTGCAATTCACGCATCGCTGCATCAAAACAGGAAATATGCTCTGATGCCGACGGGATCCAGTTGTAGTGCATACATAGTTAGGTACTACAACAAAGGCTGTCGTATTACACATTAGTGCTTTTTCTTGTTACTATGACTATGCTCTTGCTCTTGTTGTTGTTGCAGTTGTGCTATACTACGAGTAGTAGTAGTAGATGATGCCAGTGCAGCATATCTTTACATTCTTTTCTTTTGTAGCACACTGTTTTCTTTTTCTCTTTACATAGTAATGCATACAACATTGTTGTTGGCACGTCAAAGTGCAAGCTCTACGAAAATGGCAAACATTCTAGACAGCAGCATTAAGAGCAAGTTAAAGGAAGTCTATGAGCAATGTTTTCGAGTGTGCATTGACAAGCCCATTTGCGCGCCCGAATGGAGCTGGAAATGAAAGGATAATAAACAGATACTAAAGGTGGTATACTTTAATGGAAGCGGAAATGAGAAATTTCAAGTAAATTCGAGTATTAATGGAATGCCAAAGTGAATGGTGATGTATGTACGTACGTTGCGGGGAAATGATGTGAGTGAAATTTAGACACATTTTGAGGATAATATGCAAAGTACTAAAAAAGAAACAAAAATGTATGATATCGGTTTTTATCACGATCATGATCATGGTTGCGGTCATGATTATTATAGTGATTTTTATTATGATTATGACAATGACTATGACTATGCTTATGCCTATGACTATGCTTAGGACTAGTATTGTGGCTATGAATAGGACTACGACTATGATCATGACCATTGCTGTGACTGTAACTATGACTATGACTATGACTATGACTATGACAAGGACTATAACTACGGCATTGACTTTGCTATAACTAATACCATGGCTATAACTATGCTTAGGCCTACAATGGCCTACTGACCATGACTATGACTATAACTATAACTATAACCATGTCTGTAACTATGGCCTTATAACTATGACTTTGACCATGACTATAATTATGAGTGTGACTGTGACTATAACTATGACTATTTACCACTATGGCAAGGAATATGACAATGACGTGAACTATATCTATGACTATGACTATGTATGAGACTAGGACTATAACTATGACTATGACTATGAATTTCATTACACTGTACGGCCAAATCAACCTTTTTCTGGGTATTGAACCAAGCCTTTTTTTTAAGAGACAGCGGCATAGGTAAAAAAGTAATTTTTCCGTTTTTTGAAGTTAGCCTCCGAAATCGAGATATGGGCCTTCGAAGTTCATGTTTAGGGTTTTAATTATTTACATGCAATAATTAAAAATAATTTTTTACCAAAGGTCCAATTTCGAACTTCGAAGGCCCATATTTCGATTTCGGAGGCTAACTTCGAAAAACAGAGAGCTTACTTCTTTTTACTTATGACCCAATCTCTTAAAAAGTTAGTTTGGTCCAATACCCAGCCGAGTGCTGGAAGGTGTTATGAGTATGACTATAACTATGACTGCGACAATGACTAAAAGCATAGACAGACGGCAGCATTGATCCATTGATTGAATTAACTGCAGTTGATCCGGATTACGTCCTAGAGTTAATTCCTAAACTTAACTCGCAGTTTTCGATGACCACACTGACCAAAACCCAGAGAGCGCAGAATACAGAGAATATGCAAATCTAGCATGGACATATACCTTTTTATCGCTAATGTAATTTTGTTTTTACTGTTGATTAAATTTTGTTAAATTTTATTTGATTTATATATTCAATTTTACTCTATTTTAATTTCATTTATTTTATTTTATTTCACTTTTTTTATTTTATTATTAGCTAATTTAAATTTCCAGAGTTGAATTTTACTAAAAAAGTCAAAAATAAACTAACCAAAAATATCATAAAAAAATATAGAAGTTATAATTGAATAAAAAAGAATTAAACGAATATTCTACTGGCCGTGGGATTCGAACCTACGACCTTGCAACTCATAAATCCGCATTACTGCCGTCTGTCAAGGCACAATTTTGATCAGATCAATTGCGGCGTTAATCCGGATCAACGTTGCCGTCTGTCTATGCTTAAAGACTATGACGACGACTGTAGCCATGACTACCCTGCAGGGAAACCGACGACAAGTGAATCAAATTTCTAGTTCCGCCCTAGATCTTTATCGCCAGTCCAAAATCGGCGAAAGGGATTCATTTAAAAAACTAATTTTTTTCACTTTTTTCAACAAATCTATATCTAAGGTGACGAATTTAAAACTGTTACGGAACTATCGAAAAAGGATTCAGCGGGGGGCTTGTTTACTTTACATAGATATGTGTTTGGCGGCTTTTTCGTTCAAATATGTTTCTATTCTGCACTTCGCAGATGCTTCTTCATCGCTTGGTAATACAAAACCAGAATTTGTGTTAACATTTTAACATCTTGGAACCGTATGGAATCTAACCAATAAAAGCGAGCAGTACTGCAAACTCAGCTACAGCGAAAGGTATGTAAACGTACATTTTTTGCAATCGTTCAAACAAATTTAACTCCAAATTGAAAACACATTTCTTTCAAAATAACTTAACACGGAAGAACCAAAAAGATTTAAAAAAAACATGACAATTTTTTTCTTTCGTCTGTCGATTTTAGAACTGGTTCGGAACTATAGGGAACCACAGGATATGACTAGGAATATGCCTGTGACTATAATTATGAATGTGATTACGATTGCGTATTTACTACCTGGCCACGATACCAAATTCAGCGTGGTGCACAGGCTCTGAAAGGAAGAATTTCACCAGTTTCCTTTCAAGTAATTAATTTGCTTAGTGCAAATTCCTCTAGAATTCAGTATCGAGAGCTACGCCAACTGGTTTATCTCATTAAAATTATGATAAAAATGCAATTTATTTCCTTTGCAAAGGCCATATGCATCAAAATATGTATGTATGTATGTTTTGGCATATTTGTCTTTATTGATCATAAAAATCAACCTATAAAATTTTCAGCAACTACAAATACAAACATAAAGATATTTTTAGTATGCATGCATACTCGGCTATACCCATATACCGGTACACACCTATGCTTTATTGTGAATACTCGTACATACAGACAAAAGTTAAGTGCGCTTGAATACCGTAGCACTTGCTTGCACTTTTCAGTAGTGTGTTTGCTTGCCACACAAAACACACCACCCTTCTTCGCACCCCTTCTTGTATTTCTCTTGCTGTATACAAAATTTTATGTCTGCTTTCATACGCCATTCTTTCATGTTTCGCTTATTATTTTGATTATTTTTACAGGTGTGCAATATTTACCACTCTAAACAAGCAAACAAAAATGCAAACATGGACGCACAACTCAAGTGTTCGCTATTATGCACACCCATGTGTGTGTGTGTGTGTGTGTGTGTGTGTGTATGTTTAATGGCAGGTTAGTCATTCGCTTTGTTTAGTCGACTTTCTTCAATGCACTTTCGCTTCTTCTAAGCCGAGTGGTTTCCGTATAGTGCCTTGGCCTATTTCGTTGAGGCTCAGCTTTTTAGCCACCAGCTTGCGGTGTACTAAAAACGGATTTTAGGTCAAGTCGACCACGGTGGCGGTAGGCAATTGAATGGGTTTGCTAAGCACTGGCTATGGTCGTAGAACAAAAGAATGAGGAAGTCGAGAGTAAATGTCGCCTCTAGAAAAAGGAATAAAATAAGGAGTAAAAGCAAGTAATGCGTGCTGAAGAGGTTTTTACATTCAACGACTTCTTCTTATATTCATTTTATGTGTAACGCACTGGTTGGTGACCAAGTAGCAACTATATTGTGATGGTGATCTAAAAAAATATCTGGGCAAAATGAAGTGGAAAACAATAGACTATATATATACATAACTAGGTCACTACATTATATTTGTTTCTTATTTTATTTACATTATGACTGACTAAAAATTTTATTTCAGAGTATATGTATGTACGTCTCGCATACCCCCTTGGCTCAGCCCATTTTAGGTACCCTATCATAAAATCTAGCGCAGTGACAATACTGAAAACCTTTTTACAAGAGCAATGGAGAAATTTCAAACTAGGAATTTCGCTGGCACCTCCTGTGAAATCGATATCCCAAAGAAGAAAAGTCGTTGCGATTCTTATGAAAATTTACACCAAAAAATGATTGTGAGCTATGCTTACGGTGACCATTCGTACCGATTTTGGCGGGACAGTACCGATTTTGAGCAAATTGTCCAGCTGTATATTTATTAAAAGTATATTTATTATAAGAGTTCCGATTTTTCATATTTGTACCGATTAAATCCCGATTTTTAGTGTTTTCTTTATTAATATAATAGAAGTCTACGTGTACTCTAGCCCAAAAACAATCTTTTGTACAATCGTGGCAGCACTTTCGTTATCACAACTAACATAGAATATAAGGGAGCCACAAACATAGCCAGTATTGTTATTTTCTGTTTTGATATTTGGTTATGTTTTAACCTGTCAAATTGGTAGTCTCGCTGCATTGCAGTCTTTCATTCTTATCTCAATTTTATTTAAGGTTTTTATAATTATTTGTTTAATTTTTTTTTTTTTTTATGAAACGATTCTAACATGAATTTAGTGAAATTATAAAAAATAAAACTTATTCCCTCAAAAAAATGCAAGGATGTAAAATTTATAAGCTGTAGATACAGTGGTGAAACTACAAATAGGGAAGAAATATTTAAGCATTCTTTGGCTTTTCCCCTTCCGATTATTTGCTGCTTATTATTTTTTTATTAAAGCATAGCTCGTTATCTAACAGAGACCATGTCAATCAAAATTTCAAACTATGTACAAAAATTTGCAAAATTCGACATGGTTTCATCAAAATTTTGATATTTTCAATTAGTTTTCTTAGAAACATTTTCGGTATGTAGTCTTGTATCCCATTCAATTCAAAGTGGAAATTTCAAGTAGCTAGCACTTGCCATTGATTTTTGGTAAATTTCTTGTGTGGGAGGTGTTGTCCATTTTTTCAATACAAAAAAGTTTTTTAACATACTTTGTGTGGAAAAAAATGCGTGATCAAATAATTGCCAAAAATCAACGGTAATTCCAAACTACTTCAAACTTGCACTTTTTTGTATTAAAATTTAATGGACTACAAAACTACAAACTCAAAACAATAAAAAAATCTGATTAAAGTGTTTAAGATTTTGATCAATGTTTAGTTAAAATATGTCGAGTTTTTATAAATGGTCCACGAAGTTCGAAATTCTGATTCACATTTTTTTTTTAGATGGCAAGCTATATTTTCAGAAAAAAATAATAAAAATTTTTTAAACAAAGAAAAGTAGCCATAACTTGCTAAAATGTCTTTTCCCTATAAAAACAACAATGCATAGAATACAAGTTTTGGATCTGCCATAATGGATCGATATTTTGAATTTCACGATTCTATTTTCAGATTCGAACTCAAAGACCTAAGAAACGTTCTTCCACCTTCAAAAGCTTAAATTTGTCACCAACAAATATATTACTTCTTATTTGATGTTTTTTTTATTTTTATTTTTAGAATGCCTTTGTATACATAACCTTTTTTTTTAATTTGGGCCTAGACAACCTTTTCCAAAATTCGTTCCAATTATTTAAAAAAAATAATATTATAATTTACTGTTCCAGCCTTTTTGAATTTTTTTGTTGCAATTAAAGCGCATAATAAAAAATCGTTGAAAGAAAATATTATTTTGCATTTTGTTCTTCATAAACTGTGTAACATAATACTTTCTTGTTTGCAATATTACACATAAAGTCCTATTCTGCACCATAAAGTCTTGCACTCACTTAAACTACCTTGAGCTTTGTGACTGATGGACTAGCAGTAAGACAAATTCCTTAATGATTGGTTTAAAGGATCTTTCCTTGATATAAGCAACCATTACCACAATTTCGCTAAAAAACGAAAATTTAATATTTCATTAAAGACTTACACATTTTTTTCCCGTTGTGTCTTTCTTTACCCTATGTCATGTCGCTTGTATAATTTTATTTAAATTTTTTTTTTCTGTTAGGCAACAAAATTATGCAAAATTCTTATATGCATATGTAATGTCTACCCAAAGGAATGCTTAAAAGGGCTCTTTGGGGTAAGAAGTAACGACCGTTTTCAGTATGTAAGTATGACAAATAATGAAATTACAGAGAAGGGGAACTTTAGAGGCAGAAGGATATTTTTTATACATGAATTTAAGTAGAAACAAAGAGCAGAAACATAAACTGTTTGTTGTTACGAAATCTTTAAAAATGGAATCTTAAAAGGCAAAGACAAATTCACAAGAAGAGAGGATATTTTCCGTGTTATCACTTGGAAGCATATTTGTGCGTATTTGCTATGCATACATATTATAAATTCATTTTTAAGCTGAAAATTCTACTTATGTATGTATGAGTGTAAGGAAATAAGTGAGGTAAGGGCATGTATTTTATGTGGCAAACAAATTTTTCGTAGAAATGGTATACAGGGTGTCCTCGACCACCCGTCTACCCCTTCTTAAATGGAGAAAAATTCTTTTTATTGGAAAGCGCCAAAATATTAATTGTCTAGTCGGTGCTCCTCTATTTTTCGGTCGTATTACTTAGCTTCCGATTTCGACCGGAAGTGGGTTAAACTGACAGGAAGTTCATTTTTTTAATAGGATATGCATGCTTTTACCACAGATTCGAATTCTGCGGATAAAGGTCGTCGGTTTTAATTTTTTTTTTGTTTTTGTTTTTGTTTTGAAGTGCTTTTCTCAACCAGTAAATGACCTTCGAAGCTTATGACCTGGATTAACATGGAGAATATTTTTTTTAAAAAGGATGCCAGCTGCTTAATAAATTAAATTCTAATTTGAATTATTAGTTCATAGAAATTTTAAGATATGGATGCAAACCGAACGACTTTTAAGGAAGCTCTATTACGAAAATATTTTTAAAAGGATTGCCACCTATTTAAAAATTCATATTCCAATGTATTAATAAATTTAATGGAGTTTGACAATATGTGTGGCAAACGAAGAAGGCTTAGGAAAGCTTTTTTTAATATTTTTAAACAGGGTTGCCACATGTAAAAAATGATTTCAAGTCAAACAAAGGGTGTTTAACAAGCTTTTATCTCAAATATATTTTTACAAGTAGTTGGCACCTGTTTAAAAATCTAAATAAATTTTATCAGTAACGTTAATGAAATATGACAAATGAATGACAAACGAAACAGGTTGAAAGGGCTTATTTGCGAAAAAAAAGTTGAAAAATGCTAAATCTTTCGTTTTTAAAGAAAAGATTAATGAAATATATTTGATATGAAAGGAAGAATGTTTTTGTTTTTTTTCAGACAGATTTTTTTTAAAGAATGGCATGCTATAAAAATAATTAAAATTCAACATTTTTTGGTTACACTCTACATCATAACGGTAAACTGACTTAACGAGGGTGGAGCTAGTTATTACATACATATAGTGAACTAATGGTAATCGGTACAGCTACGAAATTTTTATACAACTTGGAAGAAGCGGCATCGGTAATTTTTTCATACTTAGCATTATTTATTTATTTTTATTATTATTATTTTTTTGATTATGACACTCTTCTAGTAAATGAGCGATGTGATAATACAAGTACAAACCTATTTCTATAGTCACAGTCTATTTAAAAATTTCATTATTTCGAATTTTGGGTATGTATTTAATTGCTTGCTCGTACAGTGCAAAATCCAGCAATGGAAACATTTTTTTCTTTCTATTGAATACTTTCGACTTTTTCATCGCAAGTCAATCGATTCTATTAACTTTTATATCCAATAAAATAGATTTCAATTAATAATAATAATTTTTTTTGTAAGACTTAGATTAGTCTGTTTACTGCGTGTATACAAATTTCAACTCACGCCGTTATTTACTTCTGTTTTGTTCTTCACTCTATATACTCTATTCATTTGTATGTCCAGCTGTTATCGCTATCTCTTTATTGTCGTTAATTTTATTATTTATAGTTAACCCGCTGTGGGTTATGAATATTTTGTTAAAGCAGACATATTTGTTTTTGTTTGTTTGTGATTTATATAAAAGTCGTCGTTCCGTTATCATTAAAATTTTTTTTTTTTTAACAAAATTGAGTTGGCGCTATTCAGCGATTGATTCATACGTATATGCAAAAACTTTTATGACCTCGTTAATATGGCATCATTTTTTTTATCAAGCGGGTTTCATGGTCATACGACTTTTGAATTTTAAAACTACAAAAATTCCAGCATACATATGTATGTACACTAGGGTGCCACACCAAAAAAAAATGCGGATTTTCCACCGGAACCATAAAAGTTATTATATTTGGAGATATGCGCCAAAATATTTCAAGAAAATTTCAAGACTTACGTGAGCTAGTCTGATTTAAAAATATCTGCAAAAACTTGATCATTTTGATGCCGTTGGTAAAATTTTAAAACATTTTTATGCGGACCTTATAAGCTTAAACTCTGCACTAATCCGAGGTAATTCTTTGGAAAACATATTTTTAAAAGTTTATTTTATTTATAAATAAATTATATTTTCTTGGCATTTTTAAATGGGTCCAGCACACAAAAATCTTAATATTGTTCCGAAATATTTGGGCGGAATTACTAAGATATAACAGATTTTATGATTTCGATGAAAAATTAATACCTTAAATTTTTTTTCTATATAGAGGGTGGTGTACCCTAATGTACATAAATGAGTGCATATATTGATGCTAAAAATCAGAAGTGTCGAGAAATATCGAGAAGTTTTGCCTTTTCCATATTTTCGTGTTCTTCAATATTTTCCAACAGAGCACTTGTTGATATTATGAGAGCCTCATTCCCGGTTTAAATGGCTAGATGTTGTAGGTCTGTAATGTTTCGGGCCAACTAGAGACTATTTCGGATTTTTGGAAATTTTTTCGAGATATTTTGACTCGTTTTCGTTATTCTTTGAAAAATTTAAAATTTTTTCTTGACTTATTGTTTTTTTTTTTACTTTTTACGATTACCCATCATAACTCAGTTTTCAAGTTTCCTAAGAATTTCAAGGTCTCTGGAGTTGAACCGGACAGAGCGTGAAAATAGCAAGGTCCCTTCGGTTGAGCTGCGTGAGATTGCACTCCATGGGTATTTTTCTACAGAAGCACGTGTGACTTTTCCGAGACAAGTCTGGCATTCACACACCCAGTGGTGCACAGTTTTGTTTGTAATCTTTTTAAAGTAGAATTCTACTCCAGGTTTTTGGGTATTCAGCGCTTTTCGGGTTGTCGACATACATATATGTGAGTAAAATTCTAAATACTTGAAAAAACCTACAATTCTGGTTTTCATCGGATTAGCGGAACTATTCTGGCTAGGATAGTTGCAAATTTTTTGTAAAACCTAAACCTCGAACAGCGGATTATTTTTTATACCCGAGCGCACTTGTGCACAAGGGTATATTAATTTTGTTCACATAACGGTTGTTTGTAACAGCCAAAACGAATCGAGATAGATATAGACAAATGTATACATAAATGATCAGGATGAAAAAAGAAATCGATTAAGCCATGTCTGTCTGTCCGTCCGTCTGTCCGTCTGTCCGTCTGTCCGTGTACACGATAACTCGAGTAAAAATTGAGATATCTCAACGAAATTTGGTATGTAGGTTTCCCTTAATCCAAGGTAGGCTGCTATTGAAAATGGGCGAAATCGGACTGTAACCACGCCCACTTCCCATATAACGGTAATTTCCAGAAATACGAAAACTGCGATATTTTAGTAACTACTCAAGATAAAGCACTCAAAATTGGTATTTACAATAATTTTTTGACAAAAAATAAGAATATTATACATTTTTGGAAAATGGGCGTAGCCACGCCCACTTATGGTTACATGTGTATATCTTGGTAACCGCTGTACCAATTTCTACCAAACTTGGCACAGTTATCGGCCTTGGTACAGCATACAAAATCGCCGAAAATTTTTAAAATCGGACGATAACCACGCCCACATCCCATATAACGGTAATTTAGAGAAATACAAAATCTTCGATAAATCAGTAAATATTGAAGCTAATTTGTTCAAAATTGATGCTTGCAACAATTCTTTACCAAGAAATACGTTTGTGATACATTTTTGGAAAATGGGCGTGGCACCGCCCACTTATGATCACATATATGTATCTCAGTAACCGTTCTACCAATTTGTACCAAACTCGGTGTGGTTATTGTGCTTGCCACATATAAGCAAACCGTTGAAAATTATTGAAATCGGACTAAAATAACGGCCGCTTCTCATATAACGGTAAATTTCAGAACTGCTTGAAACTTCAAAATCGAAATTTAATCTAATTTACTCAAAATTGATACGCCCCGGCTTACCATGTAGCCGTAGCTTTCGGTAAGGCGAAAAACATATATTTAATACGTGCGCCGGGTATTTAATGTTCGGCTCTGCCCGAACTTAGACTTTCTTACTTGTTTTCTTCTTTCATTTAATTATTACCTTTTTTAACTTTTTTCAAAGATTGGTATAGGAAAAACTTGAATAACTGAACCTAAACTCTTCCGATTTAGACTTAAGAGGTGTCATTGGAAAAGTATTTTCTCACCCTTTATATTTCTTTGCTAATAGCTCATTCAAAGGATGAAAGAGAAAGGTAGGATGAACGAACGTCATTCAAAGTTGGATTAAGATATGTTGGTATTCGAAAAAACAAGATGGGACACGAATGACGTTTTTTGGCCAGAAATAAAAACAGTGTGAAAATACCTTTCTACTGAGATCTCATAAGTCTAAATCAGAACATTTTTGGCTTAGTTATGCAAGCTTTTCGTAAACCAATCTTTGAAAAAAGTAAAAAGCAGCATCAAAAATCTCATTCTTACGATTCTGTTGAAAAGATTTTCAAATATCATCTGAGGGGACCTTTTTCAAAAAGTTCTTTAAGAAACTATTTTTACTTCATTTTTGGATGTATTTTCAAATCGGTCCAGCTCGCTTAAATCTTAATATTTTTCCGAAATATTTTGGTGGACGTCTTAAAATATAATAAATTTTGTAATCCCGGCGGAAAAACCGCATCTCTTTTTGGTGATGCAGTCTAATATATATATATATGTATATATTGTTTTAATTTTTTGATTTCATTGTTTTAAATAGGATGTTTTTAATTTTTATTATTTTTTTTTTATTTTTTTATTATTTTTATTTATTGTTTCATTGGTTTTTTTCTTAATTTTAATTCAACTTTGAATTTTTACTGTTTTTAAAAGAAAAATAGTTTCTTATTTAATTTAATTGATAGAAGTTTCTTTCTTTTTTTATATATATATTTTTTTTTTTGATTTTGAAATTTTACTATTTTCAAAACGTTTTTTTACTTAGTTTTTAGAAATTTATTTTATGCATTTTTCTTTAATTGAGTTTTTTCTTTTACAACCGACTACATAAAAGGAGAAGGATATCAATTCATCGGAGCATATCGAGCCCCAACCGCCAAAATAACGTAACCGACTTTTTTCCAAAATTTTCTTTTTGGTGCAGAAATGGATCTAGATGCCTTAGGAATATTTCTGCATCATAAAGAAGATTTTGAAAAAAAAATTGGCTTTTCGATAATTCTTTTTCTATCGGAAGGCGGTGCCTCAGGGTTGGTCACATACTAATTTGGTTTAAATTAACGGTACCCTAGAAATCGTTCCTACATTTTTATATGAGAATTGAAGTCGGTTTTGATTTTTTCTCAAATATTTCTTGTTTTTAATAAACTTAAAAAGAAAAATAAACATATATTTTTAGTTTAATTTTTGTCTTTTTATTAAGTTTTTAAACTTATTGCTAAAAGACAAACAAAATAACGGTAGGACCTCCTCATTAGCAGTTCTTTTATGTAAATAGTCTTTCGATAGACAGAAAAGAGCTTTCAAGATAGTTGCCAGAATTGACAATTGTCTTACGAAAGTGTGGTGAGTTGAAAAGCAGTTGCCAGAATTGCCCTGTAGAATTGATCTGCCGTTTAAATTCTGAACTTTATATATGTATAATTGTGCTCTTCAATTCTTACTTCACGTACTCGCTTCTTTCGTTATGGTTTTTGGCTAATGACAACGCTTCTGCTTATTGCTTTCGTGTTTCAGACTACATTTGTTCGATACTTGTACAGCATTGACTGTACATATTTATGTGAGTGTTCTGCGTTGTTAGCAAGATTTATCGCCCCGCTTCATCGAATCTGTAAACATAAATATGTACAAATCTCTGCATATATGTATGTTTGTATTTATCTTACGAGGCAATATATCAGAGCAATTACTTTGCTAGAATTTTAATGATCCATCAAAGCAAACCACCTTCCTGTTGTAACGATGCGCCATCAAAGCGATTACAATGAAAAAAAAATATTTATTGTTTATTTATTTAACAAATAAGAAGATGAGGATGCTAAGATAACAACATGAAGCTCATTAATAAAATTTGGTTTGTTGGTAGTAAAACGATACTCTAAAAGCTAACAGCTGAAATAGGTAGCGTGCGGGGCGTGGAACTTTGGGGGAAGGGAAGTACCAACCTGCTGGAATGAGGTGAAATAAATTTGCTGGCACCATGTTTAATTTAGGTTATTCAGATCTACCTTGGGGCCACCAGCGTAGATGGCTGCTAAATGAGAGTACGAGATCTGCGCTAAATTCTCATCCCGACTCACCGCATGAGAAGATCCTTGTCTGGAAATTATTCCTCAGTCCCGTGCGCGCTAGTGTGTAATCCAGACGCCTGAAGTTTGCTGGAAAATCTTCCAAAAGTACGCTAACCCCTTTGCATTTTACTTATTGGTTTACTATATAAATTCATAGGTAGAAGGTGAAGCAACGTCTCTAGAGCCTTAGACACCGGTGTGGGTAAAGCCGCTGGTATCGTCATACAAGTCATCCTTTTAACCTCTGTAAGTTTTTTTTTTTTGTTTTGTTGTAGATTTTTGCGCACAGCTGCTACTTGCAGTCAGTTTAAAATGTGAGGCTTCAAGCCCCGTTTTTCCCCTATCGTTGATTTAGAGGCATACAGATCAGTTAAAGCTTTCTTGCTACACTCTTCTACATTTCGCCAACAAGTTAGTTTTCGTTTCAGAATAACGCGTAGATATCTTACTTCCTCGGAAAAATTCACCGTTCAAGGAAGGAAATTTTAATCGGGTAATTTTAGTTTTCTTTGAAAAAAGACATATATGGAAATATCTGTGTACGGCTTGGCTAAGCACTAAGCGATTCAGTTCCCAACATTAGGTTAGAAAATAAATATTAATATTATTTAATTTTATTAATCTTGTCGGGATCAGTACACGACCTTTTCAATACCACTTCGGGAACAGTTAAGTACTACTTATTTCAGGTCCATTTCAAGCCTAGTTTCGAACTTCCCCGCAATAATCCCGAACTATGATCAAAACTATCCTGAAGACGTCCTGAAATGGTTCTCAAAAATGGTCCCTGACTAGTCCGGGAACAATTACGAAGTAGTCCCGAAATGCTTCTTTAATAGTCCCAAAGTTATCCCAAACTACTCCCGACATGTTCCTGAAATAGTCCTGCACTAGTCTTGGATTGGTCCTAAAAGAGTCTGGAAATATCCCGAAATGGTCATGAACCGCTCCCGAAACTGTCCTGAAGTGGTTCTGAAAAAGTCGAAATGGTGCCTTACTAGTCCCAATGCAATCACGAAGTAGTTCTTTAACTAGTCGCAAAATGATCCCAAACTAGTCTTGAAATGTTCTTGAAATAGTCCTGCACTGGTCTCTAAATGGTCTAAAATAGGCCTGAACTGGCCAAGAAATGTTCATTTGTACACACAAGAAGCAATTACAGATTTTCTGCTGGATTTAAGCAAATTTTATCCACCATAAGCCCTGCTTTTTTGCACCAGGTTTACACGACGGGTAAAGTACCTTCCACCAGGTCACATGGTTGGTGGAATCAAAGTCTTAACAAATAGTTATAATGTGGCTGCATAGATGTGACGACTTTATTTTCTAAGCTTGTTACTTGGTGATTGTTTCTTCTATTCGTAATAGAGTTTAGAATTCTCAACCGCGTTGTGTAAGATCTAATTGAAAGCCAAATTTACAAGGCTGATAGTTAAGGCATGAATTTTTTTTTGTATTTACTCTCTTTAGTCTGGTGTATTTACTTTCTTTAGCTATGTAAGTAAGTAAATATGTCTTAGCCTATAATTAACCTACACTCAATGACCGGACGACATGTTTAACTAACTTAAAATAAACATTCGTTAGAAATAAAGACAATAATTATGTATTAAGAAATGTTTATCCAGCCAGTGTCGTAAAGCTAAAATAACTAATTGATATGCATTCAGAAAATTAAATCCACAAATTGATAATAAAATGCCAACTTAAAAAAATATATTAACAAAAAATATATAACTTCAGCATTTAAATTAAAACGTTTCTCTTCATTTCTACAAATATTAACGAATTCATGCAAATAAATATTCATACGTTTTTTTTTTACCACTTTTATAGAAGGTCGTACCTTTGTATATACGCATGTCATATTTTCACCTTAATTGGCTAAATTTCGTTGAAATCACAAAGGCATTACCATTGTGATTTTTTCAGGTCGCAAATGCATTGTCATTTAAATCAGTAAAAGCATTTAAAGTTAAAATATTGCAGTGCTGACCATAGGAAAAAAATAAATTGCAATTTATATGTTCGAGCAAAGATGTGCATACATACATATGTACCTATATGCATTACCAATAGACACTTGCTTTCGTTTTATTTTATTTTTCTTTTTTTTTTTTTGAAGCATTTGGGAAATAATTTGAAGCAAGGCGAGCATTTTTCACAACATTTAAAGCAAAAAAGGTGTATATCAGTGATGGATAAGTAGGTACAATTGTACTTTTTTTTAGCCCTTTTATAATTTGAAAGTACATTCGGTACATAAGCATTATATATAGCATTTTCGGTACGTTTTCATCCTAGCCAAATAAATTTTTCGAGAATTTTTTTGCCTCCTTGTAGTTATATCGACTTAGTGCAGACGAATCCATCTGGGCTTAGATGGCATAACCCCAAAGGCCACGAACCTTTGTAGGCCTACTGGCGAAAATACGTTAAAAAAACATCCCAAAAACATTACCCCACAAATACAGTGAAAATTGTGCATATTATGGAGAACCACATTTTTTGAATCGCTATATCTCAGAAATGCTAATCTTTAGGAAGAAATATGTTGTAACAGTTTTTATAGATAATTGCATGATCTACACTTTCGTTTCACCTGTTTTATTTTTTTTTGTTTCACCTATTTTTGAAATTCAATAAATCATTGTATGTGACCTTTGACCTTGAATAAATATTTTTCCAGACGAGAGATCGATGCGGACTTTTGACATTTCATTCATAATGATATTCGCAACACTCGTACCAATTTTCAGTTTTATGCAGTTATTGTAAACTTGAATCTCTAACTTGACCGGGCTATATATGCATCTGACCCATTATCATTAAACCCCTCATTTGAACAAATAGCCACACTCATCTAGCGTATAAACAGTTCATATAGCTCATACCAAGTAAACTCCCCATCAAATATACTAAAAAAGGTTATCCACTTTAAAACAGTTCCTCCTTAAATTATAATCACGCGAACGATACTTTAATAATTTTTTTTTTTTTGAATAACCAGTTTCAAACGTATTTATTTCTTTCAATATATGCAACTATGAATGCAAATGAATCAAACATAAATATACATATTATTGTAACTATGTAGCAATGTATTCATACGTTCGTAAACCCATATAAAAGGTGGAAATTTATCACATTCCTGTTCAATACAAACAGGCTTTGACTTTGCGCCTGAACTCTTCTGAAGTATCCTCGAAAGCCGATACGAACTAAGATACATAAAATTAAAGTCGTATAAAACTCGTTATTCAAAAATAAAATCTCCATTCAACGCCTTGGAAGTTGTAAAAGTGGTGCTTAGATATCTTTGGTGTAATACAACAGCTGCTAATAGAAGCTACATACATACATAGCTCACACAAGATAAGCAAATGTCGATAATGTCGGCTGCGAAGTAATAGTAAAACTTGTGCAAATAAATAAATGTACATACATACAGTTGTCCACAAAATAATAGGAGTGGGATATTTTAACCTGTTTTGGCAATTTGTCTTTAGTTTATTTAATGTTTCGTATTTTTTTGTAAAAGCGTAGCTGGTAATACAACAAACACCATATAAATTTACATTTTCAAGTTTGTACAAAAATTATAAAAATTCTGCAAATTTTCACCAAAATTTAACCAGAATCTTTAGAAAATATGTTGGTATGCAGTTTTGTAGCCCATTCAATTCTAGTCTGAAGAAGTGCAAGTTTCAAGCTGCTAAAAAATTCCGTTGATTTTTGAGAATTTTTTCGGTTGAAGGTGTTTCACGTTTTTTCCATACAAAGTATGTTCGACAATTTTCTTTTATATGGGGACAGTGCCAGCAAAAAAAAATTGCCAAAAATCAACGGAATTTTTTAGCAGCTTGAAACTTGCACTTCTTCAGACTAGAATTGAATGGGCTATAAAACTGCATACCAGAATTTTCTCTGAAGATTCTGATTAAAAAGTTTGATATTTTGGTGAAAATTTACAGAATTTTTATAATTTTTGTACAAAGGTTGAAATCTGAATTTATTCGTTGTTTGTTGTATACCCAACTTGACTTTTGTATAAAAATAATAAACATTAAATAAACAAAAGGCAAATAGCAAAAACTGACCAAAATAACGCACTCCTATTATTTTATGGACCACTGTACATATTTATGTAGGTATGTAAGGTGTAAAGTACTCCAACAGACGATATGTAATTTCCATGCTTTCCAGAGTTTACAACTTAGAGAGCAAATAATATTTACTGCATATCTTCTAGCACCAGCGGTTGCGGCAGCCAAGTTGTTGCATGATGCAATACAAGGTGTTATCGGTTGGCAACTTCTCGCTCTAATTCCGCCATATTGACTGCCTTAGGTGAAACAGTGTTACTTCTTTAACAATTCGTTGCCTAATAATGTAGTTGAATTTTTTATTTTTTTCTCAGTATACACATTTTGTGTTCTCAAAAAGGTATTTTATCTTACTTTATTTCATTTCATTACGAATATACTATAAAAAATCAAATTTTGTTTAGAAGAAAATATGAAATTTTATATTTTTCCCCAAATAGGGATTAATTTCTTCCCGTTTTTCTTCTTATTCAACTGAGCTAAGGCAGTGTCAAATCGAGCTGTCACAACTGATACCACATGTTTTATTGCATCATGAAGTTGTTGTTAATTTATACCAGTGTTGCCAGGTTATTTCAGTAGTTTACCCCCAAGGGCAGGCCATTTTCCCCTAGATTTCCTTTTCGTACCCCTAATTTGAAGATATTGTTTTGTGTATATAAAACTGTTTACATAGATAATCAGATTACCCCAAATATCCTTTTTGAATTTCCCCCAGGCGCATTTTCTTCCCTCTAAAGCTACCCCCTAAATATTTTGTCCCCCTAAATTTACCCCTAGGTCAGTCAAAAGTCTTTAAATCTAGGGGAACAGCCTCTGATCTGGTAACACTGACCACTACTCCAAGTGCCCAGAAGCCATGTTTGACACTGAAGTCAAAATCTTCTAATAGTGGGTGAATTGGTGAAGTCGACGTGAACCCGCAAGCCTAATATACGCGAAATTATCAGCTAAAAACTCTCTACATCAGAGGATTTAATAGAAGAGCTACATTCAGACAATCTGATTCTGAAGTAAGAGAGCTGATTTTACTGGCTGGTCAATTCAGAAATGGAATTTGTGTGCGATTTGCTTCGTTGAGCTGAGAGGGGATGAGTGAGGGTGAAGTGAGGTGAGATGGGCTGAGTTTGACTGAGTTGAATTAAAGTCAATTGAGGTGAGTTAAAGTGAGGTGAGGCTATATGGGATAAGATGAGGTTAGTTCAGTTGAGGTGAAATGTGGTGAGTTAAGGGGAAATGAATTTACGTAAGTTGAGATGAGGTGACTTGAAGAGAGGTGAGTTTGCAACATAACTTTACATAACATATCTCAATGTTCAGCCCTTATCTTCGTCTTTGCCACAATCTATCCCTCTCTCTATTTTTCTCTATTTCTATGCTTTTCTTTATCTTGATCTCTTTTTCTTTATGTTTACCCTCACCTTTATCCTTGTCCTTATCCCAATTTTTATCTTAATCGTATTAGTATTAAGTATTTAAATTTATCTTCATATTTGTATCTGAATTTTTATCTCTGTTTTCATTTTTCTTTCATCTTCACACTCCACTTTACTTTAAACCTTGTACTAGTCATAATATAAACTTTATCCTTACATCGCTGTTTAGCACGTGTCTTTAACTCCGTATCAATCCCCAACCATCCACCATTTTCACTGTACTTGCCACGTTGATTTTTCAATTTACTACCGACGCGTCAACAACAGCGGATCAGCCTTCTAAGCATAGGTTACAAGATCTTATCAAGCGTATTGTATCAAAGACTGAATCCCACCGTTAAGAAATTGATTGGGCCTTATGAACAAGCAAATCCGCCATACACTAAATCTTGGAAAAGACCCGCGGGAAAAGGATCGACACTAACCATACATTTTTCCCCAGCACCAAAAAAGAAGTTGCCTATACCCACGAAATTAATACGGCTGTGTAAAATGACGTTGAGCAATACCACCACCTCGGTCAGAATTCGGACAGACCTCTCCGAGCTGTTTGCTTTCGAGTGATTTTTTTAATCAGCTGTTGGAGAAGATCAACAGAACCGCTTAAGAACAATTTACTACGAGAGCGTGCAATTTCTGGCGTATGCCGATGACTTCGATTATTGAGGAAAGATCTAGGCAACACACACACACGACATAATGTCAATTTTTTTCTTGACCGTTTTCTTGAGAGCTGCATACCAGCCTTTATAAAGGTTATTGTTGTTGCGGAGACTCTCGCGAAGCTTTGGGACTTTTAGGATATAAATAGTAGGTAATACAATTATAGTTGTAAATGTTTGTTAAGTATAGCTAAGACATGATCCCACAATTCCTAGTTAACCGAATTGGAACTTTTTTCTATATCTACTAAATCTAAGGTTCTGTTTGCTGGTAAACTGGGCACTATTGTAAGGAATACCCGTTAGATATCCTTCGCCAATGTGATATGTAAGTTCAATTTTACTCAAATTTTTTTATTTTTTCGGCTCGTACAAAATTCTGCAATCAACCCGACATTGAATGAATTAAAGTGACAGCATACAAATCTAGTAATCTGTATAAGTACATATGCACATTAAGGTGCATCTACAAAAAAATATCGGTACTGTTTTTCCAACAGAATTCTAAAATCTATTATATTTTGAGACTTCCGCCAAAATATTTCAGTAAAATATTTAGATTTACTTGAGTTGGACAAATTTGAAAACAACTCCAAAAATCAAGGGTTTTATAAATAAAATTAGTTTTAAAAGTACTTTTTCCAAAAAATCACTTCAGAAGAGTTTAAGCCTAGAAGGTCCGCGAAAAAATATTTAAATTTGTATCAACGGAATCAACTTAATGATATTTTTTAAGTTATTTTTAAATGGGACCAGCTCACGTAAATCTATTTTTTTTTCGTGATAGAAAATACGAAACCATTTTTGGTGGGGCACCCTAATTTATCTATACCCCACATACAAATTTTCTAACACATCTTCCTCGTACATACTTTGCTCCATACTATATAGCGAATGCATCGTACATTTGTCACCATTTATTCCCCTAATAAACTGATATTAAGGTCTAACTCCTCCTTATGCATATTCTTACATACATATTTGTGCCTATCTCTGCTTATCTGTCTACTTTTGCCAAAGCGGTGATATGCTTCTAAGAATTTACAACTCTTCACTTTGCATTTCTCAATTCCACACTCGCACCCACCAAGTCTCACTCGCTTCACTCTTCACTCACACACAGCAGTGACAGCATTAAATATACACTCTAGTCGAAAGTCTTGCACTTGAGCGTCAAACGTCTGTCAACAGTCAGGAAACTACGAGGGAAACGGAAGTGATGTCAAAGCGGAAAGGTGAGCACCAGCTGTCTGAGTGCTGAAGTTGAGTGTAGTTTTGTGAGAAAAAAGAAGAGAAGAGCGCTGCTATTGCAGTCAATAGAGTAAGCATTGTAAGCAAATTTGAGAATGCATTGAAGAGTGCTTTCTAAGTGAGTTAGTATGTGTTGAAACGGATACAGACAACTGACAGCCGGAATATGCTAGTATGCTGGCAAAATGCTTTACAGCACAAACAATTTAACATAGAAAGTGTTTGATTATTGTTAAATTTTTTGAATATTACTTTGCTTTTAATTTAAAGTCAAGCAACATTAATGTTTTTGAAGTAATTCAAATGTGTTTCTGTCCCACTTGCAGCTCCGTTATGAGTACTTTGCTAAGAAGCAATCTTCCCAAATTCTTCCTTCGCAGGAATTTAATAAGTCGGTGTTATATTGATAAACAATTATTGAAAATTAAAAGGCAATAACAAATGACAAGTAGAAACTGACAAATGACATGTGATAAGTGAAAAATTAAAAATAACAAGCGACAAGTAATAGGTGACAAATGACAGACGTCAAATGAAATATCCTAAATCAATATTGACAAATAACGAAAGACGTATGAAAACTGATAGATACATATGTGACAAATGACAAGTGGCAAATAAATATTTCCAATGGAAAATGGAAAGTGCTTAACGACAAGTGGTAAGTGAGAAGAGACAAATGAACCATCAATATGTATTAGAGGGTACACACAAGGGTCGTCCGAATTTTTTTTTTTGTATGTTACTGCACAACTTTTGACCACGTTAACCGATTTCTATAATTCTCGGAGATGGTCCCAGAATAATTTGGTTTAGATCCGATCATTGGATCATGAAGAATTTAACAATAATCTTAAATTTTTATATAAGAATTAAAATCGATTCTGAAAATAAACTCCCTGGGATTTTTCTCTTTTTTCCCTTTCCTCCTATCAAGAATAAAAATTCCCGGAGGATTTTTTATATTAAATGGCGAAGTTGAGCTCTCAAAAAAGTGTCAAACAGCTTTATCGAATTTCGAATTTACTCCTCCCAAGTTTTCGGCGAAAATGCTACTCCCTTAACTATTGGAGTATTTCTTTCCCGGGAGAAACAAATTCCTGGAGAACAACCTCCCAGTAGGTATTAAGAATTGGGCTGTATGTGTTTTTCGCGTATATATAGGCGCGGACCTTAGAAGGGAAACGGGAACTAGGGGAAATTTCCACCCCCTCCCAAGGGTTTCATGATAAGTGAAAAAATGTAACCATTTCTTCGATTACTTATAGGGTCTTTCCCCCGAAAATTTGAATAAAATTAATTTTTATTTATATTTTATATCCCGCTACATTTCAGCAGCTTGTAGCGGGGGTGAGACTTTTTGAGGTTAACGTAACTAGTACCGGTAGTACACTGCATCTTCCCATAGTTCGGATATAAGCTATTTTTCCTCTGTTTATTTGAGGGATCAGACCTCAGGCTTGTCTGCAGGATGGAGCTTCCAGCTTGCTGCGACGTCTTCAGAATTCTGCAGTTCTGTGTGATGAACACACAAACCTTAGCGCGCGGCACACTCGGAATGTCCTCTCCAGGTATCATGTATTTCCTTTCTTCCATTCCACCGCGTTTTTAGTTTCGGTATGACAGCGGTGACATGTTTAAGAATTGGGTAATCGTTGCTTTAAGGGTTCTTTAAACCACGCCTCGGCATTAAAAAAAGGGCGCTAATTTGTTCAGCTCATCCGTCATTCATAGAACTTGCTTCCAACGTTCCTGCGAATTATTTTGGTCGATCAGCTTCACGATGTGTCACTTTTCCACCTCTCTAAATCAGCTTGACTGGTCATCTGGAACATCAACAATTTGTTATTATTGGTTTATCCGTTTAGCTCCAAATTTGTCTGATTCTGTTGACCACTGTCTTTTGGTTTCTGTCTTTTTTTCTATTAAAATATTTCCATTTGTCCCGCTGCATACTCTGCCGAAATTTATGTCTGAATCGACTATAGTACCCACATTGGCAAAACGCTTCTCGTTTATAGACGCACTACAAATTCTAAGGCCTACAACCATCCTAGCGGAGGTGTGACCGCTAGCGACAAGTTGAAGAAAATAATGTTTTTCTACCGATCACATCGATGATAGCAGTCACTTCTCCCATTACGAATCCTCGTCGTAGATGCTTTAGCAAAAGTAACACTGCAGCGGAGCTCTTGAAAATAAAAAAAAACAGCTTCTTCAGGAGCTTCCTTTTATTCCAATAGCTTTAAATTCTCGAATTGACGCTAAACAAATCTGCAGTAAGGGCTCTTACCATCGTCATCGCAGACCTATAGAATAAATACTCCATCGATGACGTTTACCAACAAGCTTCCTCTGCAGTAGTTATCGGAATGAGGAGGAAGAAGGATCGATTCAACGTTTCCTATGTCAATGCCCAGCTCTCCAGGCAAGGCATCTCAAGCTTTTGGCATCATGTTTTTTCAATAGTTTTGGGGATATAGTGTAAGTGAAAATATCGGAGCCCCATAGCTTCAACCGAGATAGTAAATGGTTTGACTGCCTTCGAGTGGCAGTAGACGTTATTATTCTGCGCCTTCCTAATCCAAACTAAGCTTTAAATTCTCCAAAAAAAAAGTCGATAATACAAATGAACACAAATCAATGAATCGTCAGCATTTGACTAATGGACGATTACAGGTGAGGATATGAACACATACATCCCAACGAAATGCAAAAATGGCAAGAGGAAGAGGAAGAGTGGAAATTGGAATGTATTTTCAGAGTGACAGAGAGGTGAATTGTAGGAACGATTTTGCAAAATTCGAACGAAAGATAAAAACCAGGCAAACAATGAAGGAAGACTGGAGTAAAATGAAGAGATAAACGAAGAAGCATTTGGAGTGGGTATGTAAATAATGGGTAACGAAATGACAATTTTCTAAGCCTAAAATAAAGTTTGCTCAGTTAGAAAATTTTTACAAATCCACGCCGACAACGTAGCCAGTCAGGTGAACAGAGCCGAGCAAATATTTTAAACAGCGCTGAGCTTAGTAGAGTGTGCATTTAAAATACTCACATACTTAAATACATACATACATATATATGCATATTATAGCGTGTATGAATTAAAGAAAGTAGGCAATCGGGAGGACGGGTTTAAGAGCATACATATTTGTATTTGTAAGCACATCGCCGAATCGCCGAAAACGAAACCAAGACAAAAAAAATATTTTTGCATTTCGTAGATTTTTGATTTTATTTGGGTACAAACATGGTTTTTCGTATAAGTAAATGCGAAAAATAGTCACGTTGTCAAAATTTAGTTATTTCTTAAAAAGAGCTAAAACAAAAAAAAAAGCTTAATCGGTCAATACAGCTCCATATCTTCCATAATTAAAGGCTTTTGAAAAGGGTTGCCATATGTCTATGGTTTCATTGAATTAAATTTATATATCAGGTAAAATATTAAGACGCATTTGACGAATGAAAGAAATTTAAATACTCCTTTAAGCATAAGTAATAATTTTGAAGAGGGTTTCCAACTACATATCTAAAAATTGTAAGCTCTCTATATATAAAGCAGAGTTGCCTACGTAAGACCGAACGTCTCTCTAGAACGGATCATCCTGTTGTTCCGTTTCTTTTGTTGTGTTTATCTCTGCCCGAGGAAACTGTTTAGACCAGAAAAATGTAAAAGAAATTAAAAAAAAAATTTATATTTCATACATTTTTATAGGAAACTAGATCGCTCTCACCCGCGTCGCTGATTGTAAGAAATTTCTTCGTGCTATTTACATATTTCAATTAAACTCAACATACTCAAACTATGCGAAAAATAGGAGATTTTAAATATTTTAACCATCTTCCAAATATTTTCAAACTAAAACTTTCTTAAAAGTCTCCGTTGTGATACTTTTTCTTACTTAAATGTAGTTAAGAAATGAAGCCATTTCAAAACCATTTTGAATGATACCCATATTGTAATACTTCATTGAACTTATTTATTAATTTTTATATAACTTTTTAAACAGTTGGCAACCTTTTAAAATATATTTGGTCTGATATATTGTGATACACACTTACGTATTCAAATTATCTTATTCCTATAATTCAAGCTGAATTTGAGTTTTCAAACATGTGGAAACATGTTGCTTGCTTTTGAAGACTCTCTGCGACCCTCTTCAAATACTCAGAAAATTCCACATGTTCAAACTGGACATTTCTAAACACTCTTACTTTTGACACTTTAACTTTAGTATAAATAGTTTTAATTCTACTTTCAAAGCAGGTGGCAACCCTCTTCGAAATATTTTCCAACTAAAGTATTATTATTATTCATCTGACACCTATATTGTGATGCATATTCCAATTCCCATAATTGAAGTAGCATTTGATTTTGCAAACAGGTGGCAACCTTCCTACATAAAGCTTATCAAATACCTTTCGATTGATACCCATATTGTAGTATTTCATTTAGATTAATTGAATTTAATTTTTAAACGGGTGGCAACCCTTGTAAACACCTCAGTGATATTCTAAATGTTCAACCTTCTGGGCTTCTTAAAAGTCTTACGTTTGACACCCATATTTTAATTCTTAAGATAGCTTGCGAATAATAAACAATTGGCCCTTCCAAAATATTTTCAAACTACAACTTTTTAAGCCTCTTGACATCAATTTTTAATATAATTTTCGAATAAATAATTCCCTTAATTCAAGTTGAATTTGATTTTTTTAGGCAGGTGGCAGCCTTCCTCCATTAGTATGGAATTGATTTTATATATCTCCATACAAAGTTCTAGTATTAACTCTATCACAAATATTTCCTGAGATATGCAGTATGAAAAATTCCGTTTGTATGAGATGTGCCATGCCTCCCCGTCTAATCGAGGTTAAGTCTATCCTGTATTCTAAGACAGGCTAAATGGCACCAGTGTACAAAATTTCATGATGATCGGTTGAGTAGTTAAAGCGTGAAAGCGTAACAAACAAAGAAACTCGCTTTCGGATTTATAATAGTATTTAGTAAGGAAGTAAGGATAAGGATTTTTGATAGTCCAACTGAAATGGTTTCTCGGGTTCAAAATTGTATCATTGCTAACATAGTTCGAATTCTTCGACATTGTACTTCCACTGTTTATGTCGGAACTCAAGCAGTCACAATTAAAAAAGTTTGCCGATTACCCGGGCAAATCAAAAACCTCAGCAACGCATCCAATTGAATAAATAGCTTCGATTGCATTGATCAAGAATTCATGCATGACGAACTCAAGAACAGCAATCACATTTGGCTGCTTAACAACTGAGACAAAAGCGCCATTGCAATCTGCCTCGAGCTTCGAAAATCCAGATCATTGAAGAATGCCAAGAACTCCTTCGCGGTCATAACGCTTTGGTTAGGTTTTTTAAGATTGCAATGAAAGAAATGACTTTTGACGTCCAAAACACCATAACCAGAGTAGATAAATATGCCACTGGAAGTCGTGAACCTGGATTTTTTTTTTAAAATTTTGGACCAAAATGTATCAAAAAAATTTTAATTTAAGGCGAAAATAAAGTTCGCAGGGTCCACTAGATCAAAATAAAGCAAGAAGTAAGCACGAAAAAATTTTAACATTTTTGTTTTTACTTTCTACTTTCAGATTAAGTACGTTCTTCGTAGCATTCCGATCTGGGGCTTTCTGAACTTTGTAGGATTTATGGCCAGTTTGCCTTTTCGCCTAACGAAGATATGATTCAGAGCCCCATTTTTTATCGATATTTCTGTCCGAAATACTTTAGCTCTGTGCAGCTCTTCTGCTCCATATTATCACCCGATCAGTCAAAAAGCATACCAACATTGAAAATCTTTATGTATGTGCATTAGGGCGGGGTGATTTGTTCGGAGCAAAATTTTCGAAGAAAGTGCTTAGCACATTCAAATTCTACGATTAATTCTAAGCGAAAATGGCAAAGAAACGACATACCACAAATGACGTTAGGCCCTACCAATTTTCAAAAGAAAAAGTAGTATATTCTATGAGGAAAAGATACAATTTTGTAAATGAAAAATTGATTTCGTTCAGAAAAATTTATTATACACTGATTTTTCTTAAAAAAAAAATTGGGAGGGTCAAACGTAATTTTTGGTATATAGTTTGTTCACCATTTTTGCTTAGTTTCGAACGTAGAATTCGAATATGCCTTGAACTTTTTTCCAAAAAAAATTACTCCTCCCTAAATTACATATTTTACAAATGAATCTGATTGACTTTGATTTATGGCCAAGGAAACATGCATACATATCTACACAGATACATACATGCAAATCTATCTTCAAACATCCGTACTTGAGGACAAGCACTCATACAAACGTGCATTTAAGTAAAAACAGCTATGCTACTCTGGAGGGTAAACGCCAAGGCCATGCCACTCAGTTCTCAGCCGCTATCGTCGTTGTGTCGAATTGAGATTTGGCATGGCTGCTGGCAACAATGACATTGTTACCGTACTTTACGTTACGTTTGCAAGGTCGTCCGGCTATTGGCAGCTGCTCTCCTCTGCTCATGGTCATAGCCTTCGCCAATGGCAAACAAACTGAAACGACGAATTCTTGTGAACACGTAGAAAATCAACAGAAGCGCAGCAGGTGGAGGATGCGAAGTATGAGCTGAGGTTGGCGAAAATTTCCAAGGTGACATAATATGGCATAAAGTATACAAGTTTATTTAAGGCAGTGAAGGGAAATTGTGTGTGTTGAGATAAGATATGTACGAAAATGTTTACTGGCAGCTTTATGTTGTAGCAGATTAAATTTCAATGTTACTTATTTGCATTTCTTTAACGCAATCGATGGTAAAAATTTCCAAAATTTTTAACATCAAGAATATGCTATGGAATTGTACATGGCTGGACAATTACAAACCTCCAAGATATTTATGGGTTATTTTAGGCATTCTTCTTCTCCTTCTTGGTAAGCGTAGTAACCACTAAGCGATACTGGCGCAGTCTAATAAAACCACGCCAGTCGTTTATTCGTTCTACAGCTGGTCTTTCCTTCGCAGAGGTGACCTTGCTCTTCCTCTTTTGCCAGTATCGCGCTTCGCGTCGTATATTATCAGAGCTGGAGCATATCTGTCCATTTTCAGGACACGGGCTCGCTATAAATCCCGCACCAGTTGGTTATTTGAGGTATGAGGACAATGAGTGGCAAGGAGTCGTTTAATCTGTTCCTAGATACTCACTTTCCTTCAAATTCATCCCCATAGGAAGTTTCCTCAAGGGCATTGCGTGAAGACTGCATTGCTTTTTCTGACCTTCTGGATGACCGCCGCCTGACTTTCGCGATAAATTCGTTCCAACCAAGGGACTGCATTGGTTCAAACCCTTCGATCCCTATTTACGCGAGCTGTGGAAGATACAGGTATATTCCCAAGTATTGGAGGATGGTCAAGGTGGTGTTCATCCCGAAGGACGGAAAGAGCTCTCATGTTTTGCCCAAAGGCTTCAGACCAATTAGTCTCTCATTGTTTCTACTGAAAACTTTGGAAAGACTAGTTGACTTGGACGTACGGAACGGAATCGCCTATCAAGAGCTCTACATGCTTATGAAAAAGGAAGGTCAGTAGAAACAGTTCCGCATACAATTTTGGAGTGGGTAAAGGAAGAGATTTTGAAGCAGAAGTCTTCCTAGTTATCGACGGCACTTTAGTCGTTGGATAAGCTTGGAATTGAAGTCAGTCTCATTCGACTTATATATGTATAACTTGCTTTGTGGCAGAACTGTCAGGGCAGTATGGGGCAGCGCTTTTTCAATATTTTTCGTTTCGCAATTTAAAAAAAAAAATGCAATTCAACTCTATGTACTAAAACCCTCAGTATAGAAATTAATATCAGTGGCCACATTTTATAATAATTCATTTAATTTAAAATGTGTATGCTTAACTTTTTAGAATGCTGATAACGCAAATGAAAGGAGTTTCTAAGCCACAGATTTCTTAAATACTTTTCGTTTGATACCAAAACTGTAATATTTAATATATCTTATCAATTTAATTGAATTAAATTTCTCCAACAGGTGGCAACCCTCTTTAAAAATATTTTCCGAAATAAGTTTTCTTAAATCGCTTTATTGCAACATTTAATTTACCTTATAAATTTAATTTAATTAAACAGATGGCAATACTTAAAATAAAATTGTGGAAATTAAGCTTTCTTAAGCTTTGGTGTGATACCCGTATTGTAACAATATGTTATTTATCTTATCAATTTAATTTAATTTAATTTCATTTCATTTATTTTTCATTTTGAAACACGTGGCAACTCTCTTCAAAAATATATTCAAATCCTCATATCCGAATTGTAATTGGTACATAAATCATCCGGAGCTAAAAGCGGAAGAACTAGAAAAAGAATTATGTATTTTATTTGTTGTTGTCCTCTCTCATATATGGACCTTCTGTTATTTTCTTGGGGGTCAAACCCTCCAGCATAAGCTAGTTTCTTTTTATGAATTCCTTAAATACAATCTCTGAAATTAAACTTATGCTAGCGAGTGTTGCTGAAACCCAAAATCTTGATACATTTTTAGTAGTTGTATTAAATTAACGAAAATAAGAATGCAAGCTAACATGAGAATAGCTAAAACACCAACATATCGTCGCACAATTTATTCTCGAGCATAAAGTTACTTGTACAGCTAATTGAATTGTTGCCTAGACGACACCTAAGCAGACGTACACGCAACGTACAATAAATTCTATGAGTTTAAGTGAATGTATGTGTATGTATATGCATGTGCGTGCGTATGCATGCTTGCCATATCCTTTTTGTATGCATGCTTGCATGTGGTTCTATGCATTATTATGTATGACACGACACATCCCAAGCTGCTGGTGGCTTGAAGCGTTTTGCTATTTTTAGTAGCTCGTTCCAAATAGTATGTAGTTGTGGCGATGTTATCGGGAGGTTAGCCATAAGCGTATTATAAGTATTTCAGCGCGCAAAAATATGAGTAAGACAAGCAAGGATATGTACCCGAAGCAGGTGTAAGAACGATAAGAAAAGAAAAATACGAAAAGAAAAATAAAAGAGGGTAGATCGCTTTGAACTGTTTTAGACTACGAGATTGGACTGTCCATTTTCTGCTCGATGTTGGCTGAGCCTTTCTCTCGGTGAGGATTGCGAAGAACAAAGGTATCATTAATCGTTTGATGTCGGTTAATTTATCGATGAGTACGCCCATCTTCATATCAAAACAAAATGCTATATGTATACCGATAAATGCAGCGATAATAATATTGATGTAAATAAGAAGATCAATATAATAAAATAACTAAATTTAAATTTTGAAAACGAATTTTGATGGCAACAAATTTTTTCGGCATCAACGGCGGGTATAATTTTCCGGTTAAAACCGGCCTCATAAAATTTGAGGTTAGATTACTCATAGATTGCATCAGCCAAGCAGACTGAAAAACATTAAAAAAATGCTAAAGTTTTTCGGTTCTTTTGGGATCGGGTTTCGGTTTCCCCAGAACCATTTTTCGGTTATTTTGGAATAAGAGTTTCGGTTCTCCCGGAACCTTTTTTTGGTTTTCTTTTTTGGAATCGAGCTCCCGTTCTTCCAGAACGGTTTTGCGGTTCTTTTAGAATCGAATTTCATCTCTTTCGGAACCGTTTTTCGGATCTTTTGGAATCAGTTTTCGGTTCTTCCGGAACCGTTTTTCGGTTACTTTGGAATAAGATTCTTTTGAAATCGGATTTCGGTTTTCCCAGAACCGTTTTTCCGTTCTATTGGAATCGAGTTTCGGTTCTCCTGGAACCGTTCTTTGGAGTCGAGTTTTGGTTCTACGGGAACGGTTTTTCGGTTCTTTTGGAGTCGCGTTTCAGTTTTCCCGACACCGTTTTTCGGTTTTTTGGGAATCGAGTTTCCGTTCTCCCGGTACCGTTTTTTGTTTTTTTTTGGAATCGAGTTTCGATTCTCTCGGAACGCTTTTTCGGTTCTTTTAAAATCGAGTTGCGGTTCCGCTAGAACTATTTTCCTTGGAAGCACCGGACCGACCAGTTGGTTACCTAAAAGACCCGGTTCTCTGGTTTCGGTAAAAAATATATATTGATAACAAATTCCTAGTACAGATAAACTAAAGAACGAATAAAGAATTAAGAAGTCCATCCCACAGTGCGCTATCTGAGATGCATGCAACGCGAATATCCCCTGCCTGCGCATAAATGTAGCTCGTACTTGGTGGTTCCGTTTACCCTGTCAAGTGTAAGGTACGCGCCCTCGTGAATTTATTTTTGTTAACTTTATCGCTGATGCAACATCACACCATTGCACAAGCGGTGGCACACTTGCTAACTACATATACATATAACAGCTTGCCGCGTACGTCATGACGTACCCATATCGCCGTGCCATTTATTTACTAATTCATTCATTTAGTTGCTGTGTCATACGCTCACTTAAACATTATTGTTGCTGCATAAAAAATTCAGATTTGAAATATTGCTGATGCATAAAAGTGAAAGTTTTAGTATCCATGGCAGGAAAGTGTGGTGCGGTGGCATGCAACAGCATTCGTTTGTATGTAAGTATTCGGTTGCAATTGCCTCAAGTCAGTTGCCGCCGCAGCCAGCTGGTCGTGCAGCAAATGTAGCAACTGCAGTACAATGTAGCAAACGAGCATTTTTGTAGGTACTATATTTGCGTGGGTGTGTGTGTGTGTGTGCGTCTTTAAAATATTTAAATATTTATACATGGAAAACAACACCAGTTTTCTTCGCTGCGAGTGTGTGCGTGCAGTATTAAATGTTTGTGTTTGAGTGTGTGTGTGTATGTGTGCGCGCTGCACTTTTACACACTGCAATTTAATGTTTTGTTATTTTACTATTTTGCAAAATATTGGCCTTGCATGCTCCCCCGCAATAATAGTTTGTTTTGTTTTTGCTTTTGCTTTTGCTTTGCCCCTCTGCAATTAAACCAAATATTTGCTGCTAAATGTATTCCCTCTATTGTTGCTAGTTGTGTTTGCCCCTACTGCATACGCATTTCTATGTACATATGTGTGTGTGTATGTATGAATGTACATTTTTGTGTATAGGTATTTGTTTTCTCTACCAAAAACGACCCTGACCGAATGCAGCTGATATTTCATTTCACTTTCAAGGATATCGCCTTAAATCCTCTGAGGTTTCTACATGCACGTTTACGTACGTAGGTATGTACTATGTTTGTAGACGTGCTTCCGGAGAATTTTTAAGCAGTGAGTATGAAATTTAAGCATTTTCAGCGATTAAAAGAAAACTGAAACGAAAGAAGAAACGATTTTAAACACTCATACTTACATACATATCTACATGCAATCTTTATTGGCAGACAGGAATATTGGTTGAAGGTGAAAGGTTTCCATTTACATATTTACAGCTGAAGGCGATATTAAATTTGAATAATAACATACATACATATAGCAGCTGGAACGCTGATTATTAGTTGATGATGGTATATTTCCTTTACAACTCCAAAGAAGTGTTGAACATGTCATCGATCTATTTTGGCCTAATTAAGCTATGGCTGGGAAGGCATCCGTGTTTTTCTTTCTCAAACGTCAAAAAGGACACACAAAATCGGACGGTCGCTGGCAATGGTAATAGGGTGGCACTTTTGCCGAACGATTGCCCCAACACGCTCTGTGGGGCTATTCTCAAACGGGTTAACGATCATTTTCGGATCGCTATCACAAGTGGCCGACGTATGTTATGAATGGTGCAAGGTTAACATAGCAATACGATATTTGTCGCTAACTTGTTTGAGAATAGTGCCACTTGTCTTTGCAGCAACTGTAAGCGGTACAAGCATCTATCTCCGATGTGGTGAGACAACAGCGAAAGGGCTCCACTAATCCCAAATTCCGCTGCTGTACTTTCTGCCCTCGTTGGATTACTTTTGCCTGTTAAGACTTAGCTACGAAACGTAGCTCGCACCTTACGGGCATACAAAGGTGCGGGGATATAGGTTGCTGGCCTAACCGAAGTGCCCAAACCAACGGACTATGTGGAACCAGCTTTCCCCTCCGTTGAAATGATATTTAGCCTTGTCGAGGCTCAGAACTCGGATTCGCGGATAGGTAGAGCAACGGAAAGGTGCGCATCCGTAGTTCATGGCCTGCGTCCCTGTTTCTTAAAGGATGTTCCCAAATTGCAGAGGTCAGGGGATGAGCAAGTCTCCGGCAAATAAGCCTAGAGAGAGGCAAAACTACTCAAGAGATGGCACGCAGTCAGGGTTTACGGCCTCTCCACCACCCCTGGCTTACTTAGGGCACCAGTGGTTCAGACCTCCACTAAGGTTACACCTAAGGTAGAGACGTGGGTGGCAATAAAGGAAGGAAAAAAACATTGTGGAGTAATAGCAGGGACAGAAAAACGGCCAAACGTGCCCTAAAAGCTAAGCAAAAGGGTAATGGAAAGCCTCCAAATAATCAACCCAGACACATCTAGTGCCTACTAGCGAACCGGCATCACGCCAAAGCGGCCACGAGCGTTTTGTGCAGGCGGTTTAGCGGGGAGCTCTTGGACGTGGCATTCATCCAAGAACCCTGGGTATTTTGTGAGGCTATCAAAGGCTTCAGCGAATGCGATGGTAGGTCAATCTGCTATACCAAACACTGTAGAATCAGAGCGGCCATTGTGAAAGAAAATAATATACATTTTTCCCGTTTCAGAGTTGGTATAACGGGACAAATGTGCCAACTCAAAGGGAGTATAACAGCTATCTATGTCAAATCATCAACATATTAGCTTTGAAATACAGAAGTGTCCTAAATGAGACTAACTAGATTTACAGAAGTCCCCACGAGGGGAATTTGTCTGTGACTGATATTTATCTACGCATGATCTGGAAGTAGAATAAGAACCCTCAATAATCTTAGCAAACTTCACCAAAAGACCTGTCGGCTGCTCAACGCCTACGAAGGCCCTCAAAATGGATCATTGGAACAGGCTATGCACTTCGAAAAAACTTGTCGGGACCTACACTGGTATACCTGAGGAAAAATGCCCAAGTACTAACAAGAATACTATGCAGTGCGGACAGGAAGCCTAGCGGGCAGAATCGTCAACAATTAAACGTTACGGTAGGCCATTTCAACGCTCAGTGCATACAAATCCCCTGGTCTTTACATTATTTTATTCGCAAGGTAATCACCGCAAACAGGTGGATGACGTAGGCTTCGGTAAAAAAAATGCTAGAGGAGTACCCCATAGACATCGAAAACTATGTTCTGTTGCCACAGATTCCTGCTCCTATGCGCTCTGGAGTCTTTAGGTCGTCTTTGTATCAATCAATGCAAAGTACAAATCTCAATTGGTATCGCTAAGATATCAGCAGCTTTAATTCGCAAATCATTTTTTAATCTCTTCTGGAGTACTTTTTCCGGTCATTTGATAAGTGGACCTAGATTTAGGTTATACGTATACAAAATTTACATACATATATTCTTTGTAAATTAAAAACTGGACAAAATTTTTTAGCTATTAAAAAGTGGACACAAAATAAAAAAATTTTCATAATTTTTGGACATTTGAAAACTTCACATAAACTTCTGGTAATTTGAAAACTTAAATTTATAAGTAAAAATAAAATGTGAACATAAATTTTGGGTCGTCAAAAAAGTGGGCACAATTTTAGAATATTTAAAATTTCGATATAAATTTAGAATATTTAAAATTTCGATAGAAATTTCTGGCCATTTTAAAGCTTGACATGAACTTGTGGTAACATAAAAGCCGAACATAAAGTTTTCGTAATATAAAAACTGTGAATAAAAAAATTACAGTGTGTAACTAATAAAAAATATGCTATTTATAAATTACCCAAAATGTAAGTCCAAATTTTAAACTACCAATATTTTAGTTCGGAACGGAAAATTTTGTGTGTCCAGCTTTTAAATACCATTAAAGTTTTTCTAAACAGGAAGTGTCTAATACTTTTCTGTAGCTTTATTTTTTTTCGCTACAAAAGTAGGTTAAAGCGCCTAAATATACACTGCTCGACAGTCTCATCGCCAACTCCAACGTTTAAATAAGGACACGATTAGGTAAATCTACATATTTCATAGCACAAACAAATTCGTACATTTTTTTTGCAGGCAAAAAACTAAACATTACCTAAACATACCGTACGACACCGTGCCCTGACGCCTAAATGTATGCAAAGTCGTGGCTGGTGCGCTTATTTAAATTTGCATTGGCTGCCGTAGGGCGCCTTGTTGACTTTTCATGGCTCGTCTTTTGTTGAAAGCGAAATGTGGAAAACAAAAAACAAAAAACTAAAAACAAAACATACATAAGCTAAACAAGCTGAGTGTACATTTTTTGAGGAGCATTTTCTTGTTAACGATACAACGATATTTACAAACAAGACAAAGCTTTTATGCAAAGTTATTAACATACATACATACATTTACTTCGTAGTCTAGCTAGCAAACAATAAGCTAAAGTCGACGCCAAAAATCATGAAGGAATCATACATATTTATATGTAGATACATATGTACATATGTATGTGTGTTATGTACATCATTAACTAAACGCAGGTGCGCTCATTAAAGGCTCCATGCCTCAAAGTGTGATATGTTTATGTGCTTGAGCGCCCAAATATAGGCTATACAGCTTCCTGTGCTCACTGCTTCTAATGGAAAAGGCATTCAGTCTGTCGAATGTATTTACATACATTTCAATGAAACCGTAAGTGAAAAGCGACGTTAGCTACGCAGCGGCGGTGCGCAACGTCAGCTTGCTGAACTAAGCTAAGGTGCTGTTGTGCGCAATTAACCGTTAAATGCTTTCAATTTGTTCAAGTTTTTAGTTGTATTTAATTCCAGTCGTACTACGCTTCATATTGCACGGCAACTGCCCGTACACTTTCAACGGTTGGGCGCTGCTGCTGCTGCTGCTGCTCACTTCCGCGTCGTCGTAATGAAGCCAACGTAGACGCGCACTGCCTCTAATTAGCATTTGGTGGAATTGAAATTTTTGCTGTTGTTGTTCTTGTTTACATTTTTGGTGTTTCGCTTGCAATGCTGTAATTAAATTGGTCGAGCGCTGGTGTTCGTTTTTTTTTGTTTTTTGGAATTTATGTAGTTTATTTCTTGAATTTGGTTTGCGTGGAAGTTATTAGTTGTTTATTAATAAATTTCGGAGTATGCGGTAAATTAGAAACAATTGAAGCTAGCAATTTAGCTGAATGGATATAAAAGACAGGTAATGATTGAGGAGGAAGTATGTAAATATGTATAGAATTTGATTTTTATTCAGACACAAATAATACAAATATGTATATTAAAGACCTTAATTGTTATAATAACACTGTAGGGAAAATCTCAAGTACTGAGATGACAGAGTAAAACGCGGAAACACGCGAACTTAAGAATATGTCGTAGATTACGGATCTGTATATGGTTTTCCTGGATCAGGTCATTCCATTTTTTAAATTTTAACAGGAAAAAAAGTTAAGAAATAACATTTTTTTTATCTTTTTTTTATTTTTTTATTTTACAATAAAATTAAAAATAATAAATAATAATAAAAAGTAAAAAAAATTGTACAATAATTTTTGATGTGAAACTTCTTTAGCGGCGGTTGGTTGGTTGGGAGTAAATTTGCAAATTCAACCTAAATCGCACACGGAAATAGTGCAACGGAAGTTGCACACGGAAATGGTTGGGACGGAATCAAGTGCTTCTTAAATGTACGCAAATGGTATTAATTTAACAAAAACTTGCTAATAAAAGGTTAACGAAAAAACTTATATAAAGTCCAATACAAGAATGAAAGTAAAGGTGAGTACGTAAATAGGTAAAGGAAAGGATAAAGGCAAAGGTGAAAATAAAAACAAAAACAAGAACAAAAACAAAGGCGCGTGGTTCTATAATTGTGGTAACGAGTTCAGCTTTTTTCCTTTACAACATTCTAAAGTATCAATTAAAATAAACTTAAAAAAAATTAATCTAAACAATAAGATTTAAAACCACAATATGAATGTGGCCTAGCATTGGTCCTCAAAAAGTTAATAAAGAAAACACTAAAAACCGGTATTTAATCGGTACAAATATGAAAAATCGGGAGACTTATACATGCCGACTTTAAAAAAAAAATTATTCAGCGGAACAATTTTCGCAAATTCTGTCGCGCCAAAATCGGTACGAATGGTCACCGTACGTATGAGTAACTTTTCCTTGTAAAAGTTTGAATTTTTTTCATTAGCAATGCAAGTTTAAAATGAAAATATCTTTGGAAAATTATCTGATCTAGAAAAATGGTTTACAGATCCGAAATCTACGACCCAAAAATAATTTCACGTGTCTCGGCGTCTTTTGTGTCACTTTAGCGTCGCTACAGTGTAATGATAGCGTCAAAAAGTGCGATAGCGATCCGAAAATTGTCGCTAACTGGTTACAGAATCTCCCTCCTGAAGTACAAAATATCGGAAAGAAGTACATTTTTCTGTACTTCGAAGCACGAAGAACAAGTGCGAAAAAAAAGAACTGTACTTCCGCCAGAAGGACGGTTGATCACATTAGCGGTAAAAAATTAAAGTAAACAAATTTTGCATACATTTTGATAAATTCCCTGGGCCAATAATTTTGTGCGGGACTGTTAAATTATGTCTTAATAAATTAGATTATTCGTGATGAATTTTGACAAAATTTTAATGACGTGCAATTTAAAATCAGTAAAATTATTTCATTTTTATCTTTTAAAACAAATGTGTACTTCTATTGGAACAAACAAACATACGTTTGTATATGCATACACATTTGTACATCCAACATTTTTTTCCAGACTACTTTTGCACCTCGTCAGCATTTCCGGACGTTTACAATCACTTCCGTTATGGGCTGATAGCACGCTAAGGTTTCAGCATAGAAAACCATTTAAAATTACACTAAACGCTTACACAGATTCATGTGGGCTCACATATGTACATACATACATATATGTATCAACGTTTAAATAGGTCTTTACCTGACCATCCCTCTAAAGTTTGTAGTAATCCTGAGCTCTTAGTTCTGTCAGCAAATCCGCTGCGAATGTTTGTGGCTGATAAAAACTTGCTTTTGACTAACCAAAATATCGAAAATACATACATACATATACACTCGTGCATGCTAAATGGAACACGAATTTAACCAATATGTGGGAGTAAAAAAATAAATTTGAGCGTGCTTGTATTGATGGCTGAATGCCCCTATACCGGGTCGTTCGCCATACGAAAGTAAAAAAAAATGTAAAAGTCCACCCTTGTATATAAAGGTTAGGGTGAGAGGATTTTGGCACCATAAAACATATTTTTTATCCTTCTACAAAACGTCGAAATCTTTTTTACTATACCATTTTATTCGATATCCGATATCTGAAAACAATATGTCATTATACCAGCCTTAAGGGGTTCTATATTCCCTTGTAAAGTCCTTTTGAGCTCCAAAATCCCCCCCTATGAGGTGAGTTTACGTAAGTTGAGGTGACTTGCGGTGAAGTGCGTTAAGGTGAGTTGAGTTGAGGTGATTTAAGGTGAATTAAAGTAAGGTGCGTTGAGGTGAGTTGAGATGATGTGTATTGAGGTTACTTGAGGTAAGTTGTTGTGAGTTGATGAAAGATGAGGTGAGATGGGTTGAGATGAGTTTAGTTGAGTTCAATAAAGTTGAGTTGAGGTGAGCAACATAACAGGTTCGTAAGGCAATTGATAGACAGAAGGTAAGATAGTTCGAAAGCCTTTTGTTTTTCCAGAACAAATGTCTTAGAACACAACCTCTCTCATTCCCCACTCCTGGTTAACAGCTTTTTTGGAAGAAAGCACTAGTATAACATTTAGCTCGCGTCGCTCCATCAGTCGCGAAAGATCGGAGTTCGAGTTCGGGTAGCGAACTTTTTTTATTTTTTTCTGTAAATTTATTTTTTCTAATTATTATTTTTTCTTTTTTAATTAATATATTTCATTTTATTGTTTTATTTAAAAGGAAAATTATATTTTTTTTTTATTTCATTTAATTTTTAGAACTTTTTTTTTCTTTTAATACACTTTTTTGGTTTTAATTTTCTTCAAATTGTTTAAAAAAGAAAAAAAATATTTTTTTTTATTTTTTTAGAATTTGAGCGAATTTTATTTTTTCCTTTTAATAATTAAATTTGTTTTTCTTTCGTTAAAAATATAACTGTTGTATTTAAATTAAATTTTATGGACTTATTTTCATTATTTCTTTTTTCTTTTTTTAGTTAAATTTTCTTATAATTATTATTAATGAAAGACATTTTTAGTTTCATAAAATTTTTAGAAATGAAATTTCTTCTTTTTCAATTAAATTTATTCTTGTGTCATTTTTAAATTTTTATACTTTACTGATTTGAAAAGAAAAATATTTTTTATTTCATTAAATTTTTAGGATCTTATTTTATTTATTAGCTTTTTTTAATTTAATTTTCTTTTAATTTTAAGATTTCGTTTAAAAAATAAAAATTATTATTTTTTATTTAATTTTTAAGTACTACTTCTTTTTTGATTTTTTTTTCCTTTTTCTAACACAAACAGCACTAGTTCGAGTCCCAGTGAACTCGATGAAGAATTCTGATGAGGAGATGTGGTGATTTTCGAAATAACAGCTGTAAATTGTACCAAGTATAAATTACTGTCGTTTTTTCCACAATAATTTTTCACAAAAAACGACTTCAAGCTCAATAAAAATTGTTTAGTATTTTATCTTTATCATTATCTTCATCTTTATCTTTATGCTTTTTTTCATCTACGACCCATTCTAATATCCACGTGTTAGTCATCGGAAATGCACGTGACTTACCTTATTCACAATCTAACTTGTGTGCAATATTTGTTGAATGCTTTTTTTTTTAATGGGCTCAAAAATAGACTTGGCTACAGTTCACTTTTTCATGGCCGTTTGCTAGTACATATTTGGTGCTATCACTTCCTGTAGTGGCAGTTACGTGGGTGTGTAGAGGCGGTTTAGTGAAAATACCAGTTTAAACGGCATCGAAAATAAATTGGATACACAAATATATGGCTTAGATTTAAACGGAATTGAGCGTTGAACCATCTGCTAAATGTATGTAAATTTAGTATCAAAAAGTGATTAAAATATTAAGAGTTTCATCAGCGATTCTTTTTAGCCGTCTCTGTTAGGCGATACAGCCAGGAAGAAGACAAATTAAATATGTAAATGGATGGAAAATATTTCATTTCACCAGGTAGTAGTGCCAGAAAGGTGATCTAAGGCACTTGGCAGGAACGTGCATTTTTCTATTCGCAAACAAACCGTGATAATTTTCGAGGTACTTCAGAATTTTAGTCAAATACTTTATAGCCTTTAGTTCGCTTAACTACACTACATATGCATGTATATGAATTTTACGTACAAATTCCCTCGGAATAATTGCAAAGAGAATTGGTCGCCCCCTCAATTTTAGTATAATTTTTTTTTCTATAAAAAAATTATCGAACATTATTTTATAAATATGGAAAAAATGTGCGACACCTTCAACAAAAAAATTTCCCAAAAATCAATGGTAAGTCCTAGCTTCCACATACTTGCACTTTATTATACTAAAATTGAATGGGCTAAAAAACCGCAGACTCAAATTTTTTCTAGAGAGCGTAAATAAAAAGTGCAATATTTGAATGAAATTTTGCAGAATTTTCTTTAAATTTGCACAAGGTTTGGAACTTTGCTTTTTGGGGTTTTTGTTGTAGAATTAACCATATTTTTATAAAAAATTTGAGAAAAATAAAATATTTAAAAAATAGTTGCCCGTATTGTAAAAAATTCGCTGTACCTAAACTTTATTGATCGTTATAAACTAGATCTAAGAGCCAAAACCGGTAATCCATAATGCTCTTCTAATTTTCGGAATATTTACACATGTTCTCGGATAAATTCCTCTCCTTGGCTTCCTATGCGATGCAAATACTAACTAGAGGAGAACTTGGCTTCACTTCGCATTTACAATTGGCGTTAGTTGACACAGACGGGAAACCTCTGGCGTTCTTTATTGAACTTGGCCAAATCGAAGTAGAATAAGAGGCTCCTATCCAAGCGATTCGTATGACAGACGATCTATTTGCACTTTCCGTGCTAACACCGTGCCATATTCTCAAAGTAATTGGCTTGAATATTATCGATACGAATTAAAGTTGGCACCTCTCTGCGTCGCGCCTAGGACTGCCTATATCCGTCGTAATTGGCGATAAAACGCCGTTTACTTGTACCCTCGCCTATTTTTCAGCTACGGTTTTTAAGTGCTAGGATGTTCAATTAGATTCTTAATATGCAGCTGAGACATTGACAAAATTATACGGTTATCGTTTACTGTTTAGTAATACAGCCCGGAGTGCATATACTTTTTAAAGTTTTCAAGAATTGGATAGCTTTTGAAAAATATTTTTGAAAAAATAAATTGGATTTTGATATCTATTAAGTAAATTTCTTACTCCAAAATTTAGGTGGCAACTCTATTCCGAAATGTGCTAGAATGAATGGTACATATCTTGAGCATATACATATGTACTGTGTATACATAAAAAATGCAATTTAAATTAACAAAATAAAATTTGTATTACATATGTAGAAGCGTGGCAACCCTGATGGTAAATATTTTCAGACCAAAGTTCGCAACAATACCTTTCATTTGATATGCATATTACGATGTTTTAGATAAATTGTGTTGAATCGAAAATAAGTGGCAACCTTACACTCATATCTTAAAGGATAACATTTTGTATATAGGGAAAGCATTGTTTAAGAACCTTTTCTTGGTACCCATGAATAGTAATATTCCACCTTTTTTTCTAAACAAAAAATTTAATAAATATGCGATTCAATGTAGGTGGCAACCCTATTACAAATATTTTTGAATTAGGGAACTTTAAAATACCTTCCAATTGATACCCATATTATGATGTTTTAATTGATTTGTAACTAATTTCGAATAGGTGGCAACCTTATACGAATCTTCGCGGAGATAGTGCCTATTCAGATAACCTTAGAATCAGGGTTGCCACTTTGGTAAATTTTTACGTAAATTGGTAGAAAAAATGTGGGTTGGTAAAAAGGTAAATTTTTTTCTCATTTTGGTAGATTTTTGATGAACTTTATATAGTTTGAATCCTCGATTTTTATGGTTTTAGTTAAAGCAATAAATATTTTCTGCTCGAAAAATATTGCGAATATTAAAAACAAATCACTTTTTTGAGTCACTGTATTTGTCTATAATAACTCGAGTTGAAGTTCTTCAAATAATGAGGTCTCATTGTTGCCTTTAGTTTCATCACTTCCGCTTTTGGTTGAAGGAAACTGAGAATATGCCAATAATATGACTCAAATACCGTATAACTAGTTAAATAAAAAGTTCTTAAAAAAAATTTTAATTCTTATTGAAATAACTAAATAAAAAATAAAAAAATATAGTTTTAATTAAAATAAATAAAAAAATAACAAAACTATAGTTTTTATTTAAATAATTATAAAAAAGTTATTGGTAGATATTTCCCAGATATGGTAGATTTTTTTCAAGTGGATGGTAAATATTTTTTTTCGTCAGTGGCAACCCTGCTTAGAATCCAAAACATTATCTGTGTACAAAATTTCATCAAAATCGTTAAAAGAATTGCGTTTAATGTAATAAGATATCTACATGATATAAGCTATCAGAATTTTAGGATTTTTTTTCTTCGGAGATACGATCAAAGCTTGGACTTTTTCGTTATACTGACCAATCATGTACTTCGTCAAATCGTTATATCTCGGGATCTATTCATCGTTGAAAATTTGAAAGCAATCGGACATCACATTTTTTAAGAAGTTCCACCGATATAAAAAAGAATGCCTCCATATAAGGTAATTTCACTTTAGTAGTGTGGCCAGGTGGACTACTTTTAAGCATTTGGTTTTTTTCTGTTTTTGGTTTTAACAACAAAGCTCTTAAAACTACGAATTGAATTCAAGATAGCCAAAAAGCATACATTATTGACGGCAAAACATAGTTTGCACAATTCAAGCCAAACACCAAAGCGTGTTGCTAATTCTGAAGTAATACGCACCAAATATAATACATCCAAGCTATTTATACTCGTTGAAACTTTCTAGACACATTCATTTCCGAATTCGCCAAAAAGTTGGTTGTAAATTTGCAAACTTTACGAGCGTCAGCGGCATTCAAAGCGAATTGCTATGAAAGCGCAGAAGTACGCAAACAGGTACAAGTGAACTTTACAAGCCCCAACACACAATGAGGTGGATACCAGTTAAGGGGTTTTAAGGAGAACTATCAGACAAAGCAGGTATAGCGCTGGCACTCAGGCATGCAAAGAACTTTTAACTTTTAATGCCAACAGGCGGCTGAGAAAAATTATACATGAAGATAAAGAAGACAGTTGAAACCAAGAAGAGGAAAGTGAAAATTTGAAGCAATAGTATGAGAGCCCGCATATCACTGAGGAGTAATGTGCTACATCTTGTAAAACCACAAAAGTGTGTAAGCCATATTGCTTGAGCTTACAAACTACATACTTTATTTAGCCATTGAGGCGTTAATTGAAAGTGTAGGTGAAATGAAGAGTAATTTGTGGAGGCTTTGAGTGCCACACCACGCAAATAGTGGGACCACGCGCACTAAAGCTTACGCAACTCATTCAGCATTTTCTGCAAAATTCAAAAATTCTCCGCATCAATTTGTTAGTTTTCCTAACTGTCTTAGGTATCATAGGGCGTAGTGTGGCGGGCGTAAGTCCTGTGCAAGGGTGGTGTATGGTGGCTGAAAGCGAAAATTAATTAAGAAAATGTACGCCAGAAAGGATTAACTATACAAGCGATAAATTGAATTTTAAATTACTTGAATATCATGAATATTTGCGTTACACTTAACGGCAACAACAAAACAAAAATAGCGGCAGCAACAAGTTACTTTTTACGAAGTAAGACACTCAAGGCAGCAAACGAATTTCAAATCGAACTGCAGGGATACTTCATTACAAACATACATATCTACACATTACCGTAAGGTAGGTCAATAACCCGCGATTTGCATTGCTTAATATGTTTATGCGCAATTTTAGAACCGAAAATCATTATCCACCTGCACGCCATAGTACTCTCCCTCCCTCTCTAGAGCACTTGAAAACTTGGCACTGAAGTGTGGAGGCCGAAAAATAATTTGAATTCCTATTAAAATTCCATCGCATTAGATGTATGTACATAGACTAGAACCAGCGGCTGTTGTTTATTGCCTGCGGCAAGCGTAGTCGATAAATATAAATGCGAAAGAGAGAGACGATACAGAAGTGGCGTTGCTAATGTGGCTGGTGTGGGAGCGAAATTGTTTTGGCTTGCCGCACGCTGAAGGCATTCAATTGCGGTCGCCTGCCAGCGTGATGAAGTGAGTGCTTTTATTATTATTATTATTAATTAATTTATTTTTTTTTTTTTTTTTTTCGTTGTTTGCCATTTCAATGCTTAAATGCTTTCAATAATGAGTGAAGCAATCATTCTTGCATATAGCGTAAAAAAGTGCGCTTGCAATTTATGGTGCTAATGTGATTTTAATCTCAAATAACTTCCGAGCGAGGTAAAGCCGAAAAGTATCAGTGGGCTGCCTCGCCACCTTCGATGAAATGTGCAACACGACTTCAAATCTTGGTGTAGATTTTGTGCTGATCAATGAGATTCGATTACTAACCTTGAGCTCTCAGGCACTGCAACCAGCGTAATTAAATTTTCGTAATCGGCTCGTACCGGATTCGCTGACTTAATTAAAGGTCTCCGTTTAGTTGTTCGTGGTATCCCAAAGTATATTCTCCTAATTGTCTAAGTGTGTCCCTTGTCTGGGGCAACCGCACTCTAACCTAACCTACCCATCCTCTAGTTCTAGTTCGAGTCCTCGGGCGGCGGAATTTTTATTTATTTATTTTTTTCTTTCTTAATTTAATGTCAACTGGGCTGAGTATCTTTAATGTGGGCACTTTGTTACGCCTAGGGGACAGGAAGTGATTGATCTTACCCTATGTAGTTCTTGGTTAGGGTGGTCAGTTCTAAACTGAAAGGTGTTGAGTGAAGATTCGCTTTCGGTATATCGAGTTTCAACTTGGCGAGAAGGCTGTTTGCTCTGCGCCAATCCGAAATCTCCAGAAAAACGCAATTGCCGTATTTTAGGGAGGAGCTTGGGAAACAGACCACAGCGCCACCCAGGATACAATTCACTTAAGCCATTGATGAGGCGGTGGTTAATTTAACTGCAATCCTACGTAATGAGACTTCGCTGCACGCAAAGAGAGTATATGAAGCCAATTCGATCTGTGATAAGGCCTCTTTTAGAGGACACTGCATTGGAATTGAAACCTTAGGGCGAACAGCTAAGGTCAAAGTTCTGTAGAAGGACCAAACCACAAAGCTCGATGCACTGAAGAAGCCTTGGGTACTGCGGAGATAGGTACCAGCACTGCTTATATAGGTAAAGATTAGTGTCATTCAGACAAGCTGTTGCTATGCTCCCCCAAGTTGGACGCAACATGAGTTCGAAAATTTTCTCCATGACGTCGTATATAAGACAGTACCAAGAAACTTAGTAGTTATTCCGGGCGACTTCAACGCTTGGGCTGCGACCACCAAGCCACCATTGTTGAGAGAAAAAACCAGTAACAGCCCCTTTATCGGCATCTCAACGGATTAGCCGTTGTTGATATACAAGGACCTTGTCGAGCTTAGTAGAGGGAGTTCTTCGGCAAAACAAGCAGTCGAAAAACTAGTGACCATAGCCTGCTAAGGCTGCGACGCATCCATGTCGAGAATAGGTACCGGTGCGAGGCACAAAAACCAATTTATTGGTGGAACAGTGAGGGTTTTGAAGAAAGCCAGATGGTGTATAAAGACTTACGAAAAGGGCTTAAGGACGAAATAAAGCTGCAATCTCTGGCACGCGCTGGAAATAAGGTAGTAAGAAAGACTGCGCCATAGTCACACTTGATGTCAAAAATGCGTTCAACACCGCGGACTGGAAATAGATTCTGGGATCACTATGAAGCTAACCGTCCCGTCATACCTATTGAACAACATCCATAGCTACCTCATCGGACGGGTTCTTTGGTATGATACGGAGGAAGAGAGAAAAACTTATGACATAACAGCATAAGTGTCTCAAGGATCGGTACTTGGTCCGACGTAGTACTTCGCTTACATTTCCCGACTGGCGTGCTGGTGATCGTAGCTAAACATATCACCTAGGTAGAGAGCAAAGCAAACATTGCAATTGGTACCATAATAGATGGGCTGAAAGGGATGAGCCTTTCTCTAGGCGAGGAGAAAACGGAGGGGTTTAGCGCACACATGGTGCGGTAAGTTTCCATTTGACGAAGTTCTTGACAGGACACGGTAATTATCGGAGCTACTTTAAGCGTTTCGGAACAGACATCTCACCCCTGTGTTCAGTGTGCAATTTTAAAGAAAACGCTTGTCATGTGTTCTACGCTTCCGGCCACTCCATTAAAATTTATAATCCTTCCGATTTCTACCCTATTCGAATATCTTGCAAAGTCATTTTATTTCTTAAACAAGTATTTTCCTAAAACATATTGCTATTAAATCATGTTTCTTCCCATCGAACGCTCATCGAGTGCAACATAAGGGGAAAATCTTAACAAAATGATGTCAAAGAAAGCCACCGAACCATGTGACTTGCCGTAATCTGTGTGCCTTTGTTCTTTTACATTCGATTATAGTTAATGGTGTAAATAATTACACAAAAATGTGAAGCGGAAATATTTGTCATTTGCGCATAATTAATTTGACATACGACAAAAGCAGCATTAAATTTAATCACGCGCAAAAGTATTGTGCTGAGGTACACACATATGCGTGTATATTTGTATGCGTGCAACGCATTAACCATAGCCTTCAAATTTTAATTAAACTCGCATTTGCCTGCCAACACTCGCCGATTTACTTTTATACAAAGCAAAATTGATGGTAACGGCAAAGTGACAAGAGAAAGCCTTACAAAATTGACTTTGTGCTATGGCTTGGACGAAATGGTGGTGAAACGGGGTATTTCCGCTACTCGTGACACATTTCCGCATTGCGGCAGGCCAAGCATACACAACACAGAGCCGTAGTAGTATGTCGCACCTTTGGGCTAGCACATAAATGCACACGCGCACTCGCACGCGTGAATGGAAGCCTTACCTATGAGCGAGGAATACCTTCAAAGGTCAGAGCGAAATTAATGCGGCATTACGTGGCAAAGAAACAAAACAAAGAAGTCTGTATAATGCGGCAGGGGGAAATGGCTGTTGTGCAAAAAGAAAGCGAATATATGTATGCAAAAAAAAAAGGGAAATTGTAAGTAAATAAAAAAGTTTGTGCGGGGGCGTATGAAGTCACATTGGCGGGCACGTTTTTCACAGTAACAAACTTTTGACAGTTTCCCAAATTAATGTCTCTTTTGAGTTCAACAAAATCATAAACAGCATTACATGCAGCCAATAATGAGTCGTGGAATTGAGTTAAGTTTCCAAAAAGTTGAAAGATGAAATATAGAAAAGGGAAAGTATAATGCAGTGAAGAGCATCCGAAACGAGCCGAATAGCTGAACCCTTTCCTTCCAAACTTTGGTAACTTCTTTACTTTTCCAACATTCTCCTGGTAGGTTTTTTCTTTATAGTTTCTCATCTTGAAGATACAATCCTTTATAAAATCATCAATAGTTTCCTTGTGTAGTTTTGCCTAAAAAGTATCTTCTCCCTTCAGAAAATTGCTTCTAACCCAAGGCACATTGGGTGGGTAATAGCACCAGAGAAAAAACCGTAATTATAACCGTTAGTTTCAGATTTAACTCTTTTGATGCTAATAGATTGAAATCGATCATAAAAGAACAGTTTCCATTATAACGCAAGCTAGCGATTAAATTTTACCGAGAAAATATAATAATATATAATATATATATATATAATATAATATATAAAAGTCATCAATAAAAATCGGTTAGAGACTTTTGCTTTTAAAATTCATCAATATAAACCAGTCACCGACTTTTATTTTTTAAATCATTCGTGTAAAAGTCATTAATATTTTTCGCAGTTAAGAAGGTGTTGGGAAACAAAAGTTTACTACGATTTATACAAATGACTTTTATAAGTATGATTTAAAAAATAAAAGTCAGTGACTGATTTTCATTTATGACTTTTATAAATAAACGTCTTCGATAACTGTTACCTAAGACATATAATTTAAAAATCAAAAATAATTGTTATTTTCGATTTATAAAATAAAAGTCAGAAATAACGGTTATTTAAAGAGTAATTAAATAAAAAACAAAAAATAATTGTTAAAGAGCGATTTTTTTAATAAAAGCTGTAACTGTTACGGTTCCTGATCCACCGATTTCCTTCATCGGTAGCTTGATTTTTTGGAACACAACAATCTTTAACGCAAATGAACAAACATTGACACAGAATCTGTAATCTTTTTGATTTTTTCATCAAACAAACAAAATATTTGGAATGAACAATTAATTTCTTAATATTTATTAGTGACGAATACACGGATTATGGTGAATTTTGTTATCTTTCATTTGCCTTATATCGTAAATATTCAGATTGTTCAATCTCGCCAGCCATTTCTTTAAGTTTTGAAGCAGAAAATAAACTGTGAGGTGCGTATCCGAAGTCATAAATCGTAATCGATTTCGTATTTGACTTCGTCTTGGTATTCGTGTTCGTCTTCAGATATGTCTTTGTCTTCATTCACGCACTTATCTCCATCTTAGTCTTCGCCATCGTTTTCGTCTTCGTCTTCGCCTTCCTCTTCGTAATCGTCTTCGCTTTCGTATTCGAATTCCAATTCATCTTCGTAGTCATAAATCTACATAAATTTTTATTTCAGTCTTGGTCACAGTCTTCACATTCGTCGTCGTGTTCGCCTTCGCATTTGACTTCTTCGTCGTAGTTATCGTGATCGTCTTCGTATTTGTCTTCGTTCTCGCGTTCGTCTTCGTGATCTTCCATCCATCTCCCAATAACTTCAGAAAATATGGCAGCAATCAATGGTTTTAAGGCCGGGGTTAGCTCCTGCAAAGATGAAGATGGATGTCCGGAGTACACTTGAGAGGGAACGCTTTTGACTAACGATACAGGTGGCGAATTTGACGAAGGTGAACCCGAAGCAATGTATTGGGACGAAGTCCACGTCTCTCTACTCGACCAAGACGAGGTGACAACAGCAATAAGGCGACTTAAGAACTACAAGGCCCTTGGAGCTGACGATATACCGACTGAGCTGTTCAAAGAGTTGGTGAAGCGCATGTACCAGCTTTAAAGCGCTGAACGTGGGGTGATGAATATATGCCCGAAGACTGGAATCTCAGTGTACTCTGTCCAATCCACAAGAAGGAAGACCCCGCCGTTTGCGGAATAAGACTTCTTAATATTGCGTATGAAGTCCTGTCGACGATGCTGTGTGAAAGACTGAAACCGTTCACGAACCAATTGATTGGCTTCAGACCTGGTTAGTCTACCATTGACCACATTTTCACAGCACGTCAAATCCTGGAGAAGACAATAGTTAAGCCAATCGACACATATAATCTTTTTGAATATAAGCTGCGTACATGACGCCATGTCTAAATTTGGGGTCCCCACATAACTAATACGGCTATCGAGAGTTACGTCGAGCACAACCTTCAGCGCCGTCCGAATTGGGAAGGACCTCTCAGCGCCGTTTGAGACCAAACGAGGTTTTAGACAAGGCAATTCACTCTCGTGCAACTTTTTCAACCTGATGCTGGGAGGCGTAATAAGAACTGCCTATCTGAATCGCAGCGGCACCATATACATATAGCAAAAGAATGATGTTGCTTGCGTATGCAGATGATATCGACATCGTCGGGCTGGAACAAAAGGACATAACCGCAGCATTTTCCAGTTTAGAAAAAGAAGCTAAAGAGGTTGGTCTAGCGGTGAATGAAGACAAGACAAAGTACCTATTGGAAACATATAAAGAGTCCAATAGTTCCGTTCTTCTATATGGCGCAGAAACGTGGACGATGTCGAGCAAAGCTGAGCAGACTTTGGGTGTTTTCGCGACAACTATTCTACACAAGATGTATGGCCCTGTTCGCATGGGCGACGAGTACCGAAGTAGATGGAATAACGAACTGTATGAGCTTTTTAACGACAAGGATATAGTTAAGCGCACAAAAATACAGCGATTGCGCTGGCATGGATGACGATGCTCCGTTGAAAGTATGCTTCGACTACGCACCCAAGAATTGTAATCGGAGTTAGGCCGCGAAGTAAACTGACCTCAACCGCATAATAAACCGTCATAATCTTCTCACCGCCAAGCGAAATGAAATTTATCTAAATCTTTATTTTAGCTGCCCTCTAAAAGTTATGGATGTGGCTACTCTCTACTCTGCAATCAGTTTGGTAACAGATATTTCCGCACAATCGAATTGAATTGAAAATTTGACAAAATGTTGCACGCTCTTATTGCACGAGTATTACTTACATACGATCCCGCTGTTGTAGTTAGGGGGGCGGGCTTTAGTGTCAAATAAACAAGCGGCTGGCTGCTGGCAGCTGACAGCTGACAATTGCAACTAAATGCGAGTTCTAAAATATTTGACACGTTGACTGATTGAGGGGAGGAACTCCAAAAAAAAAAAAACGGAAGACAAAAATAGAAAGGAAAGAGTTCGATTGAGTGTGACATTGATTGAGTGAATGGCAGTGTGTTTGCGGAGAAAGGCGGAAATTATTTGCTTGGCATTGCGAATAAATATGATGCTTGAAGTGGGCTTGAAGTAAAGCGTGAAGGGCGAGACATAAGTACAAATATTTATGGTAGGTGTATGCGTCACATGTTTGTATGTATGTATGTATGCATACAAATCCTTGCATATGATATTATACTGTTCGTTCGCGTGCTTTCACATGCATACGCAAGGACATGCAGCCATACATATTTTCTCCGACCACAGTCATGAATATCTTTTGCATTATTTATTGTCAGCATAAATAACGCGCGACACAAATCACACATAAGTGGATTACAGGCACAGGCGCATACTACATACCTACTCGTAAAGACTTGCATGTGCTTGTGCTTATAACTGTGTGCCGCAGATAGTCCTTGGCAAAGACAGTTTGCCACACTTGCTGATCCCCACCACTGTACGAGGCTCAAAATTCGAGGTAAACATTAAAATATGAAGTGTTGCGTAAGTATGCATTCATACGAACGGCAGTTGGATACCCAACTAGCAAAACTTCCAATTCCCCCTAAGTAGCTTCAACGTAACGCTGTTTATGTTATGTTAAGTTATGTTTATGTTTTGTTATGTTAAGTTATGTCATGTTCTGTCATGTTATTGTTGTTATGTTACGTTATTTTATGTTCTGTTGTGTTATTGTTGTTATGTTACATTATGTTATGTTCTGTTATGTTATTGTTGCTTTGTTATGTTGTGTTATTTTTGCCATGTAATGTTATCGTTGTTAAGTTTATATTATGTTATGTTACGGTATGTTATGTTATGTTGTGTTATGTTGTGTTATTTTACGGTATGTTATGTTATGTTATGTTATGTTATTGTTGTTATGTTATATTATACAATAACATGCTATGTAATTTTATGGTACTTGGAATGAACTTTTCTTTCTTAGTTCATTACAATTTCAGTACATTTTGTTTACTGGTTGAATACACTATGTATGAGAAAATGAAAAAATGCTGACATTGCATTGTTGATGCTTTCCGTTTCTTCTCATTTCCCGGCTTGTGAAAATTTCCCCTTCACATTGTTCAACGATTACGTATTTCGCTGAAAATCCTTTATTTCGTTTCGCATAGCAGTTTTACTATATGACATTACAAACATAGCCATGAAAAGGTACGTACATATATATGCTTTTTCTTTGAATGTACGTATGTATGTATGTAAGTGCATATAAAAATGCGTTTGATGGCCAGCTACGCCTCCTTCTGCAACCACTGTGGATATATTGTACTATGATTGATTGCAGGCGAAATTAATCATGAAATGTGCCATTATGTAGATGAATGAGCCAACAGCGATAAGAACGAATAAAAACAGACAGAATAAGTATCAACATCGACAACGATAACCAAGTTAAATAAACAAACAATCAGTCAGCGAAGTGCTCATGGAATTTTTGGAATCTTGATTTGCAGAGGGGATAGTGTGTATGCCATCGATGAGAGCATTGGTGCCGCAATGGCAGATAAAATATATCCTATGCTATGTGTGAACTCTATTTTCGAGGAGTTCAGTATTGCATTCTTTTGAACTCCAAAGTCGTAGGTTTGGCTCTACTAATCTCCATTAAGTAAGAGTTAAGTAAAAACTTTGTCGATGATTTTCATTACATATCTGGATATCTCAGCAGCTATTTCGCTCTCTTCACTTTTCCTTAAAAATTCTAGCCTTTACTACCTTGGATTTTAACAGAGTAGATTGGCTATATTAGATTAGTTGCATTATCTGTGTCAGGCATTCCTGCAGGAGCCATGAATTGGGAACACGACCGGTTTTTTATGAAGGGACGTTACACTATGCATCTGGTATTTACTGTGCAGTGATGCTGTTAGAAATACTGGTTGTTGGGATACGATCCAACTTCAATCCTTGCAAATATTTTTCTCGGTGTGGGATAATTTGTTCTGTGTACCAAATAAATTCACCAAAAAAAATTTCAAAATTTAAAAAAAAAAACATTTTGGGGGTCGGAACCAGGGTTTGTAAAAATTTTATTTCATTATTGGAAAGATTCGACAACATTAAGACTTTGACCAGCTATAACTCAACGATATTTTGAATTTATATTTCATGTAAAAAATTAGTCGAATTTTTGAGATAAAAAAATTAAATTTTTTCAAACTCTGGTAGCGACTTCTAATATATATGTGCAAATTTGGAAATTTTCATGGTTGTCTTCATTTAGTACGTAGTAGAAAATAAATGTGCGCCCGATTATGTTGATATTTTAAGGACTACCCCAATGAGGATAGTACATACAGAACATTTCCTTTGCCGCTGTCCGGCCTTCGTCGGACTTAGATGGTACAGTTTTGCGTAGGATATATTGTGGTTTACAGTGGAGCAATGAATTTCCAGCAGACCTACAGTGTCGGCCAATAAAATAGCACACCCACTTCAAAGTGACACTGATTTTCACTGATGTTTATTTATTTATTTCAAGGAATTTTCAATCAAAATACAGTTCATTCTCTAACAAAATCCATATTGAATTTTTTTTTCTAGAAAAATTTTTCACATCAAAATTTTTTGAAAAAAAAAATAGTTTTTGAAAATATGCTATCTCAAAAAAAAATTTTAAGAAATCACGATGGTAGCTCTGGGTATTACGCAATATTTAAATATAGTATTAGGTATGGTGTGCACTCTACAGTAATTTGAGTTATGAATTTTTTTTACATCGAAGTTGAGTAAACTGAGTACATTACGAATTTACAATTGCTTTTCATATTTTTTTTAGCGTTTGATTGCATTGATTTGTATTATTTTTTATGCTGACGGCTTTTTGCACCTTTTTCTTATTGAAGAAAATGCGTAAATCCGTTTTCAAAGAAAATTAAGAAAAAAATTAACGTCAGTTTTGCAATCGCTTAAAACTTGCACTTTATTATACTAAAATTTAATGGACTACAAAACTGCAATATCAAAATAAATTGCGTTTATTCGATATATGGAAGAAAATTAGACTTAAATTACGTGGGCTATGTATAAAACTGTGCACTCAAAAAAAAATCTAACACTTCTGAGTAAAGTTTGAAATTTGGCTGAAAATTTGTTGCATTGTTTGAGGTTTTTTGAAAAGTTTTAAACTTGGGTTTATATGAGGTTTATGAGAGAAAAAACTGCATTTTAATTGAAAATTCTACAAAATAAAAAAATTTTTATATGTGGCAAACAATATCACTTTAAATATTGCCGATACCGTATGTATTAAAATTCGTAAGAACCTCGGAGCAGACATCAATTCTGTCTCAAGAAATAGTAGGTATATCGTCTGGTAAAACTTCCTTATTTAACAAAGCCCCAAATCCTACCACTGCACATCCCATCATAAATGTGAATTTTTTTTTTACATTATACATAAAGAAAATCAAAATGTAGTTCTTAGCTAAATAAACATACATACATATATAAAATAAAACTAAAATTCACTTACATCCATACATGTACGCTGCTTCTGCATTGACCATCGCCCTTTGCAAGCTACTTTTTTTCTTTTATTATTTCTGATTACCTATGTAAGTAGGTAGCATGTGATTATTTACATATGTACATACATATAGTATGTGCATATGTATGTATGCGCGAAGAGGATTCACCAACGAACGACGAGGAAAAAACGATTGTACGATTTAGCGACGCTTTACCTTCTCCTTAAAACACGATTTTCTCTGCGACGCCACTGCGCAATAATTACATTTTTAATTTATTTTTTTAATTAGGCACTAATTTGCTGAATATATTGCATTATATGCAGTTTTCACTTTTTATTTAAACTTTTTTCTTTACCTTTTTCTTATTACATACATATGTATGAACACAGCTTGTGCTGCAGGGCATGAATGAACATGCACCAGACTTTTGCATTACATATACATAATTTATTTTATTTCTTAACCACTCACATTTTCACTAATTTCATCACAACACTTAATTATGTTACACGACGCGCTTTTTTGTATATTATTTATGTACACTCATTTACACCACTCTCCCTGAACTACTAGCGATCCGCCCGACTTACCGACCGTGAACCGACAACCGAGCACAACAAACACCAAATTATGACTGAGTGGGAGTGAGAGATATGTGCGTAGATCAAGGGAGTGATGATAAGTGGAAGTGGAAGTCTTCTATATGGGGCGTTCCATACCAAAACGAATGGGGTTCACACTTCATGTGTTTGATCTATTTCAAATATCTATATATATATAAATGTTGTGTTCGTATGTACATATGTCACGGTCGTCAAAATTCGAGAACGGCTGAACCGATTTGAATATGTTTTATTTTTTTGTATTTTTCGGTATAATACCAGGATCAATGATATCACAAAAATTTGGAGGGTTGCCACCTATTTGAAACATTTTAAACCAAATTGTATTGATAAAATAAATGAATTATTACAATATGGGTATCACGTTAAAGGGGTCTAACAAAGATAACCCTTGGAAATATTTTTCGGAGGGTTGCCACCTTTTTGAAAATTTTAACTCAGTTAAATTGATAAAATAAATGAAATATTGCCATGTGGGTGTTAAACTAAAGAGTTTTAAAAAGGCTTCCAGCCGAAAATATATGTGTGATGAGGGTTGCCACCTGTTTGAAAGTTTAACTAAATTAAATTGATAAAATAAATGATATATTAAAATATTGGTATCAAATTAAACAGGCTTAAGGCGAAAGATAACTGATGGAAATATTTTTGAGGAGGGTTGCCACTTATTTTAAAATTTTAATTCAGTTAAGTTGATAAAGCAAATGAAATACTGCAATGCGGGTATCAAACTAAAGAGTTTTAAGAAGGCTTACAGTCGAAAATATTTTAAAGGAGGGTTGCCACCTGTTAAAAAATTTAGCGCAATTTAATTGATAAACTAAATAATAATAAATAAAGATGTTTAAGAAAGATAACTGCTGAGAATATTTTTGTGTACAATTGCTACCTCTTTGAAAATTTAAACTCAACTTAATTGATCTAGGTTTAAATGAAGAAAGAATTTAAAAAATCTTATCAAACTAAATGATCGTATTATCAGCGAAGAGTTGTTATACAAATTTCGCAATGAAAAAAATAAAAAATAAAAAACTACTGATACAAATGAATAAATAATAAAAACCATACATAACAAAAAAATAAAAATATCCCATGAAAGCTGTTTAAAAAATCCTTAATGAAAACTTAAAATTGTTATCACCATTCCCTAACATTATAAAATATGTAGTTAACTTTTAATCATAAATAATTTCACTTGGAGTCGCCATTGCCTACTACATACTTTATTGGGTAAGGCTTCCTCAAGTGGGCACCGAATTTACCAACATTAATATTTTTCAGTGACATTCAGGCAGCGCCGACGCTTTTAGTAGAACAGTACACTGTGTAATTTTTGTTGCAAAATTCCAACTAGTTTTTTTTTAATGAACGATTGAAAATTTTTGCAGTCTTTTGGAAATTTTTATTTTTCTTTCAAAGTAAGTGTCCGAATGAAACAATTTTTTTGGCTGCAGATTTAAGAAACATTAAACTATACAATAAAATTATTTGCGTTACAAAAATATATTTTTTTTGCTTTTCAATTTCATTTTTTTATGAAAAATTTAATTTTTAAGCAATTTCTGCGCCTCGTGGACAAACATTTTTAACAACAACTTATGTAATAAACATTTCTGCATTTATCTATGAAAAAAATGCGTTCATTTCGATATAGTTTGGCCGGAATGAATTTTTATTTGCCAGCGCTGCCTGAATATCATTGAAAAGTATTAATGTTGGTAAATTCGGTGCCCACTTGAGGAAGCCTTACCCTATTGCGAGTAAAGAGAATGTGCCTGCTTTAGCGATGAATTTTTCCGACTTTCAAATATCTAAAAACTACCTTAGTGAAATACACATCTACCTAACAATACCCATATTTTCTAGAAATTTTTTTGCTAAACTAGATGAGCTGCTTCGGCTTTTTAGAAAAATTTCTCCAAAAATCAGCGAGAGCAATTTGAATAACGTTGGATAATATTATGAAGATTATGATTATTATTATTACTCTGATCTTCTATTATATGCCCAATCAAACATTCATAAATTAAAGCGTGAGCAGAAGGGCATTTATGATCGCATATTGCAAATGTTAAGATAATAAGAACATCACCGGTAACAAAAACCTCGAATTCTCTCCTGTCTCTTCCAAGTTGGATAACGAAGCAAAGCGATTGGGTTTGGTGATCAACGAGGACAAGACGAAGTATCTCCTGTTATCAAACAAAGGCTCAGAGCATTCGTGCCTTGGCACCCACGTCACTGTTGCCAGTTGTAATTTCGAGAACGTAGACAATTTTGTTTAGTTAGGAACCAGCATAACACCGATAATAATGTCGGCATCGAAATCCAATGCCGAATTACTGTAGCGAACAAGTACTTCTGTGGACGGAGTAGGCAATTCGGGAGTAAAGTTCTCTCTCGGACGTACAAAAACCACACTCTATAAGTCACTCATTACATGCCCATGCTGGTATATGGCACAGAAGAATAGACAATAACAACATCCGTTGAGGCGGCTCTTGGAGTATTCGAGAGAAAGATCTTACGGAGATTTACAGGCCCTCCGCTCCATTTAAATTTAAAAGATGGCAAATCCCAATTCGATTGGCATCCGGAATCACAATCAGTAATGCTCAAGGTCAACCTTTGGAAAAGTATGGTTTAGATTTACATAGATGCCGATTGCTTCTCACATGAACAAATCCCTGTTGCGTCTCGGCAAACCTGATAGCCTTGATATCTATGTACGTATGGAGAGAATGGAAAAACGAAAAATATTGTGTACCTACACACAAGTATTGCAAAATCAAACTTATCTGAAACGTATGCTTTGTTTCGTTAATCATTTATCATCCATGTAACAGGAATATGCTACAGCAAAGCGTGGCAGGGTACAGCTAGTTTTTATATACATATGTATATAGATAAGGAACAGCTGTTCGTAAACGGCGGTTTCCGACTGAATTTCAGTTTACATATATATGTATGTCATAAAATATCAATAAGTGGCAAACAATATCACTTCGAAGTGGGTGTGCTATAGATATGACCGATACTGCATATATCCCTACTCTCTAAATTCTCTCTCTAGGCCTACACTCCACTACTACTATTTTAATGAAAAGCACATTAGCACCTCCATTATCCAAATAAAACGCGATTACTAAAACATATTCATGAGCAACATCTTTAACCGCTTAGTTATTTATTTATAAAATCGTCAGAATAGCAGCAACAAAAACGAATTTATGCACATTTGCTTGGCGCGCAATTTTGCTTACCACACATGTATGTATGTATGTACTCGCACATACACATATATATTTATCTACATAATAGCATTTCCAACGACCACAAAAGTGTTAGCGAGAACGGCAACAGCAGGAGCAACAGGAATTAGGTGATATAGCGGCATCATCACCAGACGCAGGCAGCAGCGCTATATGAGTATTCGTATAGCATAACTCAAGGCGCTGAAACGAGCTTGTGACTTATGTTTGCCACTGCTTTTGCTTTTGCATTTGCTGCTGTTGTTTTTATTGTTGTTGTTGCGTAACCAAAGTTAGTGGCAGCATTTGTGGTGTGACAGCAGCTGCTCCATTTCTATGAAAGTAAGTAGAATTGCTAAAGCGGTGGTTGCTCTGTTTCAGTGTTGCCGCCAAATCATAAATATGCAATTATTCATTGTCAACTTATTCAGTAGCAGCCATTCTCTCAGCCATGCGTAGTCATTGTGAGTTAACACACACACACACACACACACACACGCACACACACTTATGTACATAAACACACACATGAGTACAAAAGCAACAGCAATTCAATTTACAACACCAAGATTTAGTAGCTCAACGCGCGCTAATGCCAAGTATCCAAGCACATTTGTGTAGTATGTAAGTATGTATGTGTGTGTGTTTGTGGTTTTTGTGGCATTTGAACGCACTAACTAAAATAAAAGGCAGTAGATGCATACTCATGAATTCGAAATTACATTAAAGATTTATAATGCGCACAAAAGAACACACGGATGTACTGCATACATATGTTTGTAAGGTAAAAAGAGAGGACACGCGAAATAGCACCTAACGTTTGAATGTACGTAATAGTGTTGGTGTTGGTTAATAGTGCCCTGAAGAGAAAAGCGGAAGTAGAGAGAGTGTCAATTCTGGCGACTATTTTGAAAGCTATTATCTGCCTTTCGAAGGACTAACTGAAAGGCCTGCTGAACGATATGTTTGTCTTTCAGCATTAATTTTCCAAAAATTAAGTTAAATAAACAAAATATGTATACATTTGAAACAATAAAAACTAAAAGTTAAAATTAAATTTGATCAAAAAAAGAAAAAACGAGTTTATAAAAATTCAATGAAATGAAAAGAAATATTTTCTTTTTCGCAAATTTTTAAGCAAAAAATAAAATCGACTTCAATTCTCATATAAAAATTTAAGAATATCGTTAACTTCTTTATAATCCAATGATCGGATCTAAAGCAAATTAGTACTGGACCACCTCGGAGGTAACCTTTAAAAAAAGAATTATAGAAATCGGTTAACGTGGTCCAAAGTTATGCGGTAACATACATAAAAAAAAATATTCCAACGAACTGATAACCCCCTCCATTTTTGGAAGTCGGTTAAAAAAGGTAAAAAATAAGCTCCAAAACCTTTAATAAGATTAAAAAAATAATAATTTTCTTTTTAAAATAACAATATATTTACCTTAAATTAAAGATGAAAAAATGTCCAGTAAAATCTAAAAATTTTAAGATTAAATTTAAAAAAGATTAAGAAATAAATGATAAAGAAAATTAAGACAAAAAAGTGAAGGCAAAATTGAAGATAAAGACGAAAATGAAAACAATGAGAAATACATAAGAATTAGGGTAACTGAAAGAGTAAGAAATTTAACTGAAATTTTTCGATAGGAATCGAAATAAGTTCAGTCATAAAAAATTTTGCTATCGAAAATTATCAGGTTACCAAATTTATAGAATCATCGAAGCTTATAGTTATCGAATTTTATCGAATTTTTCAAATTATTATATTATAGATTGGCGCTTACACATACGTTAGTGTTTGGCCGAGCTTCTTCGATTTGTGGCGTGCGCCGTGATGTTGTCATACAAAGGTGAGGGACCTACAGTTTTACGCCGACTCCGTGAATCTCCTTTTTTTCATTAAAGAAATACACTCGGAGGTTTGCCATTGCCTTTTTTTATCATTTTTATACCTTTCATGAGCATGAAATGGTATTATAACTTTGGTC
>NW_023458560.1:40059167-40074626 GCF_013731165.1 Rhagoletis pomonella
AAAAATTTGGTTTTTTGCGTTCCTTTACTTTTTCGTGTTATTCTCTTTTAGTGAGCGCATTTTGCTTACGCTCTTGCGTTTTGACACTTTTCAGATTTTAGTCCAAAAAGATAAGGAATGGACCTATTTTCATTTCTTTGCAATGTACTTGCGTCTCTTAGCTTGACTTATATTATTTTTAAGTTAATAAAACAAATATTTGTATTAGTTAGTATTAAAAAAATTATAAAATAAACAATATTATTATTGAAAGTCTCCTGAAGTGAAACAGAGTGTTCCAATTGAATAATATCGATTTTCAATAATTCTATACCATTTCCAAGAAAAAGTGTTTTTTTCCTCGTATAAAATACCTGGAAAACTTCATCAAAAAAATTTAACAAAAAAATTCTTTTTTTTTTGCGGCCGTAATGTACAAACATGGTTTTTTCGTATGAGTATTAGCCCAATTCTGTATCGGGAACAAAAAATCTTTTACTGACACAACTAAACTTTTTCATATATTTTTTCGTAATAAAAACTGTTACAAGAATTTGTCATTGATACAGAATAGAGGCATAAATGTTTTAAACCTTCTTCGATACCCTTTTTACACCCTTTCTACTGACATCCTGGGCGAAGGTGAACATTGGGTATTTGACTTGAATTTTAAACAGAAATAGTTGATTTTATTCCAAGTCTGAACACTTATCTCAAAAATTTGTTTGTGTGTTAGATTACGAAGGCCCCGTGAATGCGAAAAATAGTCACGTTGTTAAAATTTAGTTATTTCTTAAAAAAAAGCTAAAACAAAACAAGTAAGAAAGTCTAAGTTCGGGCGGAGTCGAACATTAAATACCCGGCGCAAGTATTAAATATATGTTTTTTCACCTTTCCGAAAGCTACCGCTAGATAGTAAGCCGGGGTGTATCAATTTTGAGTAAATTAGCGTCCTTAATTTTGGAAGTATTCCAGTTTCAAGCATTTCTGAAATTTACCGTTATATGAAAAGCGGCCGTAATTTTAGTCCGATTTCAATAATTTTCAACGTTTTGCTTTTGTGCGGCGAGCACAATAACCATACCGAGTTTGGTACAAATTAGTAGAACGGTTACCGAGATACATATATGTGATCATAATTGGGCGGTACCACGCCCATTTTCCAAAATTTTACCATAAACGTATTTCTTGGTAAAGAACTGTTCCAAGCATCAATTTTGAATAAATTAGCTTTAATATTTACTGATTTATCGAAAATTTTGTATTTCTCTAAATTACCGTTATATGGGATGTGGGCATGGTTATTGTCCGATTTTTTTTAATTTTCGCCCATTTAGTATGCTGTACTGTACTGTGCGTGTGTGTACTGTGCGAAGTTTGGAAGAAATTGGTGCAGTGGTTACCAAGATATACACATGTAACCATAAGATGGCGTGGCTACGCCCATTTACCAAAAATTTATAATATTCTTATTTTCGTCGTGTTGCAAATATCAATTTTGAAAAAATTAGAAAAAATTACATTTCATACATTTTTATAGGAAACTAATCGCTCTCACCCGCTATGCGAAAAATAGGAGATTTTAAATCATTTTAACCATCTTCCGAATATTTTCCAACTAAAACTTTCTTAAAAGTCTCCGTTGTGATACTTTTTCTTACTTAAATGTAATTAAGAAATGAAGCCATTTCAAAACCATTTCGATTGATAATAATTCATTGAAATTATTTATTAGTTTGAATTTAACTTTTTAAACAGTTGGCAACCTTTTTAAACATATTTGGTTTGATACTCATATTGTGATACACACATACGTATTCAAATTATCTAATTCAAGCTGAATTTGAGTTTTCAAACATGTGGAAACATATGTTACTTAGAAATAAGGCCTTATGAAGACTATAGACTAAAACCTATATTGTAATAACTCATTTAACTTATAGCATAATTGTACTTAGTTTAAAGAAGAAGAAGACTTAAGTTTAGTTTTAAAACAGGTGACGACCCTTTTCAAATACCCCAGAAAATTCTACATGTTCAAACTGGACATTTCCATACACTCTTACTTTTGACACTTTAACTTTAGCATAATTAATTTTTATTCGACTTTTAAAACAGGTGGCAACCCTCTTCGAAGTATTTTCCAAATATAACATTATTAAACCCCTTTCATCTGACACCCATATTTTAATGCATATTACAATTACCCACTTCCCATAAATCAAGTAGCATCTGATTTTGCAAACAGGTGGCAACCTTCCTACATGTAGTTTAGAACTAAAATCCTTGTCAAAATCTTTCGATTGATACACATATTGTAATATTTCATTTCCCCCCTGCCCCTACAGCCGTACCAAGGTTGTCGCAGAAGGGTTAAAATTATTATTTTTTGTAAATCAATTTTTGTTGAAAAACAATACTATATATTTAGATGAAGCTACGTAAAGAAGAATTCACAAGTTATCTAGGCAAAAAGCATACCAACATTGAAAATCTTTATGTATGTGCATTAGGGCGGAGTGATTTGTTCGGAGCAAAATTTTCAAAGAAAGTGCTTAGCACATTCAAATTCTACGATTAATTCTAAGGGAAAATGGCAAAGAAACGACATACCACAAATGACATTAGGCCATCCCAATTTTCAAAAGAAAAAGTAGTATTTTGTATGAGGAAAACACAATTTGGTAAACGAAAAATTGATTTCGTTCAGAAAAAATTATTATACACTGATTTTTCTTAAAAAAAATTGGGAGGGTCAAACGTCATTTTTGGTACATACTTTGTTAACCATTTTTGCTTAGTTTCGAAAGTAGAATTCGAATATGCCATACACTTTTTTCGAAATTAAATTACTCCTCCCTAATTTACATATTTAACAAATGAATCTGATTGACTTTGATTTATGACGAGGAAACAAGCATACATATCTACAACGATACATACATTTAAATCTATCTTCATACATACGTACTTGAGGACAAGCACTCATACAAATGAGTAAGTAAAAAAAGCTATGCTACTCTGGGGGGTAAACGCCAAGGCCATGCCACTCAGTTCTCAGCCGCTATCGTCGTTGTGTCGAATTGCGATTTGGCATGGCTGCTGGCAACAATGACATTGTTACCTTACTTTACGTTACGTTTGCAAGGTCGTCCGGCTATTGGCAGCTGCTCTCCTCTGCTCATAGTCATAGCCTTCGCCAATGGCAAACAAACTGAAACGACGAATTCTTGTGAACACGTAGGAAAACAACACAGGCGGAGGAGGCGGTGGATGCGAAGTGTGAGCTGAGGTTGGCGAAAATTTCCAAGGTGACATAAAGTGGCACAAAGTATACAAGTTTATTTAATGCAGTGAAGGGAAATTGTGTGTGTTGAGATAAGATATGTAAGAGTATGTTTACTGGCAGCTTTATGTTGTAGCAGTTAAATTTCAATGTTACTTATTTGCATTTCTTTAACGCATTTTGGTGGTAAAAATTTACAAATTTTTAATAATAATATGCTCTGGAATTGTACACGACTGAACAATTGCAAACAAGATATTATTACAAGATATTTGTGGGGTATTTTAGGCATTATTCTTCTTCTTGGGAGCGTAGTAACCACTAAGCGATACTGGCCCAGTCTAATAAAGCCACGCCAGTCGTTTATTCCTTCTACAGCTGGTCTTTCCTTCGCAGAGGTGACCTTGCCCTTCCTCATTTACCAGCATCGCGCTCCGCGTCGTATATTATCAGAGCTGGAGCATATCTGTCCATTTTCAGGACACGGCCTCTAGATTTAGGCGTATTCTCGCTAGAAATCCCGCACCAGTTGGTTATTTGAGGTATGGGGCAGTACATTGGACGACGAGTGGCGAGGAGCCGTTTAATCTGCTCCTAGATGCTCACTTTCCTTCCAATTCTTTCCCATAGTGGTCTTCTATCGAGAGCTTTCCATATACACTAGGTTCAGGCTTCCGGACTGCAGTAGTGTGTTTCAGGCAGAAGTGGCTGAGGACGGCAGAGGATTGACTGCTCAGGAGTGCGATCACAGTTAGGAGTGAGAGCATTTATTATAATAGCCAAGCAAAAAATTTGGTGACAACAATTACCATCCATCAAGGAATTTTTCAATACTTTTCGTTTCGCAATTAAACAAATTTTTAATTCAACTCTATCTACTCAAATCCTCAGTATGGAAATTAATATCAGTGGCCACATTATGTATTAATTCATTTAATTTAAAATTTGTATTCTTAACTTTTTAGAATGGTGTTAACGCAAACAAAAAGTGTTTCTAAGCCAAAGATTTCTTAAATACTTTTCGTTTGATACCAAAACTGTAATATTTAATATATCTTGTCAGTTTAATTGAATTAAAATTTTCACATAGGTGGCAACCCTCTTTAAAAATATTTTCCAAAATAAGCCTTCTTAAATCGTTTTATTGCAATATTTAATTTACTTTATACATTTAATTGAATTAAATTTTTCAAACAGATGAAAACACTCTAAAAAATTCGTGGAAATTAAGCTTTCTTAAGTTTTGGTGTGATACACATATTGTAACAATATGTTATTTATTTTATCAATTTAATCGAATTACAATCTTGAAACACGTGGCAACTCTCTTCAAAAATATATTCAAATCCTCATATGCGAATTGTAATTGATACATATTTCATAAATCATCCGGAGCTAAAAGCGCAAGAATTAAAAAAATAATTATTTTATATGTTGTTGTTTTTTCTTATACATACATATGTGGAACTTTTATTTGTTGTTGTCCTTTTTCACATATGGAACTTCCCATTGTTGTTTTTTTTTTTCTTATATGTGGAAGTTGTATTTGCTGTTATTTTTTCTTATATGGTGCATTATATGGACAAAAAGTATTGTTCATATTTTTTCTCCATAATTTTGGATCTATTTACCGGATAGCACACAAACATAAATTAAACATGCTTCACATACATACGTTTTAGCAAACTGCGAAAATTTCATTCAGTGGCTTTTGAGTAAATGTGTTACATCACTTTTGCCACTTTACTTTATATGCGAGATTTCAAATTTATTATATGGAAAATGTTTGTGACGATTTGGTTCATAAAATACTGAACCAATTTTAATATTTTTTTAACGATGCATTTATGAAAAAGAATGGACTGATCTGCATACTTATTATTAAAATTTTTGGAAAATAAACTCTTACTTTTTTGTGTTTAAGTTTTTTGGAAATATGTATACAGAAATGTGCAAGCCAAGCGAAAGTACGTGTTCGAGTGTCGACCAAATACTAGCACACAAACTAAAACAAGACGAAGCTTACAAAAAAATATAGCCAGAGTAAAATGAGAACAGAGGTGATAATATAACATCTTTAAATTATTTTTCAGATTTGTATACTCTCTTGGGGTGAAACCCTCTGGCATAAGCTAGTTTCTTTTTATGAATTCCTTAAAAACAATCTCTGAAATTAAACTTATGCTAGCGAGTGTTGCTGAAACCCAAAATCTTGATACATTTTTAGTAGTTGTATTAAATTAACGAAAATAAGAATGCAAGCTAACATGAGAATAGCTAAAACACCAACATATCGCACAATTTATTCTCCAGCATAAAAATATGAGTAAGACAAGCAAGGATATGTACCCGAAGCAGGTGTAAGAAAGATAAGCGAAGAAAAATACGAAAAGAAAAATAAAACAGGGTAGATCGCTTTGAATTGTTTTAGACTACGAGATTGGGCAGTCCATTTTCTACCAAAGGTATCATTAATTTTTTGATGCCAATTAATTTATCGATAAGTATCCCCATCTTGATATCAATACAAAATGCAATATATATACCGATAAATGTATCGATAATAAGATTAATGTAAATAAGAAGATCAATATAATAAAACAACTAAATTTAAATTTTGAAAACGATTGTTGATTCGAACAAATTTTTTTGGTATCAACGGCGGGTATCATTTTCAGGTTAAAACCGGCCTCATAAAATTTTAGTCAGATTATATTACTCATAGATTGCATCAGCCAAGCAGACTGAAAAACATTAAAAAAAGCTAAATTTTTTTTAAGTTTTTTATTTTACAATTCAAAAAAGACTTCTACCATTTTTTCAAATTATTGTTGCTTTTCCACAATAAGTTTTTCATTAAAAACGGCCTCAAGCTCAATAAAAATTGTTGAATTAAAAAAAAAATAGTCAATAGCGATGACTGTAAATATAGCGATAAACGTATCGATAAATAAAACCATACTGATAGAAGTAAATGTGCCCTAATAGTGATATCGATAAATATGCTGATAACAATAAATATAGCGATATCGATAAAAGTAAAATAGATAAATTTAAAGATAACAACATTGATAACGATATTGAATAATTCGCCGATAACTTTATCGAAAAATAAGACCTATAGATAAACATTGCGAATAATTATACAAATAAGTAATAACAATAAAAATATGTGAAATGTATGGAAAATATCGATAACTACAACATTTAACAACGTGGGTAAAAATATCGGAGATACATTTTAAATTGCGCTGGTAAATCGATAATGATAATGGAAAATGTAACGATGTATGGTAAACATCACTTAATGTATCGTTAAGAATATATTTTTTTTTTGAAAATGTTGAGGATGTAAGTGTTAACTAAAATACTTTACTATCGACATGCATAGGTAGTGCATATGTATTTAGATAAAAAATATTGATTATTATTTAAAATAAATAAATATTGTGGATACTAACTCACAAAGTATGATATACAATATTAAATGATGTGTATATGTATTGTATATCGATAAAAGTTTTTGTAAAACTATCGCAGGTGAAACCACAAAATCTTATCGAAAATATATCGATATTTAATGATATTGATAGATGCATCGGCAATAATGTTGAATAATACAACGATAGCAATATCGATAAATACATAATATATACAAATGGTTATCGATATATTGGAAAAATATATTGAATGTCAGGCACAGATACATCGACAACAATGTTGAATATTATATCGATAGCTATGTACATATATCGTTATATATGTAGATTTTGAAAATACGCACATATGTATGTACTAGTGGTGTGCGGTTTGGAATATTTAAATAACCGGTTCGGTCGAGTCCGGTCCCAAGCGCAACCTCGAATTTGGACCGCCTCCGGTTGTCAAAAAAGTTATAAAGGAAGTAGGGCCTATCGAAATAGCTTAACAAAAGATTTTATAAAAATTATAAGTTTTTATAAAAATTAAATTTAATTTTATATTGTTGTCATGTATTAAGGTAAAGTAAATAAATAAATACACATGTTCCATTCATTCTTTGGTTGATATTTGTGCTACAAAAATTTTACAAAAATAAAATACATGAAATTAAGTTTTAATACGCATTTTTCACGTTAGTATTTAATCTTAAACGAAGTAATGTTTCAATTTAAAACATGACTTTTTCGCTGTTTTCGCTGCACTTTTGACGCACTCAAATCGCAGCTGACAGCATCAAAGATGAAGAAAAAGACAAGCATAACATTATATTCAAAGTAAACAATTTTTTAGGTCAACTAAGAACTTCATATTACGTAAACAAACCGAATTCCAACAAACGACGAAGTTGATGTAAGTCGGCCAGATTGGGTATATGGCGGCTATATGATAAGTATAGTGCCTCGAAGCGAAAAAAATTTGGTAGCTCAGCTCAAAACTCTATAATGCATATCTAATCTTTAGACTTAATTTTGCGTTTCGTGACGGACTTTCGGAGTGGTTACGAAAGGTAGCTCCCACCGTATAAAGGTGCGGGGATATAGGTTGCTGACTTGACCGAAGTGCCCAAACCAACGAACTATGTGTGTTACTTTCCAGAACCAGCTTCCACCTCCGTTGAAATGATACTTAGTTTTGTCGAGGCTCAGAACTCGGATTTGCGGATAGGTAGAGCAACGGAAAGGTGCGCATCCGCAGTTCATGGCCTGTGCCCCTGTTGCTCAAAGGATGCTCCCAAATTGCAGAGGTCAGGGGAGTAGCAAGTCTCCGGCAAATAAGACTAGAGAGAGGCAAGACTGCTTAACAGGTGGCACACAGTCGGGGTTTACGGCCTCTCCACCCCCTGGCTTACTTAGGGCATCAGTGGTTCAGACCTCCACTAAGGTCACACCTAAGGTAGCGACGTGGAGAACAATCGAGGAAGGAAAAAACATTGTGGAGTAATAGCAGGGACAGAAAAACGGCCAAACGTGCCCTAAAAGCTAAGCAAAAGGGTAATGGAAAGCCTCCAAATAATCAACCCAGACACATCTAGTGCCTACAAGCGAACCGTGGCATTCATCCAAGAGCCCTAGGTATTTTGTGAGGCTATCAAAGGCCTCAGCGAATGCGATGGTAAGGCAATCTGCGACAGCAAACACTGTAGAATCAGAGCGGCCATTGTGAAGTGAAATAATACACCTTTTATTCCCGTTTCTGAGTTGGTATAACGGGGCATGGTGCCAACTCAAAGCGAGTATAACAGCTTTGAAATAGAGAAGTGTCCTAAATGAGACTAACCAGATTTACAGGAATCCCCCGAGGCGAACTTATCTGTGACTGATATTTATCTACGCATGGTCTGGAAGTAACTAGAATTCGCTCTACTCCATTCTTATCAGCCTTTTAAGCAAGCTGTTCAAAGAGGAATAAGAAATCTCAAAGCGACGTCCCTTAGTGGAACAATAATCTTAGCAAGCTTCACCAAAAGGCTAGGAAATTATTCAACAGAGCCAAACACACTGGTTAGCCTATAAATCATCCCTAACTGCCTACAATAGTGTGCTTAGCAGATTCGTAAGGGATGCATTGCAAGAGTACGTGGGGGAATGACTTCTCTGCCGGCTGCTCAGCGCTTAAAGAAGGACCCCAAGGACAAGAAGCCTAGTGGGCAGAATCTTCAACAAGGAATGGTTAAGACGGGTTCACCGTTCGTGTCCGGACAACTTTTTATTTGCTCTCAAAACATTTTTGCCGGAGAGGGTGCTGAAGTACGATTCACCGTTCAGTTCGGCACATTTTATTTTGTTCTGAAGTAAACAGCTGATGATATTGTTGCCTACATACGCTTTTGAGGGCAAATAACACATGCAATTCGCTGCAAACGCATATAAAGGGGAACGCGGCAACTCGAATCATTAAGTCGTTTGGACAGAAAATCAAAATCAATTTGATTCTAATAAAGAGTGTTCAGCACATTTTTGTCGCGCTCTCAGTGAGACAAGGTGGGAAAGGAACGTGTAAAATTACTAACAAAAAGTGTCCGGATACGAACGGTAAATCCGCCTTTACGGTAGGTCATTTCAACGCTCAGTGCATACAAATCCCCTGATCCTGGCTTCTAACTTTAATGAACTCGTTACTTCATTTCATTCGCAAGGTAATCGCCGTAATCAAATGGATGACGTATGCTTCGGTCCAGAAAATGCTAAAAGAGTTCACCATAGACGTCGGAAACTATGTTCTGTTGCCACAGATTCCTGCTCCTATGCGCTCTGGAGTCATTGAGCCGTCTTTGTATCAATGTAAAGTACAAACCTCAAATTGTCTCGCTAAGATAGTTTGAGTGATTTCAGATAGCTTTAATTCGCAAATCAGTTTTGAATTTCTTCTCGAGTACTTTTGTTCATATCATCTGTAAAAACTTGGATTAGTGCGAGCTGAGATTATAGTTTCTCCATGTTCCTAAATTTTATGACCTTTCCTTTACCAAAACCTTTCGTTAGCTATGTACGTTTATTAAGATGTTCGTTTGGCGATCTTCTCTAAATTTAGATGAAGTAGTTTCAGCTATAGAATTACCACCAGCGTCGCTGTCGATAAGAAGTGCTTTACAGGGAGGTCCGCCATATTCTTTCTTACGTTGTGAGTGCAGCTCCCTATCTAATAAATAGTAAATACAACCCTGTTTTAGTCAGCCTTTAGAGACATAGTTTTGAGGTCAAATATCGTGACAATGTGGGCCGGCAGAAATTGTAGTAATAAGACCAGGTACATATGTATATTGCTATAGCAATGTACACATAGGCTCGTAGCCATAGAGAAGTTAGAAAACAGTTTACGATTAAAATTTTGTTTTAGACAAGAAGGAGTTTCAACTTATGACTATGGGTCATAAAGTTTTGACCATTTTCGGCCATTTGATAACTGGACATAGATTTTCGTAATATGTATGTATACAAACTTTACATATACTTTTTGTAAAAACTTGACAAAAATTTTTAAATTATTCAAAGAGTGGACACAAAATTTAAGTAAAAAAAAATTTGCATAATTTTTGGACATTTGAAAACTTCACATAAACTTCTAGTAATTTGAAAACTTGAATTCATGAGTAAAAATGAAATGTGAACATAAATTTTGGGTCGTCAAAAAGCTGGGCTCAATTTTAGAATATTTAAAATTTCGACATAAATTTCTAGCCAATTGAATACTTGACATGAGCTACTACTACTAACATAAAAGCCGAACATAAAGTTTTCGTAATTTAAAAACTGTGAATAAAAATTTTGCAGTGTGTAAATAACAAAAAATATGCTATTTATAAATGAACCAAAATGTAAGTCCAAATTTTAAACTACCAATATTTTAGTTCACAACGGAAAATTTTGTGTGTCCAGCTTTTAAATACCATTAAAGTTTTTCTCCACAGGAAGTGTCTAATATTTTTCTGTAGCTTTATTTTTTTTCGCTATAAAAGTAGCGTAGTAGTAGTTTTTCTCCACAGGAAGTGTCTAATATTTTTCTGTAGCTTTATTTTTTTTCGCTATAAAAGTAGGTTAAAGCGCCTAAATATACACTGCTCGACAGTCTCATCTCCAACTACAACGCTTAAATAAGGGCACGATTAGGTAAATCTACATATTTCATAGAACAAACAAATTCGTACATATTTTACAGGCGAAAAACTAAACATTACCTAAACATACCGTACCACACCGTGCCCTGATGCCTAAATGTATGCAAAGTCGTGGCTGGTGCGCTTATTTAAATTTGCATTGGCTGCCGTAGGGCGCCTTGTTGACTTTTCATGGCTCGTCTTTTGTTGAAAGCGAAATGTGGAAAACAAAAAGCAAAAAACAAAACATACATAAGCTAAACAAGCTGAGCGTACATTTTTTGAGGAGCATTTTCTTGTTAACGATACAACGATATTTACAAACAAGACAAAGCTTTTATGCAAAGTTATTAACATACATACATACATACATTTACTTCGTAGTCTAGCTAGCAAACAATAAGCTAAAGTGGACGCCAAAAATCATGAAAGAATCATACATATTTAAATGTAGGTACATATGTATATATGTATGTGTGTTATGTACATCATTAACTAAACGCAGGTGCGCTCATTAAAGGCTCCATGCCTCAAAGTGTGATATGTTTATTTGCTTGAGCGCCCAAATGTATGCTATACAGCTTCCTGTGCTCACTATTTCTAATGGAAAAGGCATTCAGTCTGTCGAATGTATTTACATACATTTCAATGAAACCGTAATTGAAAATCGGCGTTAGCTATGCAGTAACGGCGCGCAACGTCAGCTTGCTGAACTAAGCTAAGGTGCTGTTGTGTAGTAAAACGTGTGCGCAATTAACCGTTAAATGCTTTCAATTTGTTCAAGTTTTTAGTTGTATTTAATTCCAGTCGTACTACGCTTCATATTGCACGGCAACTGCCCGTACACTTTCAACGGTTGGGCGGTGCTGCTGCTGCTCACTTCCGCGTCGGCGTAATGAAGCCAACGTAGACGCGCCCTGCCTCTAATTAGCATTTGGTGGAATTGAAATTTTTGCTGTTGTTGTTCTTGTTTACATTTTTGGTGTTTCGCTTGCAATGCTGTAATTAAATTGGACGAGCGCTGGTGTTCGTTTTGTTCTGTTTTTTTTTAAATTTATGTGGTTTATTTTTTGAATTTGGTTTGCGTGGAAGTTATTAGTTGTTTATTAATAAATTTCGGAGTATGCGGTAAATTAGAAACAATTCAAGCAAGCAATTTAGCTAAATGAATATAGAAGACAGATAATGATTGAGGAGGAAGTATGTATGTATATGTATTTTATTTCTATTCACACAGATTTAATACAAATATGTATACTAAAGACCTTAATTGTTATAATAATACTGTAGGGAAAATCTCAGGTACTGAGATGACACAGTAAAACGCCGAAACACGCGAACTTTAGAATATGTCGTAGATTACGGATCTGTATATGGTTTTCCTGGATCAGGTTATTTCATTTTTAAACTTTTAACAGGACGAAAAATAAAAATAACAAAATTTTTTTTTCTATTTTTTTAATTTCTAAATCTGTTTTTTTACAAAAAAAAATTAAAAATATTAAATAATGATAAAAAATAAATGAAAATGTCCAATAATTTTTGAAGTGAAGCTTATTTAGCGGCGGTTGGTTGGTTGGGAGTAAATTGGCAAATTCAACGGAAATCGCGAAAAGAAATATTGCAACGGAAATTGCACACGGACATAGTGCAACGGAAGAATTATTTTTATTTATTTTGGATTTTGATATAAATATTTTTATCGATTTTGCTATCGATTTTTAAACGACATTTTGAATCGATTTTGTTGTCGATATTTTTTATCGAATTTTGTTACCGATATTTTTATCGTTTTGGGTATCGATATATTTATCGACATTTTAATAGATTTCGTTACCGATTTTGATATCGATATTTTTATCGATTTTGTTATCGATATTTTTATCGATTTTGTTATCAATATTTTTAATGATTTTGTTACCGAAATTGTTATAGATTTGTTATCGATATATTTTATTGATTTGGGTATCGGTGTTTTTATCTATTTGGTTATCGATCTTTAATAGATTTTTACCGATATTTTTATTTATTTTGTTATCGATTTTTTATTGATATTTTTATTGATTGATCGAGTTTTTTATCGATTTGGTTATCAATATTGTTATCGATTTTGCTATCCACATTTTTTTCCAAATTTGTTATCGATAACTTTATCAGTTTTGTTATCGATATTTTTATCGATGTTACTATCGATTTTTTTATCGATACACATGATGTGACATCATATGACAGAACATCACATGCTATGACACCATTTGGCATGACATGACATCCTTTTACGTCACTTCATATTATCTCACATGGCATCTTATCACGTCTTCGCACCTCATATCATCTAGGAGATTATGTTTATGAAGAAAATGATGAAAGCAAAGATATAAAAGATCAAAAAAATATGTAAGCTAGATATGTAACGTAAGTTTCACTTTTTTTGTTTGAAATAGGGGAAAAAAAATGTTGCTCATACGCCATATCGTACTGTATTCATACATACATACTCGTACATGGCGTATGAGTACGGTTACCATATTTCTGTAGGCAAAAATCGAGACATCTCTGAAGCATCGAATCTGAAAATACAATTTTGTTTTTAGAATAGAATAAAAGGCGTAACATCTTTTAACACAGTTTTATTTAAAACAAGAATAAAAAAAACTGAAAAATCATCGCGAAAATATATTTTTCATATGCATGAATTTTTTAAGTAATTAGTATAATTTTTAATAATTTCACTAAGGTCAAGTTAGCATGGTTTGGTTAAAAAAAAAACAACAAACTTAACAAATATTTAAATAAACCTTTAAAAATTAAAGCAGGAATGATACCACTGCAACATAGCGAATTGTGCCAGTTTGGCAGAATAAAACATAACCAAAGACCATAGAAAATAAGAAAGCTATATTTATGGCTCCTTTAAATTCTATGTTCTTTGTGATAACGAAAGTGCTACCACGTTTGTCCGAAAAGTCAGAGAGTCGAGTACAGGGAGACTCCTAAAAAATTAACGCCGTGAAGACCGAATTAGGTTGGGTAGGCTAACAAATTTTTGACGGCGTATTATTACTTGTTAATCCTTAAACTGGTATAAAATTTGAACGTCTATGATTTTTGGTTTGACCGTTATGAAATGCTGCTTATAAATGTTTACAAAGTTTCCCACAATAATAATAATTCGTAAAAAATCAAAAACATTTCTGAAAGTTTTATGATTTGGTTTTATTTATTTATTATATTTTATAAACTAACCCTTTTTTAGAAAGAGATATATGTATTTTTTTTTATGTTGCAAAACCACTTTAAGCAACATTTATATTTTACAAGTAGTCACAACGAAAAGGTGCTGAAAACTAATTGGTTCTATAATTGTGGTAACGAGTTCAGCTTTTTTCCTTTACAACATTCCAAAGTATCAATTAAAATAAACTTAACAAAAAAATTAATCTAAACAATAAGATTTAAAACCCAAATATGAATGTTGCCTATAAGCAGCATTGGTCCTCAAAAAGTTAATAAAGAAAACACCGAAAACCGGTATTTAATCGGTACAAATATGAAAAATCGGGAGACTTATACATGCCGACTTTAAAAAAAAATATTCAGCGGGACAATTTTCGCAAATTCTGTCCCGCCAAAATCGGTACGAATGGTCACCGTACGTATGAGTAACTTTTCCATGTAAAAGTTTGAATTTTTTTCATTAGCAATGCAAGTTTAAAATGAAAATATCTTCGGAAAATTATCTGATCTAGAAAAATGGTTTACAGATCCGAAATCTGCGACCCAAAATTAATTTCACGTTTCTCGGCGTCTTTTGTGTCACTTTAGCGTCGCTACAGTGTAATGATAGCGTCAAAAAGTGCGATAGCGATCCGAAAATTGTCGCTAACTGGTTACAGAATCTCCCTCCTGAAGTACAAAATATCGGAAAGAAGTACATTTTTGCGAAAAAAAGAACTGTACTTCTGCCAGAAGTACGGTTGATCACATTAGCGGTAAAAAATTAAAGTAAACAAATTTTGCATACATTTTGATAAATTCCCTGGCCAATAATTTTGTGCGGGACTGTTAAATTATGTCTTAATAAATTATATTATTCGTGATGAATTTTGACAAAATTTTAATGACGTGCAATTTACAAATCAGTGAAATTTTTTCATTTTTGAAACAAAGGTGTTACTTCTATTAGAAAAAACATACATATATTTTTATATACATATACAGTTATAAATCCAACATTTTTTTCCAGACTACTTTTGCACCTCGTCAGCATTTCCGGACGTTTACAATCACTTCCGTTATAGGCTGATAGCACGCTAAGGTTTCAGCATAGAAAACCATTTAAAATTACACTAAACGCTTACACAGATTCATGTGAGCTCACATATTTACATACATACATATGTATATGTATCAACGTTTGAATAGATATTTACCTGACCATCCCTCTAAAGTTTGTAGTAATCCTGAGCTCTTAGTTCTGTCAGCAAATCCGCTGCGAATGTTTGTGGCTGATAAAAACTTGCTTTTGACTAACCAAAATATCGAAAATACATACATACATATACACTCGCGCATGTTAAATGGAACACGAATGTAACCAGTATGTGGGAGTAAAAAA
>NW_023458560.1:40074636-40086828 GCF_013731165.1 Rhagoletis pomonella
TTTTTTAATATACCGTATTATTTGATACCCGATATCCGACAACAATACTTCATACCAGTCTTGAGTGGTTTCATATTCCAACATTTTTTTCCAGACTACTTTTGCACCTCGTCAGCATTTCCAGACGTTTAAAATCACTTCCGTTATGGGCTGATAGCACGCTAAGGTTTCAGCATAGAAAACAATTTAAAATTACACTAAACGCTTACACAGATTCATCTGAGCTCACATATGTACATACATACATATGCATATGTATCAACGTTTGAATAGATATTTATCTGACCATCCCTCTAAAGTTTGTAGTAATCCTGAGCTCTTAGTTCTGTCAGCAAATCCGCTGCGAATGTTTGTGGCTGATAAAAACTTGCTTTTGACTAACCAAAATATCGAAAATACACTCGTGCATGTTAAATGGAACACGAATGTAACCAGTATGTGGGAGTAAAAAAATAAATTTGAGCGTGCTTGTATTGGTGGCTGAATGCCCCTAGACCGGGTCGTCCGCCATACGAAAGTAAAAAAAAATGTAAAAGTCCACCCTTGTATATAAAGGTTAGGGTGAGAGGATTTTGGCACCATAAAAACGTTTTTTTATTTTTCTACAAAATATCGGAATCTTTTTTAATATACCGTATTATTTGATACCCGATATCCGACAACAATATTTCATACCAGTCTTGAGTGGTTTCATATTCCCTTACTATGTTCTTTTGAGCTCCAAAATCCCCCCTATGTTTTAGTATCCCCCTATGAGGTGAGTTTAGTTGAGGTGACTTTCGGTGAAGTGAGTAGGGTTAATGTGAATTAAGGTGAGTTGAGTTGAGATGATTTAAGATGAATTAAAGTAAGGTGCGTTGAGGTGGGTTGAGATGATGTGAATTGATGTTACTTGAGGTTAGTTATTGTGTGTTGATGAGAGATGAGGTGAGATGGGTTGAGATGAGTTCAATTAAGTTGAGTTGAGGTGAGCAACATAACAGAACACCGGAGCAATTCTGGCTATGATAGTAAAAAGTCTTTCGTAAGACAATTGATAAACAAAAGGTAAGATAGTTCGAAAGTATTTTGTTTTTCTAGAACAAATGTCTTAGAAGACAACCTCTCTCATTCCCCACTCCTGGTTAAAAGCTTTTTTGAGAGAAAGCACTAATATAATACTTAGCTCTGTCGCTCACCAGTCGCGAAAATGGGAGTTCGAGTGGACTTTTTTTATTTTATTTTTTCTAATTAAATTTTTTTCTTTTTTAATTAATATATTTTATTTGTCGACCGCTGTGGTGCAGTGCTAAGCACTGTGCGCTTTCACTCATCAGCACCTGGGTTCAAGCCCTGGTCGAAACCACAACGAAAAAAATATAGAAAGAAGTTTTTTCTTAAAAGCGGTCGTCCCTCGGCAGGCAATGGCAAACCTCTGAGTGTGTTTCTGCCATGAAAATAGCTTCACATAAAAATACAATCGCCGCACAGTGTATCATTTCCATATTCTAGAAAAGATTTAATACATTATTTTATGTCGCCAAATTTCAAAACAACGCCAAGCATTTTTTTAGAAATGCCTGACGAAACAATAACAACTAAAAAATTTAAATCAAAGTGTATGGCTGGACGGGGTTTGATTTGGAAAATTACCGAGCGCAATAATATTTAAACTGAATCTCAATATTTAATTTGTCGGTGTTATGTGATTTATGCAACAATTCCTAAAATATCATTTTGGTCTTATTTTTTTTTAAGTATGATCTTTTTAATGAATATAGATTTTTAAAAAATTTAAATTACGAATATGTAAAAACACGATGCGAAAAACTAAACGCCTGCGCACAGCTGGAATACGAGAAATATTTGAAGAAAGAGTATAGAAATGACCCATAACTTGCACAACATGTTTCGTTTCCACAAAAATAAAGCGAACACTATTAAATTGAAGAAACAGTCCATGTCCAAAAACCCCGGAGGAACACTGAAAGAATTCTGGGTTTTAAATTAGCATGTTTTGAACGAATTCGGAATGTCTTAGGTGGAAAAGAAACCAACCTTTCTATAAGGAAACAATTATAGAAAAAGAATTTTCTTACGTTGTATTCATGTCTCCGCCAGAAATTTGTGACGACATCATTTAAAAGCAGCTAAGGAGAATGACGACACTATTTATTAGATGGCACATTCAACGAGCCAATGTGCCAAAATGCGGGTATAAACAATTATTGATTATTTAATATCGGAACCGAGATCATACAAGTTAATTGATTGGTTTTCGCACACTTTTGAAACACAAATTATATGCTTTTTTACTGCAGACAAGTTGTTGCCCCAAAACACAGCAGAAATCTTCCAATCAGGGCTGCCAACTATCCTTAGTTATGAGGTGCCATATTGAGGATAAAAAAGTGCCAAAATGTGCCAAATAGAAAAATAAAAGTGCCAAAAAAGGTGTAATTCCTTTTAATCATTCACATTTAGCAATAAAATAAAGTTACATTTTCCAAACAAAAGTTCAATGATAAAATAAGATAAACCAGTTGAATAGCCTTTATAAATTAGAAAATTTTAGTTGAGAAAAAGAAGTGCACGCAAAGGATTTCACAAAAATGTATTGAAATGTTATTTAAAAAAAAAGTGCCGCGGCGTAGCGTGACGTGGTGTGCGCGCCGGTCGCGCGGGGTACGCGAAAATAAGGTAAGCAAATTTAATGTTTGAAAGAGAAATAATGTCAATGGATTTTATTTCGTTTTTAAAAAGGTAATAATGTGCGAAATAAAGTCAATTGACCTTATTTCCGTTGATCTTATTACCTGTCACCGTTATCCGCCACTATTCGATAAAGTTTGTATCTCAGTTTATTTGCCACTCCTCTTAGACTTTAAACAACACAATTTCAGCTGCTGGAAAGTGCAGGTTTGGATGAAATTTTATTTTTTTGGCCTACTGGGAATTTCATTTTCTTCGAGTAATTCATTTGCAATTTATCTCAACCGAGACAAATTCTTGTATTTTTGCTTTAAAAGAAAAAGCTTGATTCATTACCTTTCCAATGGTATCCCATTTTTGTAAATATAGCAAGAAATATTGAACTTACAACGGAATTTTGTTGACCCAACTTGACTTTTTTATCGATATTTTCCACGCCCATAATTAAAAAAAATATATTTATTTTTCAGTCCATTTCTGTCAGTTTATAATTCCTTGTTATAGGAAAATTCTAAATATGAAATGGGCATTTTAGCCTTTGTAGTTAGTTAAATATTTCAGTTTTTGCATTTTTAAAAATTTCAGTTATATAATAGGGTGGCGTGACAGTATCTATAAATTACCAATTTTTTGTAAAAAGCTTCGCCTATCTTATAACGTACCTTCTGCAAAATTTCATTAATCTATCTTCAATAGTTTTCGAATTACAGAATTAAAAGCAGCTAGATGGGTAAAATCTTACACTGTGCGCCGTTCGGAGTCGGCGTAAAACTGTAGGTCCCTCCGATTTGTGTGACAACATCAAGGCGCACGCCGCAAGTCGGAAGAGAGGCTCGGCCAAACACTAACATATGTGTAAGCGCCAATCTATTATTATTATTTTATTTTATTGTTTTAAAAGAAAACATATATTTCTTTTATTTCATTTAATTTTAAAGAACTTTTTTACTTCTGTAGATAAATTTTTTTTTTGCTCTTTATTTTTCGGCTTAATTTTCTTCAAATTTTTAAACTTTATTGTTTAGAAAAGAAAAAAATATGTTTTTTTTAATTTTTATAATTTGATTTTATTTAATTTTTCCCTTTTTAATATGTAAATTAGTTTTTCTTTTGTTAAAAATATAATTGATTCATTTTTTATTTTTTTAGTTTAATTTTCTTATAATTATTAGTTTTTATTGTTTAAAAATGAAAGACATTTTCTAATTTCATAAAATTTTTAGAAACGAAATTTCTTCTTTTTTAATTAAATTTGTTCTTGTGTCATTTTTAAATTTGTATACTTTACTGATTTGAAAAGCAAAATATTTTCTATTTTACTAAATTTTAAGGATCCTATTTTATTTTATTTTTTAACTTTTTTTAATTTAATTTTATTTAATTTTAAGATTTCGTTTTAAAAATAAAAATATATTTTTGTTTTTAATTTAATTTTTAAGTACTACTTTCTTCTTTTTTGATTTTTTTTTTTTTCTAACACAAACAACACTAGTTCGAATCCCAGTGAACTCGATGAAGAATTCTGATGAGGAGATGAGGTGATCTCCGAAATACCAGTTATAACTTCTACCAAGTATAAACTACTGTCGTTTTTTCTACAATAATTTTTCACAAAAAACGACCTCAAGCTCGATTAAAACTTTTTAGTCTTTATCATTATCATTAATTATCTTTATCCTTATCGTTACATTTACCTCTATCCTTATGTTTATTTTTACCTTTATCTCAATCTTTATGCTTTTACATCATATTGCTTCATCTACATATATTTTTATAGTAAGTATTTAAATTTAACTTAGTGTTTGTCATTTTTCTTTGTAAAAGTTTATTTTTATTATTACTTTTGTCATTTTCGTTATCTACATATTCATCCTTATCTTCGTCTAGTATTAGCACGTTTCTTAAATTCGGTATCAATACAAAAGCACACATTTAAGAGGTCGCTGAAGAAGTTGCACTTCAAAAGTTTTTTCACTTCTCAGCTTTAAGCAAAGGGATGGAACTTTACATTTTTTTGCGACCCATTCTAATATCCACGTGTTAGTCATCGGCAATGCGCGTGACTTATCTTATTCACAATCTAACCTGTGTGCAATATTTGTTGAATGCTTTTTTTTTAATGAACTCAGAAATAGACATGGCTACAGTTCACTTTTTCATGGCCGTTTGCTAGTATTTGGTGCTATCACTTCCTGTACACTGAGAAAAGAGTTTAGTTACGTCAACTAAATATGTTTTTATCAACACATGATTTGGTTATAGTTACATTATTTGTTAATAGTTACCAAATCATGTGTTGAGAGGAATATATTTGGCTGACTTTTTTCGGAGTGTAGTGGCAGTTACGTGGGTGTGTAGAGGCGGTTTAGTGAAAACATCAGTTTAAACGGCATCGAAAATAAATTGGATACACAAATATATGGCTTAGATTTAAGCGTTGAACTTGTAAATGTCTGAACCATCTGCTAACTGTATGTAAATTTAGTAGAAAAAGTGATTAAAATATTAAGAGTTTCATCAGCGATTCTTTTTAGCCGTCTCTGTTAGGCGATACAGCCAGGAAGAAGACAAATGGATGGAAAATATTTCATTTCACCATGTAGTAGTGCCATAAAGGTGACCTAAGGCACTTGGCGACACTGCAGGAACGTGGATTTTTTCTATTTGCAAACAAACCGTGATAATTTTCGAGGTACTTCAGAATTTTAGTCAAATATTTACTTTATAGATGTTTTTTGTCGAATTAATGATTTTAATTTTTAATTTAATTTTTTATAGCCTTTAGTTCTCTTAACTGCACTAAATATATGAATTTTACGTACAAATTCCCTCGGGAGGATTGCGGTCTTGGGCTTACGACATATATACAGTTTCTTCGCCCATAAACTTTTAATATAATAAAGTGCAAGTATGAGGAAGCTGGAACTTACCATTGCTTTTTGGCAAATTTTTTTGTTGAAGGAGTCGCACATTTTTCCCATATAAAAAAAATTATCGAACATTATTTTATAAATATGGAGAAAATGACCGACACCTTCAACAAAAAGAATTCCTAAAAATCAATGGTATATTCTCCATACCTCAAACGTGCAAATGTTTTATTAAAATTGAATGGGCTAATAAACTGCGTACTCAACTTTTTTGCTAAAGAGTGTACAAAAAGTGCAATATTTGGATGAAAATTTGCAGAATTTTCTTTAATTTTGCATAAGTTTTGGAACTCTGATTTTTGGGGTTTTTGTTGTAGAATTGACCATAATTTTATAAAAAATTTGCGAAAACTATGTAAAATATTTCAAAAATAGTTGCCGCTATTGTAAAAAATTCGCTGTACCTAAACTGTAGCCACACATATGGATCGTTATAAACTAGAGCTAAGAACCAGAACCGGTAATCTATAATGCTATTCTAATCTTCGGAATATTTACACATGTTCTCGGATAAATTCCTCTCCTTGGCTTCGTATGCGATGCAAAGACTAACTAGAGAAGAACTTGGCTTCACTTCGCATTTACCATTGGCGTTAGTTGACACAGAAGAGAAATGTCTGGCGTTCTTTATTGAACTTGGCCAAAAGGAGAAGAATATGCGGCTCCTATCCGAGCGATTTGTATGACAGACGATCTATTTGCACTTTCCGTGCTAACACCGTGCCATATTCTTAAAGTAATTATTTAGCCTGAATATTATCGACACGCATTTAAGTTGGCACCTCTCTGCGTCGCGCCTTGGACTGCCTATAGCCTCTATTAAGTAAATTTCTTACTCCAAAATTAAGGTGGCAACTCTATTCCGAAATGTGCTAGAATGAATGGTACATATCTTAAGCATATATGTACTGTGTATACATAAAAAAATGCAGATTGAAATTAACAAAATAAAAATTTGTATTACATACGAGCGTGGCAACCCTGATGGAAAATATTTTCTGACCAAAGTTCTCAACAATACCTTTCATTTGATATGCATATTGCGATGTTTTAGATAAATTGTGTAGAATCGAAAATAAGTGGCAACCTCACACTATTATCTTAAAGGATAACATTTTGTATATAGGGAAAGTATTTTTTAAGAACCTTTGCTTGGTACCCATGATAAGTAATATTCTACCTTCTTTTCTTAACAAAAAATTTAATAAATATGCGATTCAAAATAGGTGGCAACCCCATTAAAAATATTTTTGAATTAGGGAACTTTAAAATACCTTCCAATTGATACCCATATTATGATGTTTTAATTGATTTGTAACTAATTTCGAATACGAATACGAAACGAGTCTTCTCGGAGATAGTGCCTATTCAGATAACCTTAAAATCCGAAACATTATCTGTGTGCAAAATTTCATCAAAATCATTAATCGTTTAATGAAATAAGATATCTATATGATATAAGCTATCACGAATTTTAGGATTTTTTTTTTTCTTCGAAGATACGATCTATCAAAGCTTGGACTTTCTTCATCGTTGAAAATTTGAAACCAATCGAACATCATATTTTTAAGAAATTCCTCCGATTTAAAAAAAAATGCCTCCATATAAGGTAATTTCACTTTAGTAGTGTGGCCAGGTGGACTAATTTTTAATATTAATTTTTTTCTGTTTTTGGTTTTAGCAACAAAGCTCTTAAAACTACGAATAGAATTCAAGATAGCCAAAAAGCATACATTATTGACGGCAAAACATAGTTTGCACAATTCAAGCCAAACACCAAAGCGTGTTGCTAATTCTGAAGTAATACGCACCAAATATAATACATCCAAACTATTTATACACGTTGAAACTTTCTAGACACATTCATTTCCGAATTCGCCAAAAAGTTGGTTGTAAATTTGCAAACTTTACGAGCGTCAGCGGCATTCAAAGCGAATTGCTATGAAAGCGCAGAAGTACGCAAACAGGTACAAGTGAACTTTACAAGCCCCATGGATGGTTTCCACCAAAGGGGTTTTAAGGAGAACTATCAGACAAAGCAAGTATAGCGCTGGCACTCAGGCATGCAAAGAACTTTTAACTTTTAATGCCAACAGGCGGCTGATAAAAATTATAGATGAAGATAAAGAAGACAGTTGAAACCAAGAAGAGGAAACTGAAAATGTGAAGCAATAGTATGAGAGCCCGCATATTTCTGAGGAGCAATGTGCTACATCTTGTAAAACCACAAAAGTGTGTAAGCCATATTGCTTGAGCTTACAAACTACATACTTTATTTAGCCATTGAGGCGTTAATTGAAAGTGTAGGTAAAATGAGGAGTAATTTGTGGAGGCTTTGAGTGCCACACCACGCAAATAGTGGGACCACGCGCACTAAAGCTTACGCAACTCATCCAGCATTTCCTGCACAATTCCAAAATTCTCCGCATCAATTTGTTAGTTTTCCTAACTGTCTTAGGTATCATACGCGTAGTGTGGCGGGCGTAAGTCCTGTGCAAGGGTGGTGTATGGTGGCTGAAAGCGAAAATTAATTAAGAAAATGTACGCCAGAAAGGAATAACTATACAAGCGATGAATTGAATTTTAAATTACTTGAATATCATGAATATTTGCGTTACACTTAACGGCAACAACAAAACAAAAATAGCGGCAGCAACAAGTTACTTTTTACGAAGTAAGACACTCAAGGCAGCAAACGAATTTCAAATCGAACTGCAGGGATACTTCATTACAGACATACATATCTACACATTACCGTAAGGTAGGTCAATCACCCGCGATTTGCATAGCTTAATATGTTTATGCGCAATTTTACAACCAAAAATCATTATCCACCTGCACGCCAAAGTACGCTCTCCCTCAAGCACTTAAAAACTTGGCACTGAAGTGTGGGGGCCGAAAAATAATTTGAATTCCTATTAAAATTCCATCGCATTAGATGAACATAGACCAACCAGCGGCTGTTGTTTATTGCTTGCGGCAAGCGTAGTCGATAAATATAAATGCGAAGGATGCACGATACAGAAGTGGCGTTGCTAATGTGGCTGGTGTGGGCGCGAAATTGTTTAGGCTTGCCGCACGCTGAAGACATTCAATTGCGGTCGCATGCCAGCGTGACGAAGTGAGTGCTTTTATTATTATTATTATTAATTTATATTTTTTTTTTGTTTTCATTGTTTGCCATTTCAATGCTTAAATGCTTTCAATAATGAGTGAAGCAATCATTCTTGCACATAGCGTAAAAAAATGCGCTTGCAATTTGTGGTGCTAATGTGATTTTAATCTCAAATAACTTCCGAGCGAGGTAAAGCTGAAAAGTATCAGTGGGCTGCCTCGCCACATTCGATGAAATGTGCAACACGACCTCAAATCTTGGTGTCGATTTTGTGTTGATCAATGAGATTCGATTCGATTCTCGCACAGAGCAGCAGAGTTAGTTAATAAATAAATTGAGTTTAATAGAATAAGGAGCACTCCGACCTAGAAGATCATGCCGTAAATTTTATGTATCTCTCATTGTTGTCTCACTTTCGTCTTTTTCTTCAATTTTGCGTTCACTTTTTTTCTTAATTCTTATAATTTATTTCGCGGGGTTACTAGAAGAAGGGAGCGGTAAAACTTTTCAAGAACGGATAAAAACTTGAAGGCACCAAAACTATGTTCAGACTTCCGGAATTCTGCAGTGTCTTTCAAGCGGAAATAACTGCCATTAAGGAACCGGTAGACTCACTGCTTAAGAGTGGCTCGTGCAATTGGTACTCACGCGATAAGACGAGGTATATCAACTGATCCCTTTTTGTTTCAGCTGTCAGGAGGAAGATGAGGTGGAATCATTCCAGCACTTTCTTTTAGAATGTCCAGCCTTTGCAAGGCCGAGTTGGGGAAATTTTGGCACGCAATTATTAACCAACCTTTAGCTCTCAGGCACTGCAATCATAGTAATTGAAATTTCGTAATCGGCTCGTGACGATTCGCTCACTTAATTAAAGGTCTCCGTTCAGTTGTTCGTGGTATCCCACAGTATATTCTCCTAATTGTCTAACTGTAGCGTAGCGCCTTGCCAATGCGGGTCAGTGAAACACTCACAGCGATAACCAAGCCATCATCATTGGGACAAAAACCCCAGTAGCAGCCCCTGTATCGGCCTATTCACGGATTAGGCGTCAAGGCTGGAACCCATCTACATTAGATGGAAATCCCTTTACGTTCGTACACAACGAGCTTTCCGACGTTAGTAGAGAGAGCTCTTCGGCAAAACAAGCAGCCGAAAAACAAGTGACCATAGTCTGCAAAGGCTGCGACGCATCCATGTCGAGAAAAGGTACCGGTGCGAGGCACGAAAACAAGTTTACTGGTGAAAGATAAGATTAAGGTGTTAAAAGCGAACTGCCCGCGTGTTAGAAGATGATCTCAAAACGTTAGAAATAGTGAGGGTTTTGAAGAACGCCAGAGGGTGTATAAAGACTTACGAAAAGAGCTTAAGGACGAAATAAAAAGAAGCAAAGTTGACGCCTTCAAACAGCTTTGGGGTGATACAGACCAAAATCGCTGAGGCATCGCGTACAAGATCGTTATGTCTAAAATTGCCAAGCCTCTGCAACCGAAATGTCCCGCATTGCTTAGGGAAATTACTCGGACCCTGATTCTTCAGAGCAAAACAGTATCTTTTCCGTGAAGGCCGTTGAACGTTAAAGAAATGGATGAGGTAATACGAATATGATTGGAATTTGAAAAGCTCCCGGTCCGGATGGCATCCCAAGCGTGGTTCTAAAGCTAGCTAACTATTAAAGAAGACACAGAATTGTTTGTACAAGTAATTCAGATGAGCTTAAGCAGGACTGCTTTCCTGACATGTTGAAAGTGCAGAATCTAGCGCTGTTAGCGAAACTTGGAAAACCACCTGGCTTACATGGATCATATCGGCCAATATGCCTCTTGAACGCCATAGCGAAGATTCTAGAGAGAATTAGCCTGCATCATCTTCTTCTGTTCACTGAAAGCGGCAACGGGTTATCGCAACGGCAGTACTGTTTCCAAAAAAAGCGACCAACCACAGCAGCAATAAAAAAGGCTGTGGAAACTGCAAAAGATTCAATCTCTGGCACGCGCTGGAAAGACGGTAGTAAGAAAGACTGCGCCATAGTCACACTTGATGTCAAAAATGTGTTCAACACCGCGGACTGGGGATAGATTCTGGGATCACTATGAAGCTAACCGTCCCGTCATACCTATTGAACAAAATCCATAGCTACCTCATCGGACGGGTTCTTTGGTAAATATGATACGGAGGAAGGTAGAAAAACTTATGAAATAACAGCAGAAGTGTCTCAAAGATCGGTGACATAGTGCTGGTGATCGTAGCTAAACATATCACCCAGGTAGAAAGCAAAGCAAATATTCCAATTGGTACCATAATAGATGCGCTGAAAGGGATGAGCCTTTCTCTAGGCGAGGAGAAAACGGAGGGGTTCAGCGCACACATGGTGCGGTAAGTTTCCATTTGACGCAGTTCTTGACAGGACACGGCAATTATCGGAGGTACTTTAAGCGTTTCGGAACCGACATTTCACCTCTGTGTTCAGTGTGCAATGTTAAAGAAGACGCTTGTCATGTGTTCTACAGCTGCTAACGCTTCCGGCCACTCCATTAAAATTTATAATCCTTCCGATCTTCTATCCTATTCGAATTTCTTGCAAAGTCATTTTATTTCTTAAATATGTAAGTATTTTCCTAAAACATATTGGTATTAAATCATGTTTCTTCCCATCGAATGCTCATCGAGTGCAACATAAGGGAAAAATCTTAACAAAATGATGTCAAAGAAAGCCACCGAACCATGTGACTGCCCGTAATCTGTGTGCCTTTGTTCTTTTACACTCGAATATATTTAATGGTGTAGATAATTACACAAAAATGTGAAGCGGAAATATTTGTCATTTGCGCATAATTAATTTGACCAGAGAACTTAGATAGATCGAGAAGGTGCAAACTGAAAGTGGAAACTATTCGCGGACGAAAAATTTACAGCGTTAGAAAAGTTCAAGTCGGAATGTAGAAATTCTGTTGAATTTAATGTTGATAACATAATAAAATGTTGAGCAACATAAAATCTGCTCTTCTTCGTATTGCGAGCAAATAAACGAAAATATGGCAAATCTAATTTTCATTAATTTGTAATTTTTGTTAAATTTTTTAACTTGTTCTCTTTTTGTGAAGATGCAAATACAATTTAATAAAATTATAGTTTTGCATAAAATTTACACACATACATATGTACAAGTATGTACACTGGCAATCAAAAGTGAGTGCATGGTTTGTTTGTTTAATATTTGCAAAGTTTTTCATGTTAAAATATTTTTGTTATTTTTTTTTTTAAATGTGGTTCATGCTTTAATTAAAACTACATAACTCAAACTTTCAAACTTTACACAGAACATAGAAAAATTCAACGAATTCTCGTCTAAATTTTGACCTGTTTAATCTGAGTTTTTAGAAAAATTTTGAGTACGCAGATAGATTGGTTTTTTAATTCTAGTGGAACCAGATCAAGTTTTAAGCGACTAAAAAATCG
>NW_023458560.1:40096828-40122175 GCF_013731165.1 Rhagoletis pomonella
TTTTTTTTCACAGATGCCTAGTCCACTGAAAGTGATATGAAAAAGCTGTAACTAACTTCAGTGTCGGCTTTATTTTAGCTATGCATATGCCCCATTATTTACATATAATACGAGTATAGCAGTGAAAAATGATAATGCACAGTTTTTCTCAATATAAATAACTTTTCGACAAAAACAACTTTGAAATTAACACGTGCAGTGCAATCAATGCATTTGTACGTTTTTTGTCAATGTATCCATCTTTGAAGTGGATGTGTGAGAAAACTAAAGCAGCTAGAAAACTGCAGTTTGTTGCATTGAAAATATCGTGTCTATAAATTACCATTAGAATCGTTAAATATATAAAAACCGATTTGCTTCGCTTTTAATGCCGACACCAAATCACCAAACAGTGCGCATTTGCGTTTTTTGGTCAACGTGTCCATCTTTAAAGTGAATTTGGGGAAAAACTAAGACAGCTAGAAAACTGCGGTTTGTTGCATTGAAAATAGCGTAGCATCTACCATATGAATCGGTAAAAAAGTAATAGTCGATTTTTTCAACCCAAATGCCGACGGCAAATCACCCACGAATTTGCCAATTGCATACTACATATTTGCATAACTTTCACTTTTTAGATTCACAAAATTGTATCTCGCATACATATGCATGTACACAATATGTACATATTACATATTCCGACCTATGCATGTATTTATTTTAAATAATTAACCAATTTAAAGAACAATAAAAGCTTTGTAAAAACGTAAAAAGCCGTCAGCATTTCGCGTCTAACAAGAAAAACATGCATTTGCTTTGATGAGACAATTTCTGTTAAATTTATTTTGCCTCTGGCTGGGCTCTGTTAAAATTCGATTGTCTCTGGCTTGCCGCTCTTAAAATGCGCTTCGCCAGTTTTGTTGGTATTTGACAGTTTCCACGCTGATCCGTTCTTGGTCCTTCTCTATAAATATACGTCTCTGCTGTTAACGTTGTGATATTTCTATACGAATTTCTGTAGAGCACCTACCGGGTGTGTGGTTTGTACTTGAGCTGAATGCTTAAATGAAATAAGACACCGATATGTTTCTGATTATGCTCCTAATTCGTGACACGTTCTCTGTATGAAGTTCTTCATTCATTCCAAAAGACAAGCGCATAAATATGTATGCATTGATAAATGTAAATATGTGCATACATATGTACGATTGGCCTGCTTTCGTCTTCCCCTCGCCATACTCAAACACAGACAAATTATTATATTTCTGCGAATTGCCACGACGCCACCAAAATTAACCCTAGGTTGACTAAATATTTTGGTTTTCGCATAAGTTAACATTTAATAAAGCCATACTCGTACATTTTATATGGAGAATAATAATATTTCGTTTAAAATTCTGAATTTAAACATTTTCCCGACGATACGTGTAACTTTCATGAAAATTAACTAAAAAATTCATGTTATACTAACAGCTGGAATGAAAAAAACTATGTCCGCTAAAATGGGTTAAAATCAAATTTGAGTTGACATATTTACACGCATGCAGACATACATATGGACATATACAGTGGACTAGCACTAGCTTGGACATAGCATATATTGTACTTTGATGTCGTTGAATCTTTTATGGTACTGAAGATTTGCTTACGGGTGAAAAAAATTAAAAATCATCCGTGGATATATGTAAATATATTTTTATAAACGCTTTTAAGTTTAGAAATTTTTAATATTCAAAAATAAATAGAATATTTTTTTTGCTATTATACAAATGGTGTTCAAGGCACATTGACCCACCTGTACAAAAAGCGTGGCGCGTCATGGACAAAAATTTTACAATTTCGGACCGAAAAATGTGCAAACGAGCAAAGTTGCCACGTTACATTTGTGAACTTCCGATAAAACCACATATGTTTGTGAATTTAGGAGTTTTGATTTTATTAAAAAAAAAAATTATGTATTTGAATGTTACCGCAGCAACACCAAGTGGAAGCCAGGGAGCCAGTGTCATGCAGTCACCAATGCCCGTTGACGCGTTTGAGACACCACAGCCATACGCAACGTATCCTACGACATCGCTGGCAACCATCATGGACCGAGTTCGTAAGTGGGGTTTCAAATACGACGGCGGCCGAGACCCGCTCAGCTTCATCGAACGTGTAGAAGAATTGGCGGAAGTATACGAGGTGAATCGTGACTTGTTACCGCGAGCGATGCCAGAACTACTTAAGGAGAAGGCGTTGACATGGTTCCGCAGTAATAACCGGAATTGGCGACAATGGGAGGACTTCAAACGAGACTTTCTAAGGTTCTTCTTAAACTCTCGCTACCACGAAACCTTAGACGATGAGATCCGTCGTCGCGTCCAACAACCGAACGAGAAATTTAAAGACTATGTGTTGGCCCTTCAGAGTTTGATGCGACACGCGAACTACACCTCAGAGCAGAAGCTGACGCGTATCTACAGAAACTCTAGAAGCGAGTTCCAATGGTACGTCAAACGATCCGAGTTCACCACCCTAGAAGGGCTAGTGAGTTTGGCGGAAGATATGGGAAATATCCCCCCGGTGAGAGAGCCACAAAGAGCCGCAGCGCGAACCACTCCGCGGGTCACGGAGAGATATCAGCACATGCGCGAATTGCCTAGGAGTGACGAGACGGCTAGAGCAGAGATAACACAGCGCCGACCTGAACCACACAGCGGTGTGGCAACACCACAGACGGAGTACGTTAATCCGTGGACTGCGTGTAGACATTGCGGAGAAGAGGGCCATTTTGCGAGAGAGTGCAGAGCTGCACGGAGAGAGTTTTGTTGGACCTGTGGTCGATGCAATGTCCCGACTCGAGAGTGCTGCCGTAGTGCATCGGGAAACGGGTCGAGGTCCCATTTGCGGCGAGGAGTGGGGCGTCAGGTAGAACAGCCTCGCCCAAGCTAAAGAGTGTCCTAAGGCAGTCGGATGGCCGAATTATGGCGGCGATTAGAGTAAACGAGGTCGACGTAGTAGCTGCAGTTGATACAGGCGCAACAAGAAGTTTCTTGAGCGAGGCCATGTTTAAGAAACTGGATGTGGGAGAGGTTAGGAAGGTGAACACGCGTGTGGTAATGGGAGATGGGAGATCCAGAACGGTGCTGAAGGCTATAACGGCGCAAGTGGAGCTGGCGAATCAGGCGCATGAAAGCGATCTTTTGGTACTGCCTGGTTTGATGGATGACGTGGTGCTTGGAACCGATTATCTGACAAAAGCGGGGGTCCGACTATGTTGCGGAGACTTAGACGTGACACTCCGAGAAGAGAGCTGCGCACGAGGAGTAGAAACGTTCACGGCAATACGCGAGGGAGGTGCAGAAAGGTCAGGTAAATGCGATGAACCCAAATCGAACCCCACATCTACAGAAGCCACGACAACCGACGAAGCGAGGGAGTTCTTAATGTCAGAGTTACGCAAATTTTAGAAGATGTCTGGAGTTTCAAATATTGCCACTCACCGGATCGTCATGAAGGATGACCGGCCGATCAAGCAGAGGTATTGCCCGAAGAACCCGAAGATGCAGGAAATCATCAACGCGGAAATCGACGACCTTATCGAGAAAGGGTGTATTGAACCCTCACACAGCCCGCACAGCGCCCCAATAGTGTTGGCGAAGAAGAAGACCGGCAAATGGAGACTCTGCGTCGACTACCGACAGCTAAACGAGCGTTCAGTGCCCGACGCGTACCCCCTACCGAAGATCCAACATATCCTTGATCGACTACGAAGCGCGCGTTACATTAGCTGCCTAGACCTGAAAAACGGTTACTGGCAAATCCCAATGGAAGAGCAGAGCAAGCAGTACACTGCTTTTACAGTGCCAGGGCGTGGCCTTTTTCAATGGCGAGTAATGCCGTTTGGGCTCTACTCCGCCCCCGCGACATTCCAGCGTGCGTTAGACCAAGTTATCGGTCCAGAGCTAGAGCCGTATGCGTTTGTCTACTTGGATGACATTATTGTCATCAGTGCAACCCTGCAAGAGCACGCCCAACATCTTTCGGAGGTCTTCCGACGGCTTAGGCAGGCGAATCTTAGGATCAACCCAGAAAAATGCGAGTTTTTCAAGAAGCAGTTGAAGTATCTGGGTCACGTCGTCAGCGAGAAGGGCATTCACACCGATCCTGAGAAGGTCGCGGCTATCAAAGAGCTGACACCACCGACAAATATAAGGGAGTTACGCAGGTTCCTAGGGATAGCTTCATGGTACCGAAGATTTGTCCCCGACTTTTCCAAAGTGGCGCATGCGCTGACGTCCATGCTAAAGAAGGGCCACAAGTGGAAATGGAACGACGAGCAACAGACAGCGTTCGAGGCGCTGAAGAACGCGCTAACCGAGGCACCAGTGTTGGCTTGCCCCGACTTTACGCAGAAGTTCACTGTGCAAACAGACGCGAGCGACTACGGGCTGGGAGCTGTTCTCACCCAAGAGATTGAAGGAATAGAACGCGTAATCGCATATGCGAGTCGCCGGCTCAACAAGGCCGAACTTAATTATTCACCAACGGAGAAAGAGTGCCTGGCCATAGTGTGGGCGATCAGAAAAATGAGACCCTACCTAGAAGGATATACGTTTACCGTCATCACCGACCACTTAGCGCTAAAATGGCTGAGTAAGATAGAGAGTCCATCCGGTCGGATTGCAAGGTGGGCGCTGGAACTGCAGCAGTACTCCTTCGATGTGCAGTATCGCAAAGGTAAGCTGAATGTGGTAGCAGACGCGCTGTCAAGACAGCCCCAGAACACATTGCTTGGTTCGATGACGGCGGGAGGAGTAGCGGTAGAGTGCAAGTGGCTGAAAGACAAGATGGCGGAGGTGGAGAGGTCCCCACAGAAGTTTCCTGACTTTGTCATCGAAAATGGTGAGCTGTACCGGCGAATATCAGGCCAAATCGACGGTGAAGACGTGTTGCCATGGAATTTAGTGTACCGACAGAGCAAAGGCAGCGGGTGTTAAGGGAAATTCACGATGTTCCCAGTGCAGGCCATATGGGGATCAGAAAAACGATAGCGCGGGCGACAGCGCGATATTATTAGCCGGGCATGTTCCGCGACGTGAGGAAGTATGTGCGACAATGTCAGACCTGCCAGCTTTACAAACCAAGCCAGCAGCAACCAGCCGGAAAGATGCTGACGCAGCTAGCGGAAGAACCCTGGGCGACGGTGTGTGCTGATTTCGTAGGACCTCTTCCGCGATCCAAGCATGGAAACACTATGGCGCTGGTAATACTAGATCGTTTCTCAAGATGGGTCGAGATTGTACCAATGCGGAAGGCAACAGCGGAGGGAGTAATTCGAGCAGTGAGAGAGCGGATTATCGGCAAATTCGGCATTCCAAAAATCTTGATCACGGATAATGGAAGGCAGTTTACCAGCTCGAAATTTAAGCAATTCCTGGAGGAGATGGGAATAAGGCACCAATTCACTGCTCCGTACACACCGCAGCAAAATCCGACGGAAAGAGCTAACCGTAACATCAAGCGACTACTGGCGCAGTTCGCAGGCAAAGACCAGAAGAGCTGGGATGATCTGTTACCAGAAATGGCCCTCAACACTAGCGTGTGCGACGCAACGGGTTACAGCCCGGCGTTCGTCGTCCAAGGGCGAGAACCAAGGTTACCGAACACATTGTATGACGAGAATACGTTAGGAACCGGCGAAGATGCCACAACACCGCAAGTAAAAGCGGTGAGAATGAAAGAGGTGTTTGAGTTAGTGCGACGAAACCAACAAAAGGCAACGACAGAGCAAGCGAGACACTACAATCTGCGAAGAAGATCGTGGCAACCGGTCGTGGGAGACAGGGTTTTGGTGAAAGAACACTTCTTGTCTAAAGCCGTGGACAATTTCGCGGCTAAGCTTGCACCGAAATACGGCGGACCACATCGCGTACTAAATTTTATTTCGCCTGTGATCGTCGAACTCGACAAGGTCCACAAAGGGAAAAGAAGAACAGCGCACGTGAGTGATCTCAAACCATTTTATGAGAGCAACGCCCCAGGTGAAAATTCCCCCGTGGCATCGTCTGAGCCTAATTCGGCGCACAGCGGCGAATAGGTAAATTTCAGCAGAGACTGAAGTGTGTGAGCTCGGCAATTGCCAGCAGGGGAGCAACTGCCATGACAGCGGAGACCCCGAAAGATGAGAAGCTAGCCGAAGAATCCTAAATCTGATGAAGAAGAAGAATAATAATAATAATAAGAAGAAGAAGAAGAAGAAGAAAAAATAAAGGTTCCAAGGGAAAACAATGAAAGTGGAGATGGCACGAAGCACAAAAGAAAATTATAAAAAAAAAACAAAAATAATAATAATTATCATTATAATATTAAAATTAATAATAACAACAGCAATAGTAATATAATTATAAAATATTGATAATAATTATAATTATAAATATTAATAATAGCTAAAACATTTATAATAACAAAATAATACTAATTCTACTAATAATAATAATCGTAATAAGAAGAGGAGTAATACCGCAATGGCAACCCGAAATCTACTCCAGTTCACATCAACGCTACAAAACTCCCTTTTGGATAACAAATAAACAAATAAAAACAAAATATGCAATGTGAAAGTGAAACGGCAGCAAAATTACCGAAATTTTGCTGGAAAAGTGCCGGAAAACTAGGAAAATACAGTTGGTCGCGCAATGGCCACTGTCGGCAATAAAAAGGATGTGCCGCGGGCGCCAAGGCACAAGTTCGCGAAAATATGGACCAACAGCAGCAGCAACAGGCAAATTTTGTAGCCGAGCAAGTGGAGGGCGGCGTTTTACGCGTACGCATAAAGCGCCTAACAGAGCACGAAATTCGACGCTACAGTAGAAGTGACAGCAGCGGTGGAGACCGGTCGAGTAATTCGAGCGACAACAACAGCACCGGAGGCGAGCATGACGACGCTGGCCGGCCAAGTAGCCCCAGCGAGGGCGGTAGCAACAGTGGCAGGCAACAACAAGAAATCGGCGTCGAGGACATCGAAAGCCTCGAAAGTACGCAGCCGTTCGTACTGCCCCAAAATAGTGAAGATGCAGAGATGGCTGCCTATTGGGGTGCAGAGTACTTGGCAAACAATACGCCACATTTGACGAGCGAAGAGGAGGAGATGGAGCACGAATCATCGCACGTAAGCGTACGATCCGACGACAGCGGGCCAAGCGGTGAATGTGATGGCGAAGTAGAGCGGGCACCAACACCCATAACCATCTCGTCCGACGAGGAAGAGGAGTATGCCAAAAGGCAGTGCGAATTCTCCATCGCTACGCAAGACGCCAGACACCTCGGTAACGGGTACGTAGAGTATGCGCGCCATATTGACATGCGCATCAGGCTATACGACCCGATGGCATCGGAAGAGCCACATCCACCGCCGCAACAGCTGTGCCTTAGAGAGGGCGCGATCGAGGCGTGTACGTTGGCGAGCGGTGGACGAAGTGATTTTGTGGAGGAGGCGCCGGCGGAAGCGGATTTTAGTGTGGCAGCAGATGCCTTAGTGGCGGAAATAGAGCGTTGGCTAGAAGAGGCTGAGCCGAGAGTGCCATCGGAGTGGCAGGTCCATCCGGACGTAGGTGCGTTGCCGGAAGAGTTGGTGACGGAAATTGAGTCGCACGTAAACCACCAGCAACTGAAGCGGCAGTCATTCAGACGCATCGTGAACGGACAGGCGTACAGAGTGCGAATCACCAAAACTGGCAAGGTGACCGTAAGTCTTGCTGCCGGGAGTAAGGAGGGAGTGTGAGGACCCCGGATCCTGTGGCCCTGGGCCCCACAACAACTTTATATACACATACATATATATCCTTTGTACTATTTACCCTGAATTGTTGATTTGAAATTATATACACACATGTACAAATATATATATATGTACACTTATGTTTTGAATTATTATATATATGCGTATGTATGTACATAAGCTTATTGAATTGCATCTATTCGGATTATACTAGTACGTATGTATTAGAGAGCTGCACGATTACATAAAAAGGTAACATGTTAATAATCGGCGATGCCGATGCGGCGAGTACATGCTACATAACTGTAAATTTGGCATCGCAGAATCGCCGCATCGTCGGCATCGTCAAGATAGTAACATGTTACTAACATGTTAGTAACATTCCGTTTTTTATGAAATTGTTGAGAGAGTGAGCAGAAAGAGCGCAAACATTCCATGTTTTTTATTCGTAATCTTGGCACACGCTTGCCACATTTTATGTACGAACATTACAAAAAATACCCAAAGTAAAAAGTAGCGTGTTTTTAATATACTTTGTTTTAGATTATTTGCATGCGTTTGCTACAAACCAAAAACAAAATGTATGACCCTGAATGAGAACTACAGTTTGAGTTAATAAATGTTGGTAATATACTATATGTACATACATACATGAGTTAAAATTGCTTGCTTCAGGATTTTTATAAAGAGGACACAAATGACTCACTTTATTTAATTCGATTCTACCTATATAAATATATAAGAAATTTTAATGCTGGTTTATACCCAAAAATAATGGTTAATATTTATGAGGCAATCTCTTTTTCAGAACTATATATGTATGTACCTATTTATGTGAAAGCACATTCCTATGAAAATAATAAAACCTAAACATCGAAATCTTATAGTTATTAGTTACTAAAAAGTTCTAAGATCCATTTCTTCACTATACGTATAAGCAAAAGAGGCCAAAAAGCCTATGCACGCAAAATATCCACTGTTACTACATTTCTAAAATGCGGCAACCATGAGCGTGACGAACTAAACCACGACACCAACCAGTGTTGCCAGAGAAATATTTCGAAAAGTTTTCGGTCGAAAAAAAGAGCTAAGTAATATTAATAGCTGATATGAAGAGCTAAATTTTTTTTTGAAGTTGAGCATTGATTGACGTTAGGTTGGTTTTACATTTTCCGCAGTTTTAATAAAATCAACGAATTTTATAAGTTTAAGCTCTGAAAAAAAAAACTTTTAAAACCAAAATAAGGTGCATATATTTCGAATTCGTTGCTATGGCACTTATCACACTTATATGTACGCACAAACTGTAAAAATCTACAATTTAAGATATATGTATGAATAATTTTTTAGCAAACGTTTTTCTGGAAAAGTATTTCCAGCTCTCCTTAAAGGTAAAATTAGTAGGGAAAAATAAAATACTTGATACTTAAATAAATGATTTGTGAAACATTTGATCCATTTTTTGTTTTTTCTATGATACATATTTTCATGACGTCGCGGCAACACTGGCCGGCAAAAGTTAAACTGTGTCTGGGTTGGTGAGCACAAGAGAACTGCTCCGCATGAGCAACCCAGTACGAAATTACTATAAGTGAAAAAATTTTTAACGGATCGGGCTTCAATAAAAACATATATTTAACACATATCGTCACATGAATGCAAAAAGACGTAACAAACATAGTCGCTGAAATGCAAAAAGTCGTAACTCATAAAAAATTCAAAATACACTTTTTGATTTATATGATGGATTTCATCGAATTACAACTCCCCACATCGTTTTATGAAAATAAAATATTAATCACGACTTTTTCCATTTCAGTGACGATTTTTGCCATGTCCTTTTGCATTTCATGTAGCGATATGTATATGTAAATCGCTGATTTACTAGAAAAGCGTCATAATCCAAAAAAAGCAAAAAATCGAGTTAAGTATGCACGTTACCTATTTCTTATGATGTGTAAAAATTTCATAGCTGTAACGATTACCAGTAGTCATTAGAACAAAATATGTAGTAATTTTTCGCCTGTTAGTATATGTAAAATCAAAACTTTAATGCCGTTTTTCTCGAGTTTTTAGTTTTCTGAGTTATGACAATATTGAAGTAATGAAACTCAGATAAAAAATTCATTTGGATTCACCAACACCAATATTAAAATCCATGCCCATCAAAATTTTCCATATCATTGTGAAATTAATAAAAATGTCTTTTAATAGCATATTCCCTAGTGTTTTAAAGGTCCTACTACACAAAGGGCATTATATGCCCCCAAAAGAATTTTCAATATATGTACATACATATTTCTCGCAAGGCATATTTGTATTCAAGAAACAAAGCAGAATACCCATCCGCGTTGTTTATTTGTTGCTGTCTCGCTAACGACTAAACGATAGAGCGTAAGAATTCGTGTGAAGTGATCGTCCACAATTGCGGTATGAAGCGCCGACCACTGTTTTTAGCTTGCAGCTTGCTATTGACCAGTGTGATCAGATAACTTAATAGGCTACATTTGCAACCAAATTCAGCAATTCTACATAGCACTTTTTCGTGCCTAATTTTAACCTTGCCAACTACGGAAAGTTGGCAGCCCCGACAACGAGTATACGTAACGGTACATTTGGTATCGTGGCATTATTGAGTTTTGCTTTGTAATTTTTAATGTACAAAAACGTTTGCCACTTAGAAAACAATGTTTTGCATTGGTGGCGGCGACATGAGAATGAAATTCCTTTGGTGGCCAAACTGGCGCGAAAAGTATTATGCATTCCAGCATCTAGCGCTGCGAGTGAAAGGTGTTTCAGTGTGGCAAATCGAGTTTTGGAAGAACGAAGAACAAATCTTAGAGGAGAAAATTTGGATGCCATTTTATTTTTACATTCGAAAGACAAGAAATAAAATATTATTTTGTCAATATTTTTTATTTCTAACTCGTACTTTATGTTATAGTTTTTGTTAAAGTGAAATATGTTTAATTTCTATGAATTTATGAATTAATTTATGCTGAACTAAATAAAAGATACACTATGCAAGTATAGTTAATATGGTTTTGGCATTATCTGGTCACACTGATATTGACGATGCTAATTTATTAACAGAATTACGTTGTTACTAATCGACGATGCTGTTAGTAATCGTACGATGCGACGATGCGGCGATGCCGAGTAACTTCGCTACTTTGGCATCGTGGTAATCGTCAAAAGTGTTAGTTAATAACGTACTCGTACGATACTAACATAATCGTGCAGGTCACTGGTACCTACACACAAGTATTGCAAAATCAAGCTTATCTGAAACGTATGCTTTGTTTCGTTAATCATTTATCATCCATGTAACAGGAATATGCTACAGCAAAGCGTGGCAGGGTACAGCTAGTTTTTATATATGTATATAGATAAGGAACAGCTGTTCGTAAACGGCGGTTTCCGACTGAATTTCAGTTTACATATATCGTTACCTTAATATAGAAAGGCCCTAACTCATATAGTCGTTGAAATGCAAAAAGCCGTAACTAACTAAAAATTTGTATTGCTTAAACTGACGTGCGGACTTATAATTCAATGAAATGCTTCTTAATAAATCAAAAAAGGAATTTTAGTTTTTTACTTGGTTACGGCTTTTTGTATTTCAGCGACGATGTGAGATAGGGCCTTTCTATATTAAGGTAACGATATATGTATGTCATAAAATATAAATAAGTTGCAAACAATATCACTTTGAAGTGGGTGTGCTATAGATATGACCGATACTATATATCCCTACTCTCTAAATTCTCTCTCTAGGCCTACACTCCACTACTACTATTTTAATGAAAAGTACATTAGCACCTCCATTATCCAAATAAAACGCGATTACTAAAACATATTCATGAGCAACATCTTTAACCGCTTAGTTATTTATTTATAAAATCGTCAGAATAGCAGCAACAAAAACGAATTTATGCACATTTGTTTGGCGCGCAATTTTGCTTACCACACATGTATGTATGTATTCGCACATACACATATTTATCTACATAATAGCATTTCCAACGACCCCAAAAGTATTAGCGACAACGGCAACAGCAGGAGCAACAGGATTAAGGTGGCATAGCAGCATCATCACCAGACGCAGGCAGCAGCGCTATATAAGTATTCGTATAGCATAACTCAATGCGCTGAAACGAGCTTGTGACTTATGTTTGCCACTGCTTTTGCTTTTGCATTTGCTGCTTTTGTTTTTGTTGTTGTTGTTGCGTAACCAAAGTTAGTGGCAGCATTTGTGGTGTGACAGCAGCTGCTCCATTTCTATGAAAGTAAGTAGAATTGCTAAAGCGGTGGTTGCTCTGTTTCAGTGTTGCCGCCAAATCATAAATATGCAATTATTCATTGTAAACTTATTCAGTAGCAGCCATTCTCTCAGCCATGCGTCGTCATTGTGAGTTTACACACACACACACACACACACTTATGTACATCATATCGTACACAAGTGAAGTGAAGTGGACGCATAAAATTTTAACTCCGCGTTTTCAGTAGTTTTATATTGGAAAAGCGGCGATTTGTTATTTTAAAGTGTGTTCGCAGTGAAGAAAACTACCTGCAGTAGTGAAATACAGTGTCACAAATGTAGCGGAGTCAAGATAAGCATATAAATTTATATAAAAAAGAACATTTTCCTTTCTTTTGGCGATCCAAAGAGAAAGCCCCAAATAAAAAGGAAAATAACAAATAGGCAGTCCTATTGGCGCGCTAAACAGCTGATCGCGATTTCAGTGATAGCAAAAAGCTCAAGTCCATAACAAAGCTTTTCACAAAGCTTTCCACTGAGCTTAGCGCTAAGCGTACGGAGGCACACAGACCGCAACCTTACTCCTACCCGAGAGCCTTGCCAATAAGCTAGTAGGCCAAGGTAAAATCAGCATTGGCTGGGTTATCTGCCGAATAAGACATAAAATACAGCCAAAGCGCTGCTACAAATGTTTTGAGTTCGGCCACATATCCAAGGGCTGTCGGAGCAGCGATGATTTTGGCAAATCGTGCTTCAAGTGCGGTCAAACTGGGCATACGGCCAAACTATGCACAAATGCAGCACGGTGCTTATTATGCGTAAAACGCGGCAGCAATCCTACCAGCCACCAGGCAGGAGGCAACAAGTGTCCGGTATATCAACTGGCGCTAAGCAAAATAAAGGTATGATGAGACTTTTGCAGCTTAACCTCAACCACTGCCAAGCGGCGCAGGACCTCCTGTCGCAAACAATATTAGAGGAAAAAATCGATATTGCGAGACTCAGTGAGCCATACAAATGGAAATCGTCTCAGTGCTGGCTTCAGGATCAAAGCGGAAAAGCGGCTCTCTGGTCATGCGGGAGCCCAGCTCGCTGGATGCAGGGTGCCGTGTCCGAAAATGGCTTCGTTGGGGCGGAAATCGGCAACTTGTACGTATACAGCTGCTACATTGTGCCAAGCATAAGTATACAGGCATTCGAAAATATACTGTTAAATCTAACAATTGATGCCAGAGGCAGGCAGAATGTTCTTATAGCAGGCGACTTCAACGCGTGGGCGCAAGAGTGGGGATGCCGCAGTACAAGCCCAAGAGGGAGAGCTCTTCTGGAGGCTTTCGCTTGTTTGGACGTCGTTTTACTAAACACGGGAACTGAACACACTTTCAGCCGAAACGGTTTTGGGTCAATAATAGACCTGACCTTTATCAGTTCCGGGCTATATAGATTCACTGAATGGAAACATAGCACGTGTTATACGCAAAGTGATCATTCAGCTTTAATTTGCAATATCAACTGCAGACGTGAACTGTCTAAGCGGACTCACAACCCCGGAATATCGCACGGGTGGAAAACCAGTACTTTCGACCCCGAAACGTTTACCAGCATGCTACCATCCACCGTTTACCAAGGGTCAGCAGACTCCATGGCCGAACACCTAATGGCCGACATTCGCGCAGCTTGCGATGCATCAATGGCCAGGAGAACTTCCTTCACGTATCGTGTTGCGGTCTACTGGTGGAACGATAACATAGCGGACCTGCGAAAGAAATGTCTAAGATGTAGGCGAAATGCTCAGAGAGTTAGGGAAAGAGACAGCTTCGTGGTATTTCGTGCGGCTTATAAGAGTGCACGCGACGCACTAAAGAAAGGAATTAAAGAAAGTAAACGGCAATGCGTCTTAGAGCTCTGCGATGATGCTGAACGGAATCCTTGGGGCTCGGCTTACAAAATTGTCTCAAAAAAGCTGAAAGGCAGAAACAGGAACCCGACAAACGCTGCATACCTAAAGTCCATCGTGGGGACACTATTTTCTGTACAGAGACCGTTAGTGTCCACTATGGATGGCGAGCCGTTGAGTGTTGTTGACCCTGTAACGGAAGAAGAAATCACACTCGCAACATCGAAGGTGGAAGTAAAGAAAGCTCCTGGCCCCGATGGCGTACCCAACATAGCCCTTAAGCTTGCAGTCCACCAGTGCGCTTTCTTATTCCTACAAGTGTTTAATGAGTGTTTCACGAATGGAACTTTCCCTCAAATCTGGAAGAGGCAAAAGCTGGTTTTAATACCTAAGCCGGGTAAACCTCTGGATGATCCCTCAAGTTTTCGGCCTATTTGTCTGCTAGACACAGCAGGTAAAATCTTGGAGCATATTATAGCTAAACGTCTCGACAGGGAAGTCCAAGAGAAAGGCGGTATATCGGCAAACCAATTCGGGTTTAGAAAAGGGAAATCCACTGTGAATGCGGTATCAGAAGTCATTAAGTTAGCACGGGATGCAACAAGCGGTACACGGTGGCTGGGGGAGCAAAAGAATACTGCGTTATTGTTACCTTAGATGTAAAGAACGCGTTCAACTTTGCCAACTGGGCTAAAATACTCGATAGACTGGAGAGCATTGGCATTTCTTATTATCTTCGGAGACTAATACGAAGTTATTTCCATTCGCGAGTGTTGTGGTACGAAACGGAGGAGGGCCTGCAACGGGCTGAGATAACAGGTGGCGTTCCACAAGGATCCGTACTAGGCCCCTTGCTATGGAACATTATGTATGATGGAGTTCTCCGTACCGAATTGCCTGAGGGATCATCCATAGTGGGTTTTGCAGACGACATTGCGGTAGTAGTGTCTGCGAAACTGCTTGATGTCATATGCGAAAAGGTAGCATCATCAGTGGGCGTGATTAATAGCTGGTTAAATAGCTTCTGCCTGAAGCTAGCCGAGCAAAAAACAGAAGCAATATTTATCTCGAGTCGTAAGAAACTAGAGGAGGTAGCGCTAAAAATTGGCGACCACACCATCACGACGAAACCCACAATTAAATACCTGGGAGTGGTGCTAGACAAGCGTCTTACTTTCAGCGCCCACCTGAGCTATGTGAGAGAGAAAGCAGCTTCAACGATCAGGGACTATCGCGAATAATGCTTAATACGCGAGGACCGAAACAGCGCAGGCGTTTACTCTTAGCGAGCGTGGTTAAAAGCCAAATACTGTATGCGGCCCCAATTTGGTCAAACGCCGCACAATGTCCATCATACTTCCGCGGAGTCAACTCAACATACCGTTTATGCGCGCTCCGAGTTTTCAGCGCCTTCAGAACAGTGTCGGACGAAGCAGCTTTTGTAATCGGCAGTATGATACCCGTAGATATACTAGCAAGAGAATCGGCGGTCCTTGCATCCACGCGGCGTACTCTAACTCAATTAGACCGACATCAAGCCCGGCAAAGCAGCGTTACGGAGTGGCAAAACAGGTGGAATAGTACGACTAAAGGTCGTTGGACCTATCGCTGCATACCAAACCTGGTATCCTGGCTTAATAGAACGCATGGCGAAGTAGATTTTTATCTGAGCCAGTTCTTGAGTGGTCATGGCTGTTTTAAGGCATACCTGTTTAAATTCAAACATGAGCACGACCCGTACTGCGACTTCTGTCTAAGTGGCGTAGAAGAAGATGTCCACCACGTATTCTTTGAGTGCCCTCGTTTCCATCGGCAGACGAACCAACTTAAACTTGCCGTTGGAGGGGTGTTTACGCCACAGTCAGTAGTCGACTATATGGTGAAAGGAACCAGCGAATGGGCATCAACCAGCGATACACTAACTTCGATTTTGAAGGAACTGAGGGACCTAGAGAGACAGCGGCGTATCAGCCAACTCTTAGCATAGCCGCGGACTGGAACTAAACTAAAAATAAAGCGTAGGCGCGGACTGGAACCTAGGCCGTTCCAGCCGCTCGAGCAGTGCGGCTTAGAAAGTTGTGATTTCAGACCGCACCTTGAACATGAAATCTAACAATTAAAGCGCATGCGCGGACTGGAACATAGGGCGTTCCAGCCGCTCAGGTGGCAATCTCGAAAATTTGTGAAATCGATAAATACGCGCGGACTGGAACCTATGGCGTTCCAGCCGCCCAAGTGGCAATATCAAAAACTTGTGCAATCGAAAATAGGCGCGGACTGGAACCTAGGGCGTTCCAGCCGCTCAGGTGGCAATCTCGAAAATTTTTGAAATCGATAAATACGCGCGGACTGGAACCTAGAGCGTTCCAGCCGCCCAAGTGGCAACCTAAATAAAGTGCAGTTTCGAATTTCGTCCACACGGGGCGTTGGTGCGGATTGAAACCGCAAAGGCAATATACATACGTATGCGGGCTTGAAACTCGTCGCATAAGGCATTTTAAGGTTTCTGCTCTTACTGTCTATTAAGGCGAAAATAATAAGTTGTATCTAAGAGATAAATGAATAAATAGTTAAAAAAGGGTAATTATCCTTAAACAAGACGTGGCAAAGCCTACTAGGCGTAGCCCAGGACTGGGTACAACCGACTGGAACGAACGTGCGAGCCTAGTGCTCAACCGCCTCCCGACGAAATACTTGACGGTGGTACCGGGGGGTTCGGTACTCGGACAGTAGGAGGTTTAGTTCGGGTTAAAGTCCCACACTGACGGGTATAGGCTTTCGATGCTTCCTCCTCGTAAAAAAAACAAAAAAAAAACACTTATGTACATAAACACACACATGAATACAAAAGCAACAGCAATTCAATTTACTACACCAAGATTTAGTAGCTCAACGCGCGCTAATACCAAGTATCCGTGCACATTTGTGTAGTATGTAAGTATGTATGTGTGTGTGTGTGTGTGTTTGTGATTTTTGTGGCATTTGAACGCACTAACTAAAATAAAAGGCAGTAGATGCATACTCATGAATTCGAAATTACATTAAAGATTTATAATGCGCACAAAAGAACACACGGCTGTACTACATACATATGTTTGTAAGGTAAAAAGAGAGGACACGTGAAATAGCACCGCACGTATGAATGTACGTTAGACTGGGTCGAAAAAAAAAGTTGCTAATGTCCGCCCCTAAATTTAAAGATTATGTTGAGAGGGTTCTGGAAAAATTTTTATTTTTTTTTTTAACCCTCCGAAATACAGCCGAAATGGTTTTTTCGTTGTAACTTGGTTATTTGACGGCCGATTTTTAAAATTGATATGTCATTATTTTTGTCTTGAGAAGCTTCACTTTTCGTTCTTATGTCTTTTTAAGCTTTGAAGTCGCGTTCGCATGATAAGGGCAGAAACAAAATTTTACCCCCCCCCCTAAAGTATATTTTTTTCCTTACCAAACGAAAGTACTTAAAAATTCAAGAAAATGTTGCCTTCAAACTATATTACTAAAATAATAAACAAAGGAGTTATAGCACTTTTAATATCACAGGTCAACATGAGTTTCAGATGTAAGTATAATAACACAGTACAACAAAAATTGATTTTTTTTATGCAACAGAGTAACCTAAATTTAAGGATTATGTTGAGAGGATTTCGAAATTTTTATTTTATTTTTTTTTTAACCCTTCGAAATACAGCCGAAAAGGTTTTTTCGTTGAAAGTTGGGTATTTGACGGCCGATTTTTAAAATTAACATGTCATCACATTTCCTTTTAAGCTATGAAGTCGTTTACCCATGGTTAGGTCAGCTAACAAAATTCGCCCCCACAAATTTCTCCAACAGTTTTCTTAGTTGGAAATTTAATCTCACTGCTTTCGTACCAATTTAGGTACATTTTTGCTACGATTTTTCCCAAATTCATACTCTTTGTTTTCGTCGCATCAGCAACCCGGGGAGTGCAAAACTGACGCTGTCAATAGCGAGCTAACCTCTTGTAATTTAATCATGCCAATAAATTTTATAAATTGTGGAAGTCAAAGTAAATAAGTGAGTCAAACCTGTTGTTTCGTATTGATAATAATAATTTATAATTAATACCATAAATTGTGCTGGTGAAATAAAATTAAAAAGTGACTTAACAGTGTGTGCAATTTAAAAATGGCTTTCGTTAAGCGCGATATTGATATTAAAATGTTACCTACGAAACGTGGTGTTATTGAATATTTTTTGTTCCTTAAATATTACGGCTCTGCAAGTGTTCCAAAAAATCGAAGTCTCAATGAATATTTGCCAATAGTTATGAACACAATTTCAAAGTTGTGGCAGCAGGCAAACATCCCTATAGTTACAAGAACTACGCTCCGGAGAAACATTGAAAGCCTCCTTCAAAGTTATTACAATGTAAAAAAACATCCTTATGAATATAATGATCAGGAATGGAATAAAATATTGTTAATTTCAAAGTGTAAGTGCATTATGGACTTAAATCGACAATGTGATTGCCCTAGTGCAAGTAGAGTTCCAACCGCGGTAAATGACTTTCTTTATGATCAATGCGGGCCAAGGCTTTTGTCGTTAGATAGTGGGCTTGATCATACTAGAACTGACAATTGCTCGCTAGAATGTAATGTTGAAAATCACACTGAAACCGCTGCAAGTTCGATTGGTTATGTGCCTAGCTCAAGTGAAGACGATGAAGCAAGTGAAGAAGTCACACAAAGTTTAAAAGTATCTGATTTGTCCTTAAAAAATTATTGCTCGGCGTTAGATAGGACGGATACTTCAGATCGCTTTGGATCATTGCTTGCTACAATGCTAATAAAAGATTTGCAAGCTGCGATTGCTACAAAAGTAAAAAAGGATTTTAAAGAAAACACAGCGGATAAAATTATGAAATATTTTGATTATCTGGTTATTGACAAAAATAAAATTTCACGCGAGCGTAACAAATGTAGAGCACAAACTGAAGCAGCAACAAAAACTGGCACTGATCTTAAATGCATTTCGTATGATGGTAAACAGGACGTAACACTAAAAAAAAAAATAGTTCACGGTAGCGTAAGAACAATGCTTCTAAGAGAGGAGCATATTACAATTTTGAAAGAGCCTGATTCGAAATTTATTGGATACGTATCTCCAAAAGAAGGCACTGGGGAAGCAATCCAGCAAGCAATAGTAAGCTTTTTGAATACCCAAAAATATTGCTTAAACGAACTTGTAGCTATAAGCTGTGATGGTACAGCTGTCAATACTGGATATAAAATTGGAGTAAATGCACAAATGGAACGTTATTTACAAAGGCCCTTGCAGTGGAATGTGTGTTTGTTACATTTCAACGAGTTGCCTCTAAAAAAGTTGTTAACGCATTATATTGGCAAGCAGAAAGGACCTGGTGTTTGGCCAGGGGTGTTGGGGTCTGAAATTATGACTTGCACCAAATACCCGGTAGGTTGTCCACACTATAATAGTTAATGTTATAAACAAAAACATATATTTTCCTTATCAGGTTGTAAGTGGTTTTGAGGCTATTGCTATGGGAGTTATTCCTGAAAATATTGGCTCTTGGGAACTACGCAATGATCAGCGTTATTTATTTGATATGGTTTTGGCAGTAAATAATGGTGAATGCGATGAATATCTCGCTAGTAAGAGCCCCGGTCCCGTCAGTACAGCTCGGTGGCTTACAACAGCTTCCAGGTTACTTCGGGTATATGTTTCCAAAGAAAGCCCGTCAGCGGAGTTGCGAAACATGGTAGAGTTTGTTGTGAAAGTTTATGCACCATTCTGGTTTCTTGTAAAGAGCCAGCCACAAGCAATTCATGGAAGTAGACACGTTTTTAAGTATATTTGCTGGATACGCGAACTATCAAATGCTGTTCAAGCCATTATACGTTCAGCTATAGAAAATAATGCATATTATTTTCACCCAGAAAATATATTATTAGCCATGATAACCGACGCTGATCCAGAGATACGTAATGATGGGTACGAAAAAATCAAAACAGCACGTCAATATCCACCAGCAGGGCTTCGCGTGTTCAAGGTCCCAAAGCGTGGCGTAATAAACTTTGAAAGTAAGTCGTATGTCAGCATGATCGATTGGAGTCAGTTTAAGATTACGGAACCCCCTTGTGTGCAGTTCTACCCAGATAGTGAACTTACAATGTTTCAATTTTCGGAAAATGAAGTGATAAATATCCCAGGTAAATATCTTCAAACTAAAAACTTCACGGGTCTTATAGTACTTTTAAATCATTTTTTTTTTAGAGTTCCTCTGTCATTCCCAGAATACCGAACGGTTTGTGCGTGTTGTTAGTGAGTCTGCAAGTGCTGTCACTGATGAAAAGCGCCTGGGCCACATTTTTGCAAAATTAGAAAGCCGAGACCAATATAAAAGCCTTGATTCGCGCCAACATTTGCTTAAGTAGCAATAAATATTGTAAGTGAAATAACTTTTTTGTTGATTATTTTAGTAATATAGTTTGAAGGCAACATTTTCTTGAATTTTTAAGTACTTTCGTTTGGTAAGGAAAAAAATATGCTTTAGGGGGGGTAAAATTTTGTTTCTGCGCTTATCATGCGAACGCGACTTCAAAGCTTAAAAAGACATAAGAACGAAAAGTGAAGCTTCTCAAGACAAAAATAATGACAAATCGGCCGTCAAATAACCAAGTTACAACGAAAAAACCATTTCGGCTGTATTTCGGAGGGTTAAAAAAAAAAATAAAAATTTTTCCAGAACCCTCTCAACATAATCTTTAAATTTAGGGGCGGACATTAGCAACTTTTTTTTTTTGTATGGGGACCGACCCAGTCTAATGTACGTAATGGTGCCTTGAAGAGAAAAGCAGGAAGTAGATAGTGTCAATTCTGGCGACTATTTTGAAAGCTATTATCTGCCTTTCGAAGGACTAACTGAAAGGCCTGCTGAACGATATGTTTGTCTTTCAGCATTAATTTTCCAAAAATTAAGTTAAATAAACAAAATATATATTTTTCTTTTTGAAACAATAAAAACTAAAAATTAAAATTAAATTTGATCAAAAAAAGAAAAAACAAGTTTATAAAAATTCAATGAAATGAAAAGAAATATTTTTCTTTTTAGTAAATTTTAAGCAAAAAATAAAATCGACTTCAATGCTCATATAAAAATTTAAGAATATCGTTAATATCTTCATGATCCAATGATCGGATCTAAAGCAAATTAGTATTGGACCACCTCGGAGGTAACACCTTTCCTTAAAAAAAAAGAATTATAGAAATCGGTTGACAAAAAATAAAAATATTCCGCCGAATTGGTAATCTCCACCTTTTTTTGCAGTTGGTTAAAAATTTAATTAAAAATTAAATATCAAAGGTAATAAAGAAAAAATTATTTTCTAAAATTAAATGATATTAAAAAACATTAAATGATATTTGAAAACAATATTTGTAAGAATTCAAAGAAAAATAAATTAAAAAGAAGTAAAGTAAAGTTAGATTAAAAAATAAATATTTTTCTTTTTAAAATAACAATATCTTTATCTTAAATTAAAAAAGAAAAAAAAATTTAAAAAGAAAATTTAAAAAAGAAAACAAATAAACAGTTCCACATAAATAATTCCAAAAAAAATTGCAATAAAATCTAAAAATTAAAAGATTAAATTTAAAAAAGATTAAGAAATAATTGATAAAGATAATTAAGACAATAAAGTGAAAGCGAAATTGAAGATAAAATGAAAGCAATGAGAAATACATAAAAATTAGGGTAACTGAAAGAGTAAGAAAATTAACTGAAATTTTTCGATAGGAATCGAAATAAGTTCAGTCATAAAAAATTTAGTTATCGAAAATTGTCAGATAACCGAAATTTATAGAATCATCAAAGCTTATAGTTATCGCAACGTATCGAATATTTCAAATTATCATTTTATAGATTGGCGCTTACACATATGTACGTTAGTGTTTGGCCGAGCTTCTCCTTCGATTTGTGGCGTGCGCGGGAGGGACCTACAGTTTTACGCCGACTCCGTGAAGCTCCTTTTTTCATGAGAGAAATACACACGGAGGTTTGCCATTCTCATTTTTTCTTATAACATTCAGTTTTCCTCTTTTCTATTTTTTTATCATGTTTTTCTTTTTTATGTGTACTTTTTTCTTATTTAAATTTTTATATTTTTTGGGTTTTTTTAATTAATTTTGTTTGCTTTTTTAAATAGTTTTATATAGTTTTTTTTTTAATTTGTTCTTTTTTGCTTATTTTTATTTTCTTTATATTTAGTTTTTTTTTTTAAATTTGTTTTTTGCTTTTATATCTTTTATTTGTTTTTTGCTTTTGTTTTGCTTTTTTTTTTTTTTTTCCTGATTTTTTTTTGTTTATCTTGTTTTTTTTTTATTTTGCTTAATCTTTTATTTTTTATTTTATCGTTTTTTTTGCTTTTTTGTGTTGCTTAATCTTTTATTTCTTATTGTTTTTTCTTTATTTTTTGTTGTTGCCTAGTCTTTTATTTTATATTTTGTTTCTTATTTTTTTCTTTTGTTTTCTTGTTATGTTTCTACTTACTCATTTTGGTTTTTAAATTTATTCTTGTCTCACTTTTTTCTCATTTTTCCTTTTTTCTGTTATTTTCCTCTCTCTTCTTTTTTACCTTTTATTTCCTTATTTTTCAAATTTTTTTCTAATTCTTTCTAATAATTCTAACTTTTTCCTTTTTTATCTTATCTTTTCGCTTTTTTTCTTTCTCCTAGCTTTTATTATTTTTTCTATTTTTCTTAATTTCTTTTTTTGTTATTTTACTTTTTTATTTGTATCCTTTTTTCTTTTTTTTGCTACTTTTTTGTTCTCATTTTTTTCTTTTTTTCTCATTTTATTCCTTTTTTTCTTTTTTAATTTTTGCATTTTTCTCATTTTCTATTTTCTGTTTTCCTTTTTTCAAACTTTGTTATCTTTTTTATGCTTTTTATCTTTTTTATAATTTTTTCTTTTTCATATTTTTGTTCTTTATTTTTTTTTCTCTTTTTTAATCTTCTTTACTATTGCCCTTTTATTTTTATTTTTTAATTTCTCTTTTTCTTTCTTACTCTTTATGCTCAGTTTGTTTCTTATTTCGTTTCATCTTTTCCGTTTTTACCACTAAAAATATCGTGCTTAGTCAGCGATTTTAGACCGATTTTCGTTTCTAAAAGACGGTATTTTTAAACTCTCTCTGATGTCCTAAACGACTAAGGTAAGCTAAAATATGAGAAAATCTTTATTTAGTGATACTTGGCATCCCTTAAATGGTACAAATTTGTTTGTTACTTTTGTATCCAGTATACATTCAGCATAATGCTTTCTATGTTGGCACTGACCAAAGTTCCAATCAAAAGAAAACGTAACACTATATTTAGTCGCCTCGCTGTTTTAATTTATATTAATGATAGAAGAGCACGCTAGTTGCTATCCCATAATCTTAACGCTTCGCTTCTTGTGCTTCCAAATTTGGGAGGAGTAGATCTTCGAACGCATACTGCATATATTACCGTTCGCTCCGCTATCAATCGACGTAGTACTAGAACATCATCATTGAGAGTGTGTACTTTTCACTGAACTTTCTAGGTGGAGTGACACTTTAGCCATTTGAAATTCATAATAAAAATTCCGTACAAATCTAGGCGCACACTAAAAGCCCTTACATGTATGTAAGGCCACAGAGGTGGCTTCATATTAAATAATACGTATGAATACTTACCGCTTGGTATTATTTAGTTGCTAAATAGTTTATCTATTTGTAGTTTTCTTTAAAAAAAAACAGAACACAGTATATTTTTTTAGTATTTTTTTATTATTAGTTGTTCGTTATTTTTACAAAATGCATAGATTTTTATTTGTTATTTGTTTCTTTCAAACCGAATTTCGTATATATTCATATTCGAATTTTAGTTATCATTTAATCTCGATTACGTTACATCACGCGTTTATTACTAGACGCCTTAAAATAGTTATATATATATATTTAGTCATCTGTTTATACATATATTTGTTCAATAAATTACAATTATCTACAGTACAATTTATGTACAACTGTATACTAAGTACTAGAAAACTCAATACAATTTCGTATAGTCCAGCATATAAACCACGAATTTTATGCGACAATCGCTAAAGAACAGACATCAAGAATTATAATTATTTTACAGTTGAAATGAAAGCGATTGCTTTCTGAAATTAATGTTGCGATTGGCGGTAAGTCGATGATAAATATGTCTGCCGTGTCTGCGTGCAGAGCTTTTTTAAACTTTCGATAAATTGCAACAGCGCGAGCGAATAGTGAATGAAAAGTAAAGCAGTTTGTATGAGAGAGCACCGGGTGAAAGTACAATCTGGCAAACACCAGTCACGTTTTAAAGATACCTCGCGAAAAATGTTTTTTTTTTTACGTTGTCTCTATATCAGTGATGCTCAAAACAGCGCCGGCGGGTGGAACTATTCAAAGCTCTCCGTAGATTTTATATGGACGCCCACAGAGCAAAAGCTCTCTCTGAGCAGCACTGCCCTATATACAGTTTTTTTTACGAAAGTGCAAAAAGTGACAGCTCTCCCTGGTGTAGTGAAAGCTTAAAAAAGATTTGCAAGCGCGAGCTACTCTAATTTCAACGCAACGTCCGAAAGAGCTTTCTACTATATAGATTTTTTACGCGCATGCAAAAAGTGAAAGCTTTCTCGGGTGTAATGAAAGCTTACAAAAGCTTTGCAGCTAGGCTAACATTTAAATACACCTAGCATTCTTCAAAGCAGTGGACGCATAAAATTCGTGGTTAGTGATATTATAACTAGTTTTGAGCTTTCATTAATTATTACAATTATTATTATTTTTAACTTTTATAGGTAAACGAGCATACAATGAGGGTCGTTAGATTACTTTAGCAATTAACATTAGTTCATTCATAAAGAGTTGTTCTCACATTTCAGTTGTATAATTGTACGTTAAGTGGAGCAAAAATTATTATCACGTTTTATATTTTTGTTTTCTTTTTATGTTAGGTAATTTTCTTCCTTTTCTTTCTTTGTGTTAAACCTTGATTTACAGCATTTTAGAAATTGGAATTGACAGAAAATATACACATCTAACAAGAAAGGGAATGCTGAAATTTATTATTACTAATATGCCTATATTTTTTGAGGTTAGAAAAATTTATTAGGTTTTCGGGCAAGCAAAAATATTAAAATATGTTTTTTTGTATTATTGGTTGATTTTTTTTTTAATTTTTTTGGAATAAATTATTAATAATGATTTACAATTTGTTCAATTCTTTTTCATCTTCGTTTTATTTGTTCAATTGTCGCCTATGCAGGTTTAGAGGCTGTTTGTATATAGCACTATATATACGGATATATCTACATATACATATTATATTAGTTTACATACATATGTTGTGTTGTTAGGTATAATAGCTATTTTGTATATACGACAGTAGTATTGTTTTTTTTTT
>NW_023458560.1:40122185-40131362 GCF_013731165.1 Rhagoletis pomonella
AACCGTTACTGATAATGGGTCAAATTTCGTCAAAGCATTTAAGGAATTTGGTGTTAATACACCTTTAATGTTCCTCGACGCTAATGGCAATAACGACGTTGAAGATTTAGAAGAGATGCAATTGGAAGAGATGCAATGGAAATACATTGCCGCGACATATAAGATGTGCCACTCACACCCTAAATTTACTGGCTACTACTTATGTGTTGAGAATTTTGAAGACTGATACCTCATATGATAAACATAACAATGTAAGTTATTATAATTTGTTGTCTAGTTTATACGAACATAAAATCGAATTATGTAATTCAAAACGCATTTCTTACGACACATGAAGTAAAACGCAAAAAGTTTTCAAGTCGGTTTGAAAATTCGTTTATAAATGTGTTTCGAAATAAACCGAAATGAATTGAAGCGTTTTATGTATACGTATAAACTAGGTATGTATTGTTATTATGACAAATAATTTAACACTTTCCAAGAGAAATAGGATTATTAAAAGTAAATTAAAATGTTTTATAGGTAATGAAAAAATGCTCTGATATTTGGAACAAAATAAACAGGCCGAAGACTTCTCGAGATCATTGTTTCGGTGCTAGGCTCCCAATTGCAATATCCCGTCGTAACGAGATGGAATTCCTTATATGATTCCATTAAAGGTTTAATTTCTCACAAAGAAAAACTAAGCACTTTGTGTGAAAAGCTCGAATTGAAGTTTGACGAGAGCGATATAAGGTATTTAGAGGAGTATTTGCAATTGCTGCAACCAATCGCAGATGCTATCCAGTTTTTGCAAAAAGACAACGGGATGGTGTATGGCTTTCTGTTACCTACGCTGGCAACAATTAGAACAAAATATAGGAAAATACAACTAAGTCAGGCCATGCATTATCTTCAGCGAGTAGCGAATCTTTTGGAAGCAGACTTGGAAAAAAGGTTCCACAAATATTTTTGTTTGGAGGAGGTTAATGATGCCATTGTTGCCTCAGCGTTATGTCCTGAGGTAAAACTGAGATGGGTTCGATCCCTAAATCCAGAATTCACAAACGAAAAAGTTGCCGAGGTCAATGAGTTGGTGAAGAGCATTGTGGTGAGCGAATTCAATACAGATACGGAGCGAGTCGATAATAGTGAAGAAACAAATAGTCAATTTTTCGACTTTTCTTTTATAGGTAATGGCAATCTATTTTGTCATACATATGTAGTTATAATTAAAATAATTGATAAACATTTTTAACGTCTTTTTCAGATGAGTCTTCACAACAACTTGAACTATCGCAATCGTCTATTGAAGGCGAGTTTATAGCCTATATAGTTGATAAGTCTCCGAATATAACCATCTTACACCGCTATCCTACTATTAAAAGGGCGTACATTAAATACAACGCACCTCTGCCTACCTCAGCCCCCGTAGAGAGACTATTTTCGTTTGCCTCCTTACTTAATGCACCACGTCGAGGACGTCTATCAGATGACTCATTCGAAAAGCTGTTGCTTTTAAAAGTTAATAATTCACTATAAGTTCCCTTTGTTTATATTTTGTTAATAATGCATATTGTTTTATAATAAAGTTGTTATTATAGATCATTATAAGTAGTTTGTATAAATTTTGTTGCAAATAGTTAGTGACTTCACTCAAAAAATGAAGTCAGTAAGTCACTTCTCTAAATGACTTCAAAGTCGTGACTTCAAAAAGACTTCAGATTTCATTTTTTCATTCTTTAGTCAAAAAGCTAGTCAATGAGTGCATTCGATATTGGAGTCATTGAATTCGACTTCAACTGATTGCATTCGCATATGAATGCATTCTTTTACAACCCTGCCTTTGCCCTATGCGTGGGCGTCAGCAGGTCGCTCATTTTTTGCAACCAGTAGGTTATGGTTGTTGTTAGTCGTTTTTTGATCGCCAACTAGACCGCACGGGCTAATTCGAACCCGCCTGCAGTCTTCGCTATTATATTAATAAATTTATAATTTGTTAAAACGAATTCGGTCGATGTAATTTATTTGCAAGGAATTAGCCTCCGAAAAGGCTCTGTGGCTACACAGTATACAAAATACAAAATCGCATAATTTGTACCAATATTCTTTCATAATCTTTCCGCATACGATTGTCATTTGTTTATAAAGGAACTTTCATCTGTTGATGGTGATATAAATATCATTCCGCTAAATAAAGAGCTATATATTTCGATATCAAAGAAAATTTATATATTAATGATAAAGAGAATATTTAACTTCGTTTTTTTAGATTCGTTTAGGTTTATGCCATCGAGCTTACAACATCTAGCAGATAATTTATCTGAAACAAATTTGTTTACTATAAAATCTTTCTTTACCAATATTAATGAATTTAATTTGATGAGACGTAAAGCTGTATTTCTATATGATTATATTAGCTCAGTAGATCGATTAAAAGAAACACTACTACCAGATATTTCATTTTTCTATAACAAATGAAGCATGTAAACAGGTTGACTATGAACATGCCCAAAAAGTTTGGAAGGAATTTAACTGTAATAACTTATTAGATTCAACATCATCTAATTCTATCCGTTCTACAGAACACAAAGTTGACATGGCCAATCAATATCCCACCGACACCATAGTCTGCCTTTCCACAGGCAAATCAGCTGTGATCAAGAAAATAGCAGAAGTCAGGTCTTCAACCTTCCCTGAGCAATGGTTTTCAGCTAACAAAAGCAAACCAACGCTAAATATTCCTATAAATAATGCAAACCTCAGTCCTGTAGTTCTCAGAGAAACTGTATTCAATAAGTTAGGTGGACCAATTCAAGTTGAACTAGCTATCGAATTCCCTTGTTCCGTTTTGTTGACCGTTAAAAACAGTCCTTGGTTATCTTACAATGTACGAATATCTGAAGAAGGAGAGGTCACTCCTTTGGATTGGATCCACCAAGTGCAAGTAAAATATTCTGTGACAGATTCTATGACTGGTACCAACAGAACTTCAGAAAAAGACAATTTGTGGATTTCTCTTCTTCTTTTGAGTGTATATCGATTATCGAAGATCTCAGACGAAGTCTATAGACGAAAAGTAAGCTCTGTAATAGAGATTCAATTGACTGCCCACGGTTGTAGTGCCAGCTCACTATTGAATACAACATATTCTCACAACAAAGACTGGTTGAACAATGCGGAATATCGTAAAGTTAACGCTGCGGTAGACATGTACTTTTTTAAATTTGACAATAGTCAATGGTCGGTACTATGTCTTGGAACTACCGGATCAAGATACCGCGACTGTGCCGCCTTGTTAACGTATGGCCATGCTCTAAGAATGATCGGAGCCACCAGACCCGGTGAACGTTCGAGATGGATCTTCTGCGACACTTTGGCAGTAGAAGCTAGTAGAATCTTTCTCGAATCTCCGAACGAAGAGTATGCTTCACAACATTCATACTTTCCATACCAGATAGATTTTGGCATTTGTCAAAGAAGCGCATATTCTGCCAGGTTGAATCCGGCTGTTCACTTTTTTTGTAACATTATTGGGGTCATCTATTTTTCGGAGCGGAGTTTGAACGCGAGAATGATTCTGGACTAGAACATAACAGAGGTTTTGTTGATTTAGTCCAGTTGTAGATGCATATTCAAAGTTCCTCCACCACTGAAGCGGCTGAAGGCCATTGATGCTATTGCTGCTACATCTCTAATTAGTTATTAATTTATTTAATACACTAATTACACAAATAAATAAATATAAATAAACTAATTAGATTACCTAGATTATATTTAGAAGTAGATGTGTTATTACTTTGTGATGTATTTGAAAATTTTAGAAAAGTTTGTAAATCAATTCACAACTTAGATCCATGTCAGTATTATACTACTCCAGGTGTATCGCGGAATGCAATGTTGAAATTAACAAACATTCATTTAGAGTTGTTAACCGACCTTAATATGCACAATTTATAAAGAAGGGTATTAGAGGGGCTATTGTACAATGTATAAACGACATTCATGAATGTCACAATATTTACCTTATTCAAATTTTGAATGGGTTGAGGATATTGAAAACTTCCATTTAAATAATGTACAAGATGATTCACCAATTGGTTATATATTAGAAGTAGATTTAGAATATCCAACAAGCCTACACAGTTAAATAGTTGCGAAAAATTCATTTAATAAAAATATAAATCGCCCCTGGTAGAGAGGCTTCATTATAAATTTTGTCAAAATGTGGGCCTGCCGGGGGCCCAGAAGTCTGTCATTTAACTGTATCAGTCTTAATTAGGCAAAGATAGGCACTTTGTTCGTGCTTTTCACTTGAAGTCACTGACCCTTACAGTGCGGTTGGTATGGTAGAATGTAATTTAGAAAATGCAAAATGACAATTACGACGGCGCGCAGGGGCATTACAACGAAAATCTTAAGAACCGGCGAAATCAGCTGGCAATGACAAACCCAAAGGTACATAAACGTGCGGAGCTGCAAATGGGATGGCCGCCCATTTAATAAATGCCATCAATAAAATACAAAAGCATACAGCAACTTTAAATATGGAAGCGTTTGGAGAAAGCAACAAGCAACAGATTGCAGGGCCCCGGCAGGCTCACATTTTAGTAAAATATGGGACAAAGTGCTAGCCGGCAACAAACATGCGCTTCGAATACTGATTTTTAAAAACCTTCGAAAAGAAATAAAGAAGAAATCAAATGAAGCAACGAAGTTGTTATCCCCAAATTGGAAAGTTGGCGCAAGAGGAAGAAACCAATCAACACATTCACTGGTGGAGTAGAAATCTCAATTACATCTCATATAGAGTAAAGCGAAGGGCACACACAGGCACAAAAAACAAAGTGGTCAGAAAAATCGCTCAAGCAACAGTTTCATCGAAAAGGAAAATATAAGTTTGCATATACTTAATGCACATGTGGTATGCACATTGTGAATGCAAGTTAGCAAGTTTGATTTACTTGCACCTAAGTGCATATCGTTAAGAAAGGCAAAGGTCATAAAAAAAAGAAACAAAAACAAATTATAATTTTAAAAATTCCTCTAGCTAACAAAGTTACAACCAACAGATCTTACAACATAAGCTGCAATTTCTGCACAGCCGGTTCATATCAAGACCTGTTCACAATGCTCTCCTTTTGGAATGAATAGCAAGCAAAACAGCAATATCCGAACAATAATAGGACTTATTCCCCTTTATTGTTTAAAGTTAATGAGCCGTCGTCCAGAATCAGTGGCCAAATCAATTAATGAAAGAATGAACAAACACTTCATAGATCTGTACAAATTTGAAGATTGGTCTAAACCGCTTATTCCTCCAAACTTTGCTTCACTTATTGACTTGGACTAAGACTCGCTTCAGGAATGGAAATATTATCTAGTCTGATAGGGAAAATCATTATTGAAAACTCAAGACCAACTGCTAAACCTGCTGTTCGTGGAATCCCGTATGGGGCGTGTCTCACTCGTATAGGGATGCACGGTATCGCTCCAATCAAACATCTAGAACAAGCAGCAATGGTCTTGAATATAAGAACGGGAGATTTCTGTGCTTTAATTAATACAAAATTAGAATTTCAATCAATCATTATTTGCATTCAACTTCTCATAATCCCCGTCAAATCTTCGGGGAAATGAAACCATTTTGGGAAGGCAATATCATCTGGCCTGTCAAATATCATGGCGATTTTGTAGGATCTATAACCAACAACATTTTAATCGATTTAGAACAAATTTTAATGCACGTCTTATAATACAATGCGCAGTATATTTGGCTGAAACCGGTAGAAGCACCGAAATAGAAAGAATGCAACTATTGGACATACCCTCAAATGGTAGTATTTTTGTATCGGAATGTTCTTAAGCAGCAGCATACATCCAAACAATTATATTACAGCACCCCAGCTATAGCGTGACATCCGTTTAAAGAATAAAGACTGGAAAAACTTGATAGGATAAAACAGGGTTCAACACGAAACCAAGCGCCCCCCAGACGAACCACAGCTAATTCGAAGCCACGCGAGCGCCATTCGAAGCTACGCCGTGGCCACCAAAAACAAGTCTCGGATACAGCGAATCCAATTATTCCGCGGGCCACCGCTTATGTCGGTCACCGCAACTCCCAAACGACCCTCTGGTCGCCGTCAAGGAAGTCACCGTTGAAGCACAGTATTGCTGAATTCTTTTTATTAAATTTCTAATTTGTTTATGAATTTCATTCAGATCAAACATGAATTTTACTTGAATTGCATTCTTTGCAATCGAAGATCAAACCAAAAGACAGACCCCACAACACAGCGTCATAGTAGCCACTGTTAACATAACTGCATTCCAATAGCCCAGAAAGCATAAAGTGCAACGATGTCTTTACCGTTCCATCTGTAAATTTTTTAATTAATCAAAAATTAAGAAAACAATACTGCATGTTTCATGCGTTGTTATTTCAGCAATCCACCTGCTGATGCAACGCCAAAGCGTCGTTGTGAATTTAGTTCTTAAGAAAACAAATGTTAGCTTATAAATAAGAGACAATTGATATAGTCTTCACTTCTGATAATTGTCCGCGAGATGCGGGTTAAGTAGAGAGTCGTTTTATTTTTTAAAAACGCTTTTCTCGGAAAGGAAAGCTTAAATGGCGCCTAACAATGGGGCACATGCGAATTTAAAAAACCGCTAGTGAGTGGCAACTAATACCTTTGGGTATGAAAGGAGAAAACGCCAAGTATCCTTATTCAAAGAATATTAAAAGTGGTAAAAGTGCGTGTGTAGAAAAAAAGGTCTTTGGCTAAATAAGGGAAAAAAGTGTCCTCGCCAAAAAAAAAGACAAATAGTGCCGAAGTAAAAAAAAGTATCTCTAAAACAGAGAAAACAACTTTTACGGGCAAAACAACAAATAAGTATCCTCACGAAGGAGGAGAAAAATTTTAAATGGAATTTAACGGCCAAACCAAAAAGTGAATAATTGTAAACATTTAAATTGCTGTCGCTCTAACAATAGTAACATAAAACAATAATAGTAACATAAATAATGTTGTAACATAGACTCAGGGTTTTGTTTTAAACAGACACCGAATATACTGCTGTGTCATAAATTGTCATTTATCTTGTCTTATAAAAAATAAATCACTCAACAAGTTTTTGGCTCATCTGCATTGGTTACACTTCTATTTGATTTTTTAATTTTTTACGGTTCGAATTGGCCTTTTATTTTACTATTTTGTTTTACATAATGTGTGTAAGGTTTGTAAAGTTTGTAAAAGGATGAATAAAAATAAGTAGTTTTACTTGCTATTCTTTATAGTTTGTTTTACTTCGTTGCAGAAGTTCTAATCTGGGGTATAACAAAGTAAATAATCCGCCATCAGCCAGGGCAACAACAGCAACTTCACATGGAATAGTGTAAGTTATATTATTTACACTTAAGAAGCATTATTTATATAAGTTAATACCATACTTTGTTAAGGCCATTTCCACACAATCAGCAAATTATCATGCGATTCCGTTCCCACACAATTCCACCGGCAAAACGCTCGCATATTTTGGGATCATATTGCAACCGAAAATGCAATTGTGCTGCACGCGCATCCGCCGTCTTAGCTAAGGAAATTAAACACCTAGTTGAGCGAAACACTCGCAACTAACAAACCAAAGTTTAAAGATAAGTTAGTCTTGAACTCACTCGCGAGCTAAAGGCACATAGTGCCGCATAAAAAAGTTTGGAATAAATAAAGATTAAAACATAAACTTAAGTCTCGCGTTTTATTTTATATATATATATATATATATATATATATATATATTCCGATTTATAACATAAGCTTAATTCTGCGATTCTGAACTCCAGACCTTCCACAGTATAAAATCCTCCCTTTCTAGAAGGGATAAACAATGAAATAAAATATAAAATAAAATAAAATCATTCTAGGGGGCAATAGTCCCAGCAAACCAAAATACGAGCGTTTACATTATTGCGAAAATTGTGGCAATAAGCACAAGACGGCAGACCCCCCACCAGTGGTATACTACAAATTGTACATAAACACCACAAAACAGATTATGCATATATGTATACAAAAATGTATAGTTTTATATTCAAGATTATTTTAGTTACCTTTTCCCACACTATTCTAATCCTATGCGAATTAAACTGTGTGGAAAATTTTTCACAATATGTAATTTTGAATATGACCCAACCAGACCTATTGATGGGAGTCAACCAACATTCCTTTTGTTGCAACCCAGTACCTTTCTGAAAAAAGTAAACATATTGTCAAGAAAAAAATACATGCATAAGACTGCATTAAATGCATCAAATAGAATTTCTACAATAGATCTCTATGATGGATCATATCTCGCATCTTACACCGAATCGAACTATTAAATTTCATAATGTTTACGACAGTAGATGTTCAAGGCTTCAAAGCATACGATAATAGATTTATTGTAAAGGAAATAGCTGTGGTCTTTAATAATGAAGAATTTCATTGTTTCCACATCAAAGCTCCATTTGAATTTTCTGACCTGAGTAAGGATAATCCACGACCACCAAATTGGTTAATGTTACACCATCATAATTTATTATGGTCATATGGAAGTGATAGTTTTAAAGATGTAAGAAACTATTTAACATCAGCATTGGAAAACTTAAAAAAGTTTATGTAAAGGGAGAAGAAAAGAAAGTGTGGATAGCGGAGTTCCTCCAAAAGCCGGTGATGAACATTGAAGAGGAGAGTACAGAATGTATGAATCTCAATAGACTATACAGTTTACACCAAGATGCTGTGCGTTGTCAGTATCATTTTCATACTGAGTGTAATGTAAAAATCAACCGACTACAAATTCGTGGTGCTTTAAAAACAGCATGTATTTTGTTTAATTACATACTGGATAGTAATTTAAATTATAATGAATAAAAATAGAATTAGAAATTTTAAGTTTAGTGTTTATTTGTATTTTTATTTATTTTATTTTTTTTTTTTAACTATTTCTCAAATAAAAAAATTAAAATGTATCCGTGTAGTTTTTGGGAAAGGACATATACTCGGAAGAGGAGTTTAGACAGACATATTACAATGAAACATCAAGTTTAAAAAAAAAAATATTTTTGTGAGCAATGTAAAATTCAAGTGAAAGAAAATGTATGTACAACACACGTGAGAACAAACATGCATAAAAAAAATTGTATGTATAGTGTAA
>NW_023458560.1:40131462-40133623 GCF_013731165.1 Rhagoletis pomonella
AAAAAAAACTGTATATAGAGCAGTGCTGCTCAGAGAGAGCTTTTGCTCTGTGGGCGTCCATATAAAATCTACGGAGAGCTTTGAATAGTTCCACCCGCCGGCGCTGTTTTGAGCATCACTGATATAGAGACAACGTAAAAAAAAACACATTTCTTTAAAACGTGACTGGTGTTTGCCAGATTGTACTTTCACCCGGTGCTCTCTCATACAAACTGTTTAGTAAGAAGGCTTAAAAATGCCCGGCACGCGTGCCTATGAATTGACTACCTCTGATATAGACGACAAACAAAGGGTGAAAGCTCTCTATGACTTACACAGCTACACTCTCGTATTTACTTTTCACTCACTATTCGCTCGAGCTGTTGCAACGTACATATTTAAACCAGTAACTGCAATTTATCGAAAGTTTAAAAAAGCATTGCACGCAGACACGGCAGACATATCATCGATTTATCGCCAATCGCAACATTAATTTCAGATAGCAATCGCTTTCATTTCAACTGTAAAATCATTATTATTCTCGATGTCTGTCTGTTCTTCAGCGATTGTCGCATAGAATTCGTGGTTTATATGCTGGACTATACGAAATTGTATTGAGTTTTCTAGTACTTAGTATACAGATAGTACTTTGTACATAAATTGTACTGTAGATAATTGTAATTTATTGAACAAACATATGTATAAACAGATGACTAAATATATATATGAATATATATATACATACCTATTTTAAGGCGTCTAGTAATAAACGCGTGATGTAACGTAATCGAGATTAAATGAACTAAAATTCGAATATGAATATATACGAAATTCTGTTTGAAAGAAACAAATAACAAATAAAAATCTATGCATTTTGTAAAAATAACGAACAACTAATAATAAAAAAATACTAAAAAAATATACTGTATTCGTTTTTTTTTTTTTTTAAGAAAACTACAAATAGATAAACTAGCAACAAAATAATACCAAGGGGTAAGTATTCATACATATTATTTATTATGAAGCCACCTCAGTGGCCTTACATACATGTAAGGGCTTTTAATGTGCGCCTAGACTTGTATGGATTTTTTATTATGAATTTCAAATGGCTAAAGTGTCACTGCACCTAAGAAGTTCAGCGAAAAGAGCAAAAGTCTAAATATAGTGTTACGTTTCCTTTTGATTGGAACTTTGGTCAGTGCCAACATAGAAACCATTATGCTGAATTTATACTGGGTACAAAAGTAACAAACAAATTTATACCATTTGAGGGATGCCAAGTAACACTAAATAAAGATTTTATCAACTTTGTCATACTTTTTCCATTTAGTGCTCAGTGGAAATCCAGCATTGTGTGTTTTCTTAAAACTAAAAAGACCGGCATATTTCCATATGCTAGCCAAAACTTTGATAATCTTTCCACATTTTAGCTGACCTTAGTCGTTTAGGACATCAGAGAGAGTTTAAAAATGCCGGCTTTTAGAAACGAAAATCGGTCTAAAATCGCTGACTAAGGACGATATTTTTAAATGAAATAGGATACAAACTGAGGATAAAGAGTAAGAGAAATTAAAAAATAAAAATAAAAGGGCAATAGTAAAGAAGATTAAAAAAGGGGAAAAAATCAAGAACAAAAATATGAAAAAAAAAATTATAAAAAAGATAAAAAGCATAAAAAAGATGAGAAAGTTAGAAAAAAAGAAAAGAGATAATAGAAAATGAAAAAAAGGTAAAAATGAGAAAAAGAAAAAAAGAATAAAATGAGAACAAAAAATTTGCAAAAAAAAGAAAGAAAAAAGGATACAAATTAAAAAAGAAAAAAGGAAAATAAAAAAAAATAATGTTAAGAAAAACAGAAAAAATAAGAAAAGTTAGGAGAAAGAAAAAAAGCGAAAAGATAAGATAAAAAGGGAAAAGGTTAGAAAAAAAATAGAAAAAAACTAGAAAGAATTAGACAAAAATTGGAAAAAATAAGGAAATAAAAGGTAAAAAAGAACAGAGAGGAAAAGAACAGAAAAATGAGAAAAAGGAAAAAAGCAAAATGAGTAAGTAGAAACAAAACAAGAAAACAAAAAAAAAGAACAAAATACAAAATAAAAGATTAGGCAACAGCAAAAAAAAATAAAAAAAAGCAATAAAAAATAAAAGATTAAGCAACATAAAAAAAGCAAAAAAAAAACGA
>NW_023458560.1:40133723-40137213 GCF_013731165.1 Rhagoletis pomonella
AAAATTATTATCACGTTTTATATTTTTGTTTTCTTTTTATGTTAGGTGATTTTCTTCCTTTTTTTCTTTGTGTTAAACCTTGATTTAGAGCATTTTGGAAATTGGAATTGACAGAAAATATATCCAACAAGAAAAGGAATGCTGAAATTTATTACTACTAATATGCCTATATTTGTTGAGGTTAGAAAAATTTATTAGGTTTTCGGGCAAGCAAAAATATTAAAATATTTTTTTTTATTATTTTTTTTTGTTAACTTTTTTGGAATAAATTATTACTCTAATGATTTACAATTTGTTCAATTCTTTTTCATCTTCGTTTTTTTTTTTTGTTCAATTGTCGCCTATGCAGGTTTAGAGGCTATACCACTTAAATAGGTAATTACATTTTTAATGTTTGTATATAGCACTATATATACGGATATATCTACATATACATATTATATTAGTTTACATACATATGTTGTGTTGTTAGGTATAATAGCTATTTTGTATATACGACAGTAGTATTGTTGTTTTTTTTTTATCGTTCATTTATTGCGTATAGAAGTATTTGAAATACCATCTTCTTGTTGTTGTTTGACCATTTGCCCTTCCCCCTACACTACCATTTTCTGCTATTTTTATTTTTTTTGGAAATTGGCCTAAGGTTGGCCTACAGCAGCTACAGAACCTACAGTACTTTTCTGTATGCCTAGCGCTTTTGTGTGCTTAAAGCAGTGAGTGTAGTGATGATGGTGGATGGTGGTTGCAGTGGGGTCGCACTGCACCACTGCCATGTGTTGATAGGTAAGATACATATACAGAGGATAAGTGAGTGTTGTAGGCAGTCAATAGAATTGCACTTGAAAAAGTTCTCCTAATTGTGTTTATTCTTTGTATCTATTTGGATAAGCGCCAGCCAACTGCTTTTGTGAGCCTAAAGGAGAAGGTCAACTATAGGCTAAACTAACTAAAATGTATGTATGTACCCGCGAACAGCTACACACATACATACGTATGCACATTTTTGCTCGTAGTGTGCCTGCTCTACTTTGCATTTGTAGTCTATGAACACGGATTTTGGATTGGAATTACGATCTAAATTTTGTTTGTTTATGCTTTTCACGTGTGCTAAGGCCACTCTTTAATACACACACACACACACACACACACACACACACAAAATATATTTTATTTGTATTTATTTACATATATGTAGGTATGTATGTACGTACTGAATATTTACAGAATGAAGTTATCAATTAATAGCTATTTACTCCAAAGAAATGCGTGCTTAGTTACCCAAGTCAATTATTATTATTTAGTTAATCAATTGGCATATAATACATACATTAAATATCGTATAAATGTGTATAAGGACATAGAACAAACCCCACACAAGCTGAATATTCGATTCCGTTCGGATCACAAAAACAAAAAAAAAACACACACACAAAGAAGTAAAGATTATAGTAATGAAAAATAAGTTGTTGCGATTTTTGTGTTGAGAGCTATATTAAAAGCTTAACAAATGAAATAAAAATAAGAAAATAGTTGTTGTATGTACATTAAAGTGAATAATATATAGGAAAGGAAAATATTATAATGCCTTTTGACATTCTCTCCTCTACTTTAATGGAGAAGTGTCAAAAGAGGCAGCGCATTTCATCAAAAGCAATTGAAATCATAAAGGCTGTTCAGGTTTCGTGTGCATAAATATTATCTTGCAGTTATCTCGGTGCATTATATCGCATAGATAATCTTGTATGTATATCGCTTAATCACTTATCATTTTCGCTCTGATTTTAAATATTAATTGGTATCAAATAAAGTTATGATTATATACAGAAAATATTCTTCGTCTCATTAACCGAACGCATATTCAGTTTTCTGATCATTGCGAAGAACGTCTGCAAATCGTTGCTAACTTTGGATTTTTGGAGATTCACTTTGCCAACACACGCCTACTGATTTTGTTTTTGTTTGAAATTGAATACAACATATTCGCATATACGATATATCGATGGCTGAGTGGAAGATCGACCTATCTCGGCAGCCAGTTCCAAAACGCCCTCTCTCAAAAAATTTTTGAGCAACGCTCTATCTCAGAAAACTTTTCAAGAACGCCCTACTTCAGAATTTGATTGAAGAATGCCCTATCTCAGCTGCCGATTCAAAAACGCCCTATTTCAGCTTATTTTCAATGTATATTCGTTTGAGATAGGGCGTTTTTGAACCGAATTCTGAGATAGGGCGTTTTTCAATCAAATTCTGAAGTAGGGCGTTCTTGAAAAGTTTTGTGAGATAGGGCGTTTTTGAACTGGCTGCCGAGATAAGTCGATCTTCCACTCAGCCATCAATATGTAGGCTAGTCGTCTTTGTTTTTTTTTTTAGCAATTCGTTTGGGGGTATTTGTATTGTGGGTGAATTCTCAGCCAACTTCGCGATGTGGAAAAGGTTAGAACACAACAACATATTTTTGATATTTACCCCCTCACTCAGAATATTCACACTTTTAATACACTTTTTATGTTTGGAGCAGTGTTGTCACTTCAGAAACCAAATTAGTGGTAGATTTTCAACAAAAAGTGGTAGAGAGTAGGGAGTTTGTGTTGGTTCGGTCGTGGGGGAGATGGCTGGGGGGGATGCCGCTGCATGCTAGTAGCAAAGGTTTAAAAGCCGTCCAAACTTGATCGGGGGAGGAGATAGAGCTACCGCGCCATCTAGCGGGTGTGAGATGTGTGAAATCATCATTCCACAATATGACATTGTGCTTAATTTTAAAGATTTAAATTTTCCAATGTCAGTAAACGAAATTAAAATCTTCGAAAACAATAATCCACATATAAGCGTAAACGTGTACGGTGGTCTAGATGCAGACAGCGATATTATCATAGGACCATAATATCATTCTGAAGAAGAAAAATTTGATCATATCAATCTTCTACTATTGGAAGACATTTCAAATTTGCACTATGTCTGGATAAAACACATTTCAAGGTAACATAAAAAATGATTTAAGTAAAAAAAAAAATTGTTTTTTTAAATAAAAAAATGTTTTTTATATAATTATAGATTACTGAAAAGTCAACTGACACGACGCCGAAATCGAGTGTATATATGCAACATATGTCTATCTCATTTTCACAATGAAGATGCGTTAAAACATCATCGAGAGGAGTGTAATCAAATTATAACCGAACTACCTTCAGAAAATGAAAAGGTATTAAAATTTAAGAATTTTAAAAATCAATTAGAGGTACCATTCGTTATATATATGCAGATTTTGAATGCATTTTGGAACTTATAGATATAGATAAAAATTGTATATGCTTGGTTACGCAGCCACCTCCGACAGCGAAACAAATGCAAGCAGCGCAGTCAACGTAGTCAGCTTAGTCGATGCGCTAACTCATTTATATACAAGTTAACGCTCCAATAAATAACTGCCAAACATTAGGTCAGCACATTTTACATCCGGCACAAGTCAATATAATAATTTGGCAATAAC
>NW_023458560.1:40137313-40139069 GCF_013731165.1 Rhagoletis pomonella
TGCGTATGATCCGACGAGATTTATCTGTTGGTTGTCAATTTTGATTGGGCCATTGTACTGGTTTAACAGGATGATGCCTGGTGATATGTTTTCTACGGATGGGATGTGCTGGTTGTTAACTAATGTGCATTCTGCTGGTTTGCTTCTTAGCAGCTGTGGGACACAGGTGGTGTTGCTAATATCTACTATATTCTTATGATTACATATTCTTACATTATTATATTCTTTACATTTTCCTTTTATTCCATAAACTTTGTAATTTTTACAAGTTATGATATCCTCATATGGGATTTTATTAATAAATTTTTTTACTTTTATTGGCTTTATCAAAATTGAATTACAAATATCTTCGTTTGTTAAAGGTAGGCCTATTATATAGAACAACATTGAGTTATTTATTACAATTTTTATGCTTGCGAGTTCTAATGAATCTTCTATGTTACTTAGCGTTAAATTATTATTTTCATATATTGATTTTATTAACATTAGTTCTTCGTTTGAAAATATATAAGAGTTGACTATGCCGGCCTTGGCCCAATGTATGGCATAATCTATATTTATTATTTCTTCTTTAATAACTGTCAATTTATATTTTAATTCTATAGCAAAGTTATGTTGTATATCTTCGCTGGTTTGTACAGCTTTTAAAATTTTATTTGACATTGTTGTTATATTGTTTATCCTATCGAATAGTATCCTATTTATTACAACTTGGTTATTGTTGTTATCGGTTATATTATTGATTTGACTCTAGCATTATTAAATCGTCATGGTCTGGGTTTCCGGCGATCCATTTCCAAGTTTTTCCTAGTATGTCTATTGATTTTCTGAATCTTTTGGGTTTAAGTCTATTTAGATATGTTTGTGTTAGATTGGTGCTTCAACTTTCTCTCCCTCCTTCTTGTTATTCTTATCAGCCATGTTAAGAATACTGAACCTCAGTTTGCCAAAAAAACTCAAATCAGAATGCTGTTAGATGAGTGTTGCTTATTTCGTCTAAGGTTTTTTGACATTCGTCTAGGTCTATTTTATGTATTACTCTATATGTTCCTGTTTGAAGTTTCGTCAGTCCTGTGTCGAAGGTTGCCAGTTGTGAATTTGTGTAATCTATAATTTTAAAGTCTGCGTACACTAGATGTACGAGTAGCGTTAGAAACAGCTTCATAACCGGTAAGCGTGTTTTTATCCCTTTTCCTCTGTACTCAGGAACACTCTCTTACTCCTTATGATGTTATTTTTGCTCGGGTTGCTGGCTGGTTCCGGTATAGCGTCCATGAATATTCCACTTCCTTTTCACGCCTGTAGAAAAAGTCTTTGTGCACTTTGTTTTTATGTTTCGGTGGCACTTGTTGAAGTTGTTTTTCCTTTTCGTAGCACTTTTTTTTTATTTTTTATTTAGTGGCACTTTTTTAAAAAACTTATAACTTCACGATTTTTTATTTTCGTTACCGGCCCAGCTTTTTAGCTCAGGGCGCCAATTATTGGCCTATTAATTAAGAAGGCCAAAAAAAAATTTATTTTTTTTGGGTCAGAAGACCTTTATTGTTGAGTTCTTGTTATTAACTAACTTAACATTTTAATTTTTCCAGCTTATATTAGTTAAAATTACTTAGGCTAGCAAAAATATCTTAAGCTAAAGTCCCAGTAGCTGAATGCCGGATGTTGTTCCAATTTGACTGCACTTGTTATTCGGCGCATGCCGGATGTTATTCCCAATTCGCTAATATTGCTGATCTAGCGTCGGGATTGCATTTTG
>NW_023458560.1:40139169-40141353 GCF_013731165.1 Rhagoletis pomonella
TGTAAGCTCGATGGCATAAACCTAAACGAATCTAAAAAAACGAAGTTCAATTTTCTCTTTATCATTATTATATATAAATTTTCTTTGATATGAAAATATATAGCTCTTTATTTAGCGGAATGATATTTATATCACCATCAACAGATGAAAGTTCCTTTATAAACAAATGACAATCGTATGCGGAAAGATTATGAAAGAATATTGGTACAAATTATACGATTTTGTATTTTGTATACTGTGTAGCCACCGGGCCTTTTCGGAGGCTAATTCCTTGCAAATAAATTAACACCACCGAATTCGTTTTAAAAAATTATATATTTATTAATATAATAGCGAAGACTGCAGGCGGGTTCGAATTAGCCCGTGCGGTCTAGTTGGCGATCAAAAAACGACTAACAACAACCATAAGCTACTGGTTGCAAAAAATGAGCGACCTGCTGACGCCCACGCATAGGGCAAAGGCTAGCAAAAACGGCACTAACTATAAATATGAAATGTACTCATATACCTATGGATGTACATATATATGCAAATTATTGGCCTATTAATTAAGAAAATTGATAAACAAAATCGACTGTGCATTGCTGCCATACGTCGTGAGATCATTAAAGAAATTCATTTATAAAGTGTAAAAAAAAAAATAAGGCATTTTATACTGAGCCCAATCTAATCAGTGTGGAATGATACAGACATTTTATACTGAGTCTGATCTAATCAGTGTTGGAAGCGGAACGGGTGGAAGGACAGCACCGGGGTGGTGCGGCCGGAGCAGGGTCTTGGTGTGTCGAGGATAGAGATAGAGCAGGCAAGAGGAAAGTGTCTCGGACACGAAGAATATCATGTTTCGCGATAAAACGGCCATAATAATCAGCAGAGAAGAGACGTTGAGCTGCAGAGCAAAGAATAGCCTCACGCCCTGAATCATCGACTGAAACAGTAAAATCTCCGATTCTACGGGTGGAGGTGGGAATGAAGTCGGGGGAAAAGACGATGCGGGTTTTATCATCCATGTCGCGAACAGTAACGGCTATCTCTAACTGACGATGTATGGTGGAGATGACGAATTGGCGGTCAAGTGAACCTGTAATTTGACGGAGATATAGACGCATGTTGTGATTATTGAATCTTATAAGCAATTCAAATTTAAAGGTTGTCGGCAGAAGAGCTGGCTGAGAAGGCTGGATGTGAAACCTCAAGAGTGCCCTTATCCATGACTGTGGCCAAAATGTTGGCGTACTTAAACTTGGTGTTGGCCGATGTGTTGAGCCAAAAATTGAAGCTGAGACGAGGTGTGTCGGTAAAAGGGACGGGAGATTTGATAACTGGATTAACTGAGGCAAAAGGACATGAGACGACGAAAGGAGCGAAGGCAATAGGACCACCGGCGGTCATTCTAGTAGCTCCTGGATAATTGAGGATGTCTGTAGCCGAAGGGATAAGATCATTTTGAGTCCAAACAACGTCCATGGTTATTGGCACTTCAACACAATGTTGGCCAGGGAGGACGACGCACTCAAGAGATTTAAAAGTGCAGATCCGTCCGAATTTAGTCAGATCGCGAATATTGGAATAGGCGCCAGCGGAGTGGGTGTGAAAGTGGTGCTCGCCTTTGTGATTATGGACAGTGAACTGGAAGGGAATAGTTAGACCAGGTTGAGACTGTCCACCATGGAAGGAAGGCGAGGTGATAGACGAAGACTCCGCCAAAGGATGAAGGTTAGAAGAAGCCAAAGCAGCGTTACTGTGGGTAGACATAATCGACGTTTTATCCAGCTAAAAGGTCGAAGAATAAGCGGGAAAGGATTGATTGGCATAATTAATTAAGAAGGCCAAAAAAAATTTATTTTTTTGGGTCAGAAGACCTTTATTGTTGAGTTCTTGTTATTAACTAACTTAACATTTTAATTTTTCCAGCTTGTATTAGTTAAAATCACTTAGGCTAGCAAAAATATCTTAAGCTAAAGTCCCAGTAGCTGAATGCCGGATGTTGTTCCAATTTGACTGCACTTGTTATTCGGCGCATGTCGGATGTTTTTCCCAATTCGCTAATATTGCTGATCTAGCGTCGGGATTGCATTTTGGCTTTGGCTTATTTATTATTTGACTGCACTTGTTATTCGGCGCATGCCGGATGTTTTTCCCAATTCGCTAATATTGCTGATCTAGCGTCGGGATTGCATTTTG
>NW_023458560.1:40142353-40146511 GCF_013731165.1 Rhagoletis pomonella
CTATAAACTTATATTTATATACAAAATATTTGTTGATAACAACCATTTCAAATATCGTATGGTAAAGATCTCCAATAACACAACCACCTCCACCACCACGTGCGTGTGTGTGAACGCAAAACGCAGGGCCTAACAGGCTAACGGGCTTCGCCCATGTTTAAGCCATTGTTAATGGCCAATTAGTGTTCCGTAAAGATATAAATGGTTTATTATAAAGTTAGTAGACTCGATATGCGTTCACAGGATATTTGAATATTACCTAAAACACTGGTGGCGGGATGTCATGGCTGACGTCGCTCGTCGATGATCAGAAAAGAAGTGACCGTTTTTTTCTTAGCACGGCTAAGTTTTTTTGTACAGTAGTAGTCTCATGACTTACGCTCTAGTTTTCTGTAAAACTTATTACATATAATGAAACACATGTAATATAAACGTATCTATAACAAACAGGTTACCTTTTACATTGCGTGTTAGATATTTGCCCATATTTTGTTAAACTATCCGCACGAATATTATAAAAAATTTCACACAAACGCGTTTCATCATAGATATCGTACATAAAAATCATATGGCAATTCCTCGATAGTATCGAACTTCAAATATGGCCGATAGTGGTCGCCATCGATAGTTGCGATAGTGATGTCCCATCGATATTATCGATAGTGCCATCGATAGTTTGCCACCACTATAAAGAAGTATAACGCAGTGACCTAAATGTTACGTGTTGGCTTCAATCTTTCTTTGGCGCTATTCCTCCATGTACGTTTATTACTCAGTATATATATGTGTATACTGCGATCTCCATCTTGCTGTATACCTGAAAAGAAAACATTTAACATTAAATAAATAAGTAAGACTCATGTAGGACCAAAATGGTTGCGGTGAAAACGCTCGTCTAAACCTGGTGCGCTCCAGTATAAAGCGTAGATAGCGCTGTATGCTCACAACCGCTAGATGGTGTGGTAGCTCGACCTCCCTCCGCCGATCAAGTTTGGTTGGAAATGAAAATGTGTGTGTTTTGCTCACAACCGCTAGATGGTGGGGCTAGTACATGATCGTGGGGGATTATACTTAATTTTTTCTCAAGTTCAAAAGAAATGAAATTTTTTTGTTTTTATAGTTTGGTTTTCTACCATTTTATTACCTACTTTCTTTAACCTATTACGTACTTTTATTACCTACGGCTTTAAACCTAAATCTACCATAATTTACATACGGTTGACTACTCCGTATTTTAATATAAAATGAATCACAACGCGCTTCCTTATTAATATCTACTTTATATGTTGACGTCGTACATAGGCACTAATTTCACTTCCTATTAATCCGGAGACTTCTTCTGATTGTTCGTCTCCTTCCAACCAGAGGGCATTAGCTACCGTGTGTATTACTTTTCCCTCTTTCTCCCTTCCTTGAAAGGAGATGTCCGGGCCATACGGTGTCTCTCTTATGTACAAGTCCCATAGATCTATGTCATTTTCTGATAGAACTTGTTCTATTCTAAATTGTAAGGGGAAACAAATCTAAAATATTATTATTATTATTGTAAAAACTTACCTTCTATTTTGCTCTTCGCCACGACTACTATTGGCTGCCATTATTGCGTTTTTGTAAATATATAGAAAGCAGAGCCTATTTATACTAATTTTTTTTTATCAATAAAGAGGGCATTTGCTACCGTATGGAGTACTTTTTCCCTCCTTCTCCCTCTTTCTAGGGATTGGAGTTTTTGTTTAATAGTAGCTCAGTATGCTCCTGCCTTTTGAACATTTTTTTTTCAAAATGGAACCGATGTCCTTAAATTATTGTAAAATTGTAATTATAAATAAGGGTGACAAACATAAGTGATTTACCAGTGAACTTTTAGTTTGATCGCGTATTGTAGACGAATTCGCAGTTCAATTCGGACTTAATGATTTCTCCAACCACGATTGAACTTTAGCGTCCACCGATATTGTTTCGTCATCAATATTGAACTAATACGTATAAATCTATTCCAATGTTGAGACTTTTTAAATATATTGAAAATAAGTAAATAAATTAATATATTGAAATTTTCAGGTGTGTGGTATTCCTCCGCTTGTTGGATTATTGCCGTAGAACGCCATTTTAGGCTTGTATTTGGTAGGTTTTTAAACTTGGGGTAAATTTAGACACATTTAGCTGCTGTTTTGCTTCCTCCGCTATCTCCATGTTTATCTCATTCTATATTTGGACGATTTTTTTTTAGTTGGGCGTACTTTTTTCCCCTCTCACTTCTGTTGGGCCCTCAGCCCGCTCATTTAATAAAATGTTGTTTTCTTACCCGAAACTTGCTGGAAGATAGCTTCCCAACTGCCTGAGGCTTCGTTGAGGGACACCGGTGAGTTTTTGGTGCTTTTACGCTGCCGGCTGGTGGTTTCCCTTTTGGAGCTGCTCACACTTGGGTGATAGCGCTTACCCTTTTGTTTGCCGTAGGGATTAGTCAAACTTGAATGCGTAAAATCTTGTCACACCCGAATACTACCTCGCTTGAAATAACAACTCGTAATTACTTTCACAAACACTTTAAATTTAATTTCCTTTTATTTTATAATTTTGGCACAACCGTCTGATTCAATGGCGTATATCTAATTGAATTCTTCATTCGTTTTTTGCTCGTTTTTAAGTACCTGTGGAACGTATGTTCCATCAGGGCTGCCAACATTACGACGGCGCTGAATAGTGCTGCCGTATTGTTAGCGATGCCATTACACTTCCTTTTAAATTTAACTGGAGCCGGGATTTTTTCTGCCCCTTCTGCTTTTTTGTTGCTGTTACCCGCCTGTATTCATCGATGGTAATGGGTAGCGGGCCAATCCGCAAATTTGTTGTTTCTGTTGCTGATAGTTGTTGTTGTGGTGTTTAAAATAATTTTACCATTTAAAAAAAATTCTTTAAATTGCTCTTTTGAATTTTTTTTATTATTTTAAAGGGTTATGCCAACAAAAGGACTTTAATTAATTATTTTCGGCTTTTCAGTAATTCGTTTCGCTATATATAGCCTTTTTTATTTTATTATAAGACGCTTTTTGCAAGTGATTTTTGCCGCTTATAGCCTTTTTGTAATTATATCCTTTCAGGCTCTTTCAGCGAATTGATGGCATAACGCTGATTGATTTCATCATTCTAATTTACAAGGAAGTAAACCTGAAAGAATTTGCTGTCTTCATTCACAGGCGCATAGAAATAAAATTACAAACAGCATTTGACAAATACTTTATGAAAATATTTGTCCTTTAGCTGCTTTCATTTTCTCGCTGGCTAAGCCTCGGCGTGGCGTGCAAAACCTTTAAACAAACTTCAGGTTCGAACAGTCATCTCGTGCAAAGCCTTTAAAAATTTAGTTAAGTTTTTTATTCACGAGAATTTTCTTCAAATTTATAGTTAATTATATTTCTCTTTGGCAGCCGCCAATCCGATTTTTAAATAATTTAGTAATTTAGATAAATGGCTGACTTGGACTTATTAACTCGCGAGAAGAATTATGCAATTATACCACCCGGATTTGGTTGGAATCGAACCCTCGGGAACGTATCTTTTTATCCTTTTATAGGACTTTTAATCCTTTTATAAGGACTTTTAATTTTTAATCGCACTTAGCGGTGGTGAATCGCAGAGTAATTTTTATTTTATAAATCTGGAGGTTTTCCAGTACCCAAGCACGGGGTATTTCCTATTTTGGTCACACTTTTTTTTTTTGATTTTTGCTGTCGTTAGCGGTGGTAGCACTAAAATTCGTTGGTTTGTTGTCTTTATCCGTAGACAATCGAAAAAAAAAAGAAGATTTTTTACTACTCCTTGTATATACAAATTTAATTTTTAGTTCACTCCGCGACTGCGCCAGTTAAAGCTTTTCAGTGGGTGGACGATGGTACGATTTTCATCACCATAATCCTCTAGACCTATAATATAATCCCTACTCAGGGACATTTCGTCACAGCATATGGACACATATCGCTGTGCGTCAGTGAAGCCACGGCTTCTCAGCTCCAGGGCTTTTATGCTGCCATCAGGGTATCTTGGCCAAACTTTAACGAATTGTTTAAGAGTTCTTCTGGCACAAGACGCGCAATGTCCGTGTTCAACATAGAATCATCCATGCAAAATCCTATCAAAATATTTTTAGCAAATTGGTTA
>NW_023458560.1:40146611-40152561 GCF_013731165.1 Rhagoletis pomonella
GAAACACTGAGCTCATACAGAAATATGTGGATTATAACGTTTAGAATTGCCTAAAAATTATTTTAAAAGTAGTTTCGCGACAAAATTTACATCCCAAAATTCAAACAATTAATAACAAGCTATATAAACAATTGTGAAATTTGTCAAACATGATACGACATTTCCATTTGAATTTGACAAATTAGAATGATTTTAAGTTTTTCTTGATTTAAATTACTTTTAAATCAATTATGTAACAATTATGTATGTTAGAAACTTCTTCTTCGTATTTATTAGTTCAAGATATCAAAATTTTATTTTACCCTCCAGTGAACATTTCTTCGCCTAGACTATTTTTAAATTTCTAAAATGTTACAGACTTTAAACCTTTAAAAATCCGATGATTTTAAACTTTCTCATGGATTAGTAATTTTATAAATAAATACGTATTACTTTACCCAATGTAAGAGAAAACTCCCCATCTACCCCAAATGAATTAATTTAATAGAAGTAGAAGAATGGCAACATTGATTTGTACAGAAACTTCGTTCTTATTTTTTGCGTCCCGTTAGAGCTGCTACTGCAAGCGTAGGGTACAGAATTATTAGTTCAAACCAAATAAATTCTGGTCGCTTCTTAACCAATTTGCTAAAAATATTTTGATAGGATTTTGCATGGATGATTTTATGTTGAACGCGGACATTGCGCGTCTTGTGCCAGAAGAACTCTTAAACAATTCGTTAAAGTTTGGCCAAGATACCCTGATGGCAGCATAAAAGCCCTGGAGCTGAGATGCCGTGGCTTCACTGACGCACAGCGATATGTATCCATATGCTGTGACGAAATGTCCCTGAGTAGGGATTATATTATAGGTCTAGAGGATTATGGTGATGAAAATCGTACCATCGTCCAGCCACTGAAAAGCTTTAACTGGCGCGGTCGCGGAGTGAACTAAAAATTAAATTTTTATATACAAGGAGTAGTAAAAAATCTTCTTTTTTTCGATTGTCAACGGATAAAGACAACAAACCTACGAATTGTAGTGCTACCACCGCCAACGACAACATAGGCGGTGGCTGGAAATAAATAACTAAAGGCACACTAAAAAATTTACAAAAAAGTGTGACCAAAATAGGAAATGCCCCGTGCTTGGGTACTGGAAACCCTCCAGATTTATAAAATAAAAATTACTCTGCGATTCACCACCGCTAAGTGGGATTAAAAATTAAAAGTCCTTATAAAAGGATTAAAAGTCCTATAAAAGGATAAAAAGATACGTTCCCGAGGGTTCGATTCCAACCAAATCCGGGTGGTATAATTGCATAATTCTTCTCCCGAGTTAATAAGTCCAAGTCAGCCATTTATCTAAATTACTAAATTACTTAAAAAGCGGATTGGCGGCTGCCAAAGAGAAATACAATTAACTATAAATCTGAAGAAAATTCTCGTGAATAAAAAACTTAACTAAATTTTTAAAGGCTTTGCACGAGATGAGTGTTCGAACCTGAAGTTTGTTTACAGGCTTTGCACGCCACGCCGAGGCTTAGCCAGCGAGGAAATGAAAGCAGCTAAAGGACAAATATTTTCATAAAGTATTTGTCAAATGCTGTTTGTAATTTTATTTCTATGCGCCTGTGAATGAAGACAGCAAATTCTTTCAGGTTTACTTCCTTGTAAATTAGAATGATGAAATCAATCAGCGTTATGCCATCAATTCGCTGAAAGAGCCTGAAAGGATATAATTACAAGTAATTTTTAGCAAAAACAAACCGACTTAAAAAAATATATATATATATCTATATATTTCATGATCCAATGATCGGATCTAAACCAAATTAGTATGGGACCACCTCTGAGACACTACCTTTATTATTGAAATCGGTTGATGTGGTGCAAAGTTATGCGGTAACATACATTAAAAAAAAAAATAAAAATAAAAAATATTCCGACGAACTGATAACCTCCTCCTTTTTTGGAAGTCGGTTGAAAAAAAGGCTATAAGCGGCAAAAATCACTTGCTAAAAGCGTCTTATAATAAAATAAACAAGTAAAAAGGGGCTGTCTTCGGCTACGCCGAAGCCTTCATACCTTTCATGAAAATAAAAAAGCTGTCTTTCATCTACTACTTCTTACTAAATTTTCAGCGTAAAAATATTCAATATGAAAATACTATTTATTTTTTTATAAATATCTAATAAATATTTACATCGTACATACAAATTTCCTTATGTGTTCAGTTAATTTTTATACCTGAGCGCACTTGTGCATAAGGGCATATTAACTTTGTTCACATAACGCTTGTTTGTAACAGCCAGAACGAATCGAGATAGATATAGACGAATGTATACATAAATGCTCAGAATGAATAGAGAAGTCGATTAAGCCATGTCTGTCTGTCCGTCCGTCGGTGTACACGATAACTCGAGCAAAAATTAAGATATCTCAACGAAATTTGGTATGTAGGTTTCCATTTATCCAAGGCAGGTTGGTATTGAAAATGGGCTAAATCGGACTGTAACCACGACCACTTCCCATATAACGGTAATTTTCAGAAATACGAAAACTGCGATATTTTAGTAACTACTGAAGATTATTCACTCAAAATTGATATTTACAATAACTTTTAGACGAAAAATAAGAATATTATACATTTTTGGAAAATGGGCGTAGCCACGCCCCACTTATGGTTACATGTGTACATCTTGGTAACCGCTGCACCAATTTCTTCCAAACTTGGCACAGTTGTTGGCCTTAGCACAGCATACCAAATGGCCGACCATTTTTAAAATCGGACGATAACCACGCCTACATCCCATATAACGGTAATTTAGAAAAATACAAAATCTTCGATAAATCAGTAATTATTAAAGCAAATTTATTCAAAATTGATGCTTGCAACAATTCTTTACCAAGAAAGACGTTTATGATAAAATTTTGGAAAATGAGCGTGGCACCGCCCACTTATGATTACATATATGTATATCGGTAACCGTTCTACCAATTTGTACCAAACTCGGTATGGTTATTGTGCTTGCCACATAAAAGCAAAATGTTGAAAATAATTGAAATCGGACTAAACTTACAGCCGCTTTTCATATAGCGGTAATGAAATGCTTTAAACTGCAATGTTTCGAAATTTAAGGACGCTAATTTACTCAAAATTGATACACCCCGGCTTACCATCTAGCGGTAGCTTTCGGAAAGGCGAAAAACATATATTTAATACTTGCGCCGGGTATTTAATGTTCGGCTCCACCCGAACTTAGACTTTCTTAGTTGTTATTTTATTCTTTATTTAATTTTTATCTACTACTTTTAAATTTCAAATACATTAAATAAAACAAAAAGACTTATGATAACGTAAATTAAGATGTTCTACAACAAAGTGTATAAATACAAACGTATGTGGTACATGTGAAAATATAATAACATTAATCGCCAACACTAAAAAATATCCCGTCATGGTCGCTGAATGAAGTTCATATGTTATCGCCCTTGTTCTGTCTGTAGAAAAACTTGCCAATAACCAATCAATCGCGGTTTGTTGCTTTGTAGTAGGAAGATGTTCCAGTAAGGAATGCAATCCTAGTTGGCTCAAGCGCGTTCCAAGAACATCATTTGACGTAATGCGACAGCCAACTATTAATTCTCCATTATTTCTATTACTCAGCTCCTTTATATCTTCTTCCAATATTCTTCTAAATGCTGGTAATGAAAAAGATGGATTTCTGTATACTACAGCGATTGCCAAGTCTGGTTTTGATATCACCAGAAACTGATACACTTTTCCGGCTACATGATGACTTTTAATGAAACTTGTGGTAAAGCAACTTTCATGACCAGTTTTACAGTAAATTATTACTCCATTCCGTGAGCGGATTTGTCCAGTCTCAGTTCCTCCATCGATACGCGCCACAATACTATAGCCTTCGATTTGTAATTCTTCTTCTGGACGGGTCCAAGTCTCGGCAAAACAAATGATATCCGCTGAACAAATAAGGTGGTCACTTCTAATGTCATCGATATGCTTTCTTAAGCTTCTTATGTTTTGATAGTACAATAGAAGAGTGTTATCTGGGCGCTCAGTTGCAAATTTGTAGTGCGTCTCTAATTTTTTTAATGTCCGAAGTATATTCAGCTGTGCTTGGACTACTTCGTTGCCTCCAAAAGGTCTAGGTGGAATAAAATTACCTACAATAAATAGTCCTGAAGCACTTGTTGCTCTACTGCATCCGACGTACAAAGCTGATCGGCTCATTCCCTTCTTAGTATGAATAGCAACCAATCTGTAAGTTGCTCCTTGGCTTTTGTGTATTGTTATTGCCTCTGCTGGTATTATAGGGAACTGCCTTCTTTCTATCGAGACTTGTTCGTTTCTTCTATATTGGAAGGTGCGCATTACTTTTTCAATTGGTGTCCAGCTCGATTCGTGGGGTGAGGCTTTTTGGAACGTGCTATTACTCCAATTCCTGGCTCGGAAAAGTGCATCCAAAGAATTACTGGTGTCCGTTCGGGGCCTCGATGGTCAATTTGCATTAGTCGGCCCGTAGCTCCATTTACCAAACCATCTGCAGTATTAATGTTGACCGTAATCATGTATTTTGCAGAGGTTTTCAGTTGTAAACCGTAGCACATTCCTTGTGTCTCCGATTTTTAAAATTCTTAATGGCATCCAATATAATCGTTGGGAGTATTATATAGAGATACATCCGCGTTGGAATAAAACAGATGAATACAGTCGTTGGGTATCTCGTTAAAATTGGTTTCTCTTGCTTTAATGAGCTCGATATCATCGGATGTCATATTTCCTTCGGGCATGTTGTCGAGAGCAACGGCAAATGCCTGATCTTCTCTTTGGCGCATTATTTCGGTGAGTTCGAAGAAACGGAACAAATCCCAAAGTGGTGTGCCAGTAATTGCGCTATATGGATCCAATTGGTTTGGGGAGAAAATCCATCTGTCTCCTACTGGCGAGAGTTGCTTTAAGTCGCCAAAAACAATTAATGGTATACCTCCAAAATACTCGCTAGAGCGAAATATTTGTTTTAAACGGGCATCTAAATATTCAAATATTTTGGCACCGACCATTGAAATTTCGTCCACTATTATTAACTGAAGGTCTTTTAGGTTTGAATAGATAGAATTAACACTATCATTGCTGAGAGGTCGTAATTCAGTTGAGGATTGGTTTATCGGTAAGGAAAAAATCGAGTGCAAAGTAACGCCTCCAATCCCAAATGCGCTTTTCCTGTAGGAGCACACAATAAGACTTTAATTGTCTCGGGATTACTGCCGGATAAGCTGTTTGCTCGTGTTGTCAGTGACTGGTATAAAGCGGAAATTAATCGGCTTTTTCCTACTCCAGCTCCGCCTCCGACGTATTCGTAAAAGTGTCTCTTCAGCTTCATGTTATGGTGAACATGATAAAAATATTCCCGCTGTTTTCTGTTCAAGGAGCGCACAATTGAGAGCAGCTCATTTTCTTGAATAAGTACAGGTAGTCTTATGAGCCTGACCTCCTCCAAGTTTGGGTCCTGTGGCTCATCGCTTTGAAATACGTCGACATCATTGCCGATTTCTGGAATAGCTAGTGCTCTAAACTCTTCATCCAAGAAAGGGGTAACATCAACCTGAACATCTTCCTCTGCTGTTTGCGGATTTAAGTTCTCTAAAATATTTTCGAGCTCACGGTCTGAGAACTTGTCGTATTTCTGCTTGTTCTCTTCAATAATTGATTTGTTGTCATTACAAACTCATTCTATGTCAGCATCGATTAAATCAGCTGCTTCGCTACGCCAGGGATAAAATAGCATAGCCATTTCCCGAAAGTAGTCTGATCGAGAAAATTCAACACTAAAACGTCTCCACCTTAATATAAGAGGGCGCTTTCTCTTCCAGATGAAACCGCTCCTATCATTTAATTGAAATACTATTTATTTTTTTATAAATATCTAATAAATATTTACATCGT
>NW_023458560.1:40152661-40160609 GCF_013731165.1 Rhagoletis pomonella
ATTAATTTGTATCAGTTTTTTAGCGGTATTTTAAAAGATGCAAGGTTTTCCCTCATTTTCGAAATTTGACATTACTCTTTTAAAAAAGTAGCAACCAAATTTTTAGTTCAACTTGGATGTTTAAGAGAAATGAAAAGAAAAGAAGAAATAAAACTAAAATAAATACTGAATCACATGTCTGTCGGACTATCGATAGGACCAAAAAACAATCGATAGTAGGGAAAAATAAAAAAACATCGATACTATCGATAGTGTCATCGATAGTTTTGCACCTCTAATTTGCATATGCAACCAAAGTCACACGCGTGATTTTGAAGGTGTTTTTATTTAATGAATTGTGATTAATTGGTTAATATTAAAGTCGTAAAGCAAGTTATAACTAATCGAGAAAAGTGTATAGTGAAGGGGAATACAAAAATGTATTGGTGAAGTGGCTGCTTTAAGGAGAATAAGTGTGATAAATGTACGCTAATTTCCGAATTTTACAAAAAAGAGCATATTTCAAACCCAATTTGTAAATAAATTAGTGACCAAAATTTACAAAAGTGAGTGTTAAAATAATGCGTAGACCCTTGACTACAAGTGTGTGGAATTTTTTTTTGATCGGGCCACCCCTTTGGACGGAATAGCCCAAAATAGTTGTGAGCGCTACTAAACCCCACCCATTATACATAATAGCTACCGTTTTACATAATAATACTATTATAAATACGTAGTACAATTTAAGCAAATGATTCTCATATTATGTACATATGTATAACTAAACCTACTTGATTTTGTACGTTGATGAGCAATTGACTGCGTGAATTCAGCAATAGATTCAAGAATAGTACGATTATAAAGTTAAATTTAACTCCATTCCGCTGACATGGCACTATGGGCAATGGATTGATGCTGTGGTCGCCGTTTATGCCCAGACACATTTTGTCTTTGTTCAGAAAATACACGAACGCTGCACTAACACAAGTCGGTAATACAAATTTTATACTTTTCCGGTAGCCAATGCATTGCATTAATTATTTCGGGAAGCATTGATAATTCAGCAATCACATAGTAATTTGTAAATACATATGTACGTATGGATATTTTTGACGGACTACTGTTGTCTTTTTCAGTTCCTTTTTTAAGGAATATGCATCTTTTGTTTCACGTATCACCATTGAACACGAGACTCGTAATTCAGATCGTTCGCACAATTGTATTAACCGAACGATTTTTAGCAACTGGTTTTTGTTAATTGTGAAGTGGCTCACCGCAATCAAATTGGAAATTTTTGTCGCACACTTTTTAAAGGCGTACTATACTGTTTTCAAAGTTATTATTTATTTAAACGCTTTGCATAAAATACAAATGACCACGACACTTCCCCAAGACATCCTGTCAATCCACCATGTTTTTAAAGACTGGCCGAAAATCATGATTCAATAATACAAGGTTCGATAAATTGACAGTTGTCTCTCTCGCACCGCTCCCTTAGCGGTGGCACCGTGTTGCTTCTTTGCAAATTTACATGGAAACAGTGTAGCTTTGTTGTGAAATAAAAGTATAAGCTTTTGTGCAATATGTTTATTTGTATATGCATATGAAGCATATTTAACTGATGAAAACATAAGCATTGGATGTTTATATCAATCTCATAGTAGTCTTATTTTAATTTTGAGTCATTTTGCAGTTTTTAAACAGCTAAATAGCATATAAATTACGTAATTCACGTAGATATATAAATATTACGTTCAACATTTCGTTTAAAATGCCAGATTTCCTGCAAATACTTTAGAGTTTACAAAAGGAATTTCACTACTAATTTCCTACTTTGCGTACTTTTCAACACCATTTTCGCAACAAGGGATTGCATTCTTGCCCTTTCTCTGTCCTTCGCAAATGCAACCTTTTGTAAGGGAGTGTCAAACCGCAGCTGTCAATAATTATCTAACCTTGTATTATTGAATCATGGCCGAAAATAGCGAAACTTGTCAAATCGCCGACAAAAACTCTCCACAAAGCGAATAGGCCACGTTTGAAGGCCACTGTAGGATTGTAATGCTGCCACTGAGTTCTATGTGGTAAAATTTAAGGAAGTGTTTGGAAAGCAACGAACGTAAATCAAAGAACGTAAATCTATAAGAGACAAATCGCTGAAGTGTCACTTTTCTGCATTCACGGCAAAAATCAAAAATCTGCCGCGGACAGAGTCAAAACGGAGACGAATTCCTCATCTCAACCAAGGCGAATTTATACAAGGTGGTGTTACTGGCAAATTTAGATTTTCGCCGCGGTACTTATTATTGTCCAAATAGTGTCAAATTCGCCAGTAACACCACCTTGTATAAATTCGCCTTGATCTCAACCTTTCAGATACGGTCAAAATCAGGTGGTGTTACTGGCGAATTTGACACTATTTGGACAATAATAAGTACCGCGGCGAAAATCTAAATGTAAAATACATTTACGTTCTTTGTCTCAACCAAGGCACATTAAACAGGTAGTATCAGTAGAGCAAAAACAACATTTGCGTGTATTTTGTTGTTGCTTCTGGTATCGAAAGTGTCAAAAACTGTTCTGAATTTTTTCTTCTAAATCAAAGCGTGCCATGTGAAATACAAAAAATTATAAAAAATAAAAAATTGAAATTGGAAAAAATAAAAATTGATGCAACTTTCTTTCCTAGTAAATTTGTTTGCTTCTCGAAGCATTTATCCATCCTTTGCAAGGCCCAGTAATCAGCGGTCGTGTTGCTGAGTTGGGCGAACGTTCCAAAAGCTGCTATTCAATCGCTTGTTTTGTATGGAAAAAGGTTTCACATGCAAATGGATTTTAACAATTCAGAATTTTTGTGAGAAAAAATTTAAAATATTTGACATTTTCGAGACCAAATAATTTGAAAATAAATCAAATCAGCTGCTCTACTGATACTACCTGTTCAATGTACCTTGGTCTCAACCTTTCAGACCTCACTCGCTGACTTTAGCGAGTTGTCGCTTCTTATACATTTACGTTCTTTGTTTTGTAGAAAAATAAAAATAGTTGGAGAGTAGTAATTGTGTTAAAAGAGAAATACCTATTATTTTAATTAGCATACGAATTTTATTTTCATCACAAAATGTTAACGCTACGCGATAGACAAATAAGTAAGTCAAGTGGTATACCAGCGCCCAAATTCCAAACCATTTTCAATAGCAACGGATGGGGTTGCGCTGGTGTTTATGATCGTGAAAAGCAAAGAACTACAACCACGCAGCCAATAGAAAAGTAAAACCTAATTATTTGTCATTCCAGATGCCATCAAGCAGATGCTGAACTTAAATCTTCAGCAGCCGAAAGCGCTAGCTGCGGAGCCTGTTTGGAAAATACTAATATTCGATCGGGTGGGTCAGGATATCATTTCTCCTATAATTTCCATTAAGGAACTATGCGAGCTGGGTGTAACTTTGCATGTGTGAGTACAAATGCAAAGTAATTTGCTCTCTACAACTATTTCCATTTGCCATAGATCACCATAAACTTTATTGCAGGCAACTACATTCCGACCGTGACTCCATACCAGATGTGCCTGCCATTTATTTCTGCTTGCCCACCGATGAGAATTTGGATCGCATTCAACAGGATTTCGGCAATGTTTATACGACGTTTATTATCTGAACTTCTTAGCGCCCATCACACGTCAGAAGATTGAAGACTTAGTTGCGGCAGCACTACAATCTGGTTGCGTTGCTAATATACATCGTGTATACGATCAATACGTAAATTTCATTAGCTTAGAAGACGATTTTTTTATATTGAAACATCAAAAAAGTGAGCAGCTGTCGTATTATTCCATAAATCGTGCAAATACGCGTGATTACGAAATGGAAGCGCTGATGGATTCTATAGTAGATTCGCTTTTTGCGGTATTTGTTACATTAGGGAATGTGCCAATCATACGCTGTCCACGCAATAGCGCTGCAGAGATGGTGGCACGCAAATTGGAAAAGAAATTGCGCGAGAATTTATGGGACTCGCGGGCCAATCTTTTCCACATGGATGCCACCCAAGCAGGCGGGGTATTTAGTTTCCAACGTCCTGTCCTTTTACTTTTGGATAGAAACATAGACTTAGCAACACCATTACATCACACATGGTCATATCAAGCATTGGTGCATGATGGGCTTGAATTGGGTCTGAATTTGGTTTACGTAGAGGACGATAGCGCAACGAATACAGGTAGGTAGTGTAATTTTTAACTGGCCGTCATACAACTGATTTATTCCATTTCACCAGGAACATGAAAAAAACCAAAAGCTTGTGATCTCGATCGCAATGATCGCTTTTGGGTTACACATAAAGGGAGCCCATTCCCTACGGTGGCCGAAGATATACAAGAGTATTTGGAATCATATCGCAATTCAGAGGAAGAGATCAAGCGTCTCAAAACATCCATGGGTATTGACGGCGAGACCGAAGTAGCTTTTTCCATGGTGAATGATACCACTGCGCGACTCACTAACGCGGTCAATTCGTTGCCACAATTGATGGAAAAGAAGCGACTCATCGATATGCATACAAAAATCGCTACATCAAAATTGAATTATATAAAAGCTAGACGCTTAGATTAATTTTTTGAATTAGAAGAGAAAATTATGTCAAAGCAACCACTCGATCGGCCGCTTTTGGAATTGTTGAAAGACCCAGAATTTGGACTGCCTGAAGATAAAATTCGTCTATACATTATTTACTATATTTGTGCACAAAATGTACCCGAATATGAATTTGAGCGCATGAAGGAAGCACTGCAAGAAGCTGGGTGTGATCTCTCGCCACTTCCATATGTGCAGCGTTGGAAGGGTATTATGAATCGTTCGCCTGCAATGAATCCGGCTTCACAATATGAGGGCGGTGGTACGCGTACAGTATCTATGTTTTCGAAATTGGTGTCACAGGGTTCGTCGTTTGTGATGGAAGGTGTTAAAAATTTGGTCGTCAAGAGGCATGTAAGTTTGAAAAGACGATTAAAATGTATTAACAGGTGTTAGCTAGAGGTAAAAACGAAAGTTCTTAATTAAATTACTGTGATTGTTAGGTATACACAGATTTAAGATTTTCAGTAGCCCCTCTTTTATTTGGAGTAATCGGTGGATAATTCCAATTTGACATACAGAGCTAAATCACTGACGTTGTAGATACCGAGAATGTGAAAACATTGAAGCATTTTTATACGATTATAATAACTTAGCTACATACTTCGTTTTTTCCATTTCAGAGTCTTCCGGTTACCAAAATTACCGAACAGGTAATGGAATGTCGCAACAATACCGAAACCGATGATTATCTTTACTTAGATCCGAAACTTTTGAAGGGTGGTGATGTATTACCCAAAAATCGTGCACCATTCCAGGAAGCTGTCATCTTCATAGTGGGTGGCGGCAATTATATTGAATTTCAAAATTTAGTTGACTACATTAAACAAAAGCAAACGACAAATGTTAATAAACGTATTATTTATGGTTCATCGACGCTGAGCAATGCGAAACTCTTTCTCAAGGAGCTGTCAGCATTGGGGCGTGAAATTCAAGCGCCCGTTCTGAGTTAGGAACGGCAAAGCAAATATGACAAGGTTTATGGCAAAATGAAATGCTGTTGAACAGTGGCAAAAAACGAAACGAGTGGAGTGTTGGCTTTGTTTTAACTTTAAATGAGTTGTATATATATTTTGTATTTATTTAAATTAAAGCTAGTTTTGCATTAAAGGACATATGTATTTGTACTGGCTTTAGTTATTCATTATGTAGCTGCTTTGTTTTGCTTTTTTTTTGCGTTTTGTGCAACTAGCGGTTACATACACCGGCGATCGAAAATGAGTGCATGGTGATTTTTGTTAGATATTTATAATGTTTTTCAGGTACAATTTTTTTTTTTTTATTAACATATGGCTCAAGCTTTTACCAAAGCTACATTATACAAAATTTAGAAAAGTTCAAGATATTTTCATAAAAATTTTGACCTTTTAAATCCGGATTTCTTAAAAAATTTTGGGTATGCAGTTATATGACTTATGAAATTTTAGTAAAACAACTGCAATGCAAGTTTTAAGCGACTTGACAAGTGCAATTTATAAAAACTAGCGTTGATTTTTTTTATGTTTTTTTTTGCAAACGGTCTTGCGCATTTTATTCTAGAAAAAGTGAGAAAAATTGGTGAGCAGAAAAAAAATAAAACTTGCACTTGTTTTACTAAAATTTCATTAGCCATGTAACTGCATAAACATTTTTTTAGAAGTTACTATTAAAAAGTTCAAAGTTTGGATGAACATTTATTATATTTTTCTAAATACTGTATAAAGTTCGACTTATGTGATTTTGGTTAAAGAATAAACCATATTTTTGTAAAAAAAATAAAGTAAAAAATTTACTTGAAAAACATTGCAAATAATTAACAAAAATCCCCATGCACTCACCTTTGTTCGCCAGTGTATATACCTAATACGCATTTTTTCATACCTACACCTAATTGTGGAGCGGACAATAGTGTCTATAAGTTATACACATACATATTTGAAGCTTTAAATTTAATAGCAATTATTTTACAACTCACGCCTTATGATATGAATATGTAGCTCGATAAAATAAAATACATTGTTTAATATCCAATAGTATAAGGGACGTAAACATATATGAAAAAAAAAACAATAAAAAATTAATTTCCTTATATAATGATGGAAAAGTTACGTTTAGTTTGGTAAAAGCAAAGTCAAAGTGATACAACAAATTGTAGGTGCATACGTGTATATTGTATATTGCTTTGTGGGTAAATATTTACCTGTATATTGATGAGGGAATACTGGCGTCCATGCTATGATCAAATGCATGTCTAATGAGTTGAGGATCGAGCTTTCTATCATTACAAAAATGCTTCCCTACCCTTACTGCATGAAGCAGTGAAGGAAAGGATCAAATTATTTTTATCTCGGCGACTTGACAGAACCGCTAATGTGGTATTCTTTTGAAAGATTAAAGCATGCGATGAAAAGGGAAAATATAGTGGAGCAGTTCAGGACGAAAGGTGCCTTCTTTTGTAAGTTAAATTTTCTCACTCTCCACGTTAATTCTGGTGCTAAATAGATTCGGTTAGGTTGAAATGGCTGGTGAAAGTGACTTCCCCTACACTTAGGCCCAGGAAGGCCCATTGTGATACCATATGCAACGTACGTTCCACAGAGACCATATACCTCAGTCCGTTTTATGGTATATATAATAATTGTTATTGTTATGTAAGCCTTTTATGAATAAAATGAACAGATCTCTAAGAATACAGACGAGCGGTTTTCCCAGCGTTCGGTTGCTTATTGTGTGGCGCTGTTCCTAACATGTAGTTAAAAGTGACCTACTATGCCCTTTTTCCTTCGTCAGCGTTGCAGTTGCCCTCAAAATCTCGGTGTCCAGGAACCTATATGAGTTGTATTCTATAATGCTGGGCCATCTTCAGTATTCAGTGCGAGACTTTGTGTTGTCTACAGATGAGTATAGAGCTTTCAGGGCTGCTTGAGTGGCAGAGATGATAAGGACCCCTTTTTTCTTGTTGTTGTTGTTGTTGGAGCGGCTACAACAACGCCGCCCAGATCGGCTAGTCTCTCAATCGTGTTCGTCAAGTTCAACTGACGGGAGACCTAAGAAGCGTACAGCTTCTATTGGGTCCGTCCACCGGGAGAGAGGTGTCAGTTCAGTGGGGTTTTGTGGGCATATGAAGAGATGTTTCGAGTCTGGGGCATCTAGTCTGCTCAGCTACGGGTTCAACCTGCTGCAGTAGCCTGAGCGAAGTTGGGCTATTGTGGTCCGAGTCTCCCGTGGCAGACGAAGCTCTGTCTCTAATATTTTTATTGAGCTTTGTACCACGATTGTTTATTAGGAAAAATTGAAAAAGCAACAAACTCTAAGCGGTAGAAGTTATAGCACTATTTCGGAGATCACCACATCTC
>NW_023458560.1:40160619-40164908 GCF_013731165.1 Rhagoletis pomonella
CTATTTAAACTCGACAGCGTGGTTGTTGTTAATTCTATACATCCATTCGTGCTTTGCGAGGGCTCCTCTGCAAGCAAGTGTTTGTTCGGGTGTCCACGTCGGTGGTTCCCTACTAAGAATTGCATGCAGAGCATTGTGTTGTGCTCCTTAACGGGGAGCATTTGCTCCTCGTCATGAAGGTGATGTTGTGACGACATCAGAAGACATCCGGTCGGTGTCTGGAGTGCTGTGTTCTGAGTAGTCTGCAGCTTCATCAACTGCGTCCTACTGGTCCCCGGCAACCACACTGGCGGCAACGTTTCTTTGTCCATGCCCCAGGTTCTGCCGGCTGGCGACTTAAGGACCTCGTTACGGCTCTGTATTTTGTTGACAATTGCGGTTGTGCACGCGGAGGAGAGCAGACTATCGTAAGTTCGTCATCGACGTGAGTATCCAGCTGCAGTCTGACCTTCTTCGTCCAGGTAGTGAAAATGGTAGATGAGGATTCTGTAGGAGAGAGGGTTACGCTCCTTGCAGTGAAAAAAACGAGAGAGAGAAGAAGAGGTATCCTATTTTTTCTCATTGGGTCTTCTTACTAGGTGTCGAGTGGCCTCCTGTATAGCCAGCACCTTCGTCTGGTATACACTGCAGTGGTCGGGAAGCTGAAAAGATGCTTCCAGTTGCAGCTCCGGGAAGAGTCAGTGCTTGCAGGTATCGGTATAGGCGCCATTGGCTAGGATTTTCAAGTGGCCGGATGTACCATGAGTTCAGGAACCTGGCTCTCTTAGCCTTAAGGCTGTCAAAGCTGGGTTAATCGATTGTCTTATATAAGTCGCCAAAAATCTTTCCAGAGTCTTTAAGTAGAAAAGAGGATAATAGGCCTAAAATCGTCAGGTTTAGCATGAAAGGCTCTGCCTGCTTTCTGTATGAGCACGACCTTGTCCTCTGTCCAAATCCCGGGAATTTAACCGAGTTTGAGGTAGCTGGATAAGATGGGTTTTAGCCATGGTTCCATGGTATGTTGTAGCTGGGCCGGATATATTCCATCTGGTCCTGGCGACTTAAAGGGCTTGAATTTAGATATCGTCCAAAAGATTTTCCTGCCACTTATGATCTAGCTTCCGCTGATTCTGGATCGTTCTAGGAAGTGATTATCAAAGAGAAATTTAACGGTTTCGGAACTTGATTCAGTGCATCCTTTTGAATATAGCTGGCTATTGTAGGTGATTTTGCGAATATCTTTCGGTGCCTAGAGGCTTCGGATATAGCGTGTACCTCGCTACAGAAATCAATCCACGAGGTACGTTTCGCATTTCTAATGGCTTTCTTGTAGATGTTAAGTGCACCCAAGATGATTCTAGGGCATCGCGCTGAGCAGCATTGAAAGCCTTCCTGCATTTTTACGTATTTTATTTGGATCAGAGGACCACAAGGTAGCATGCCTTGATTAGTGCTGCCTGGCAACTCTCAACAAAAACACTAACTAACTGTTCAAGTTCCTCCCGTATTTCTGGTGTGCTAGATTGCTCAGAAGGTAGGTTCTTTTATACAAGAATTAGTTTTTCTGATATTTCGTATCTCTTTTAAGTCGGGGCGCAACCCTAGTATACTAAATTCTAAGAACTGGGGTCATTCAGGATTATCCACGCCGAGATATGATCACTGAAGGATTCACTAACGAGGGTAATGTCAAGAACTTCCATGATAAAGGTAGGGTCACTTCCCTTGTTGCAGATAGACAAGTGACTCACCTCGTTCACTAATGTCAGTGCTGCCTCATTTGTTATGATGTGCATTAGTGGCTATTGCCAGCAGTAGCATCGCGTCTATTGGATATGTGTTCCTCACCGGCACCACCGGTGTTGTGAGTGGAAAACCATATATCTAGGCTGACCGTGATCCATAGCTCTTCTACCAAAGCGATGTCTACTTCACCTGAGGACAGGTGAAGCAAGAGTGCGGCAGATGCTTCTTTACTGTGATGTATGTCAATTTGTATCACCTTCATTACGCGAATCCCGCCTCTCTACTACCGTCGCGTAGAGCTACCCAGGCTCTCGCTCCAGGCCGCGATGATATGTCCCGGGCTTCTAAAACTTTTCTGCGGGTCCGCGAATACAACTCACCCACTCTGCCAATCGCCGCGTTATATAGCTCCACCGATGTGCCTTAGCCCTTTTCGGTTCCAGTGCCGGGGCTCCCTCAACGGATCCTTGCGCTTTTAAGTCTCTATCTTGCCATATAGGCTTAAAGCGAAGTCCGGAATAATCTTCCTAGCACACGCTATGTCCTCATATAGCTTCACGAAGTCCTCCTTCGAGACCTGATCCTCCCGGAGTTGGAGCCGTGGCGGAGAATTGGCGACGCGGTACCTCGATCTTGGTGGGTGGCCTTCGCAGGGACGAAGTCCTCGGCCCTATTGCAGGTCACCAAGGTGGTCCACCCCCAATAAGCTGGGCAGGCGCTGTTCGCTGAGAGGCGGGCGGAGTTTGTGACTGCTTTCGGCCTTTGTTTGAGAGCCTCCGACTCCCGTAATGGTGTTGGGGTTTTTTTCTGTGTTTTGATCCATAATATTTTCCCACTTAACGCGGAGAAAGGGGAATGTCCACTCGGGCAGATGCTTGATCCGGCCACGAAAAGAAAAGGGAGGGAAAACTTACAGGGATTTAAGTCTAAAGTGAAGCTAGGGAGTTACAAGGTGTCACCACGGGGACCACCCTCTGCTAATCGCAACGCAGTTGACCACCTACGAGTCGAAAATTCTTGGTTACAATGAAACTTTTTGACAATTTAGCGCTTGGAACTTATCACCTGTATTCAGTTCAGCCTGAAAGACACTGAAGCTATGTGGAGGGTGAAACCTAAATATAGACGACACCAGCTCTAGTTGACCATAATTTCATTGCCTTGTTTCTTCCGCTGATGAAGAAGTAGTTTGATTTGAACCAGTTCGAAAGAACAAGCGGTCCGATGAGGAGTGTTACAAAGCTCCAGATAAAAAGGATGTCGCCTGCAGGGCCACGCTGCGATCGGGCGTAACTTGAGCTATGTGGGACCGTTATAGGGAACTGAAGAAGGAAGCGAGATATATTTGCCGTAATAAGAAGGGTGAGGCCGAAATATGTGTACGAAGAGCTTGAAATGTTGAGGAATAATGTACGAAAATTTTTACAGAAAGTTGCGCGACTGGCGGAAAGTTTCAAGACCAGGGTAAATTCCTGTACTTAGACCCTCCATACGACACGTCGTGGTAAAACAAGGGAACTTGTTAACCCATCTAACCTCTCCTATACAAAGCAGAATGCGGAAATTCGTGTTATCTTTATGCCCGCTATATCGCTCAGATTTCCAGTGGTTCCAACGTCCATGCACCTTATTCTGCTCCTTCTCAGTGTGGAACATTCGCAAAGTAATTGCCTCACTCATTCATGTTCCTTATTGTCTCTGCAGCTCCTTCACAATACGTTAAACTGCACCAGGAGTCGCACCACGAATCAACCTGGAGAGCTCGTCTATCTTTTCTCATCCCATTACGTCCACATAAGCTTTGTTAAGTGTTACATATTTGCAGCTATTTCTATCATTAGCTTGCTTTGGAGAAGAAGAATGCCTGTATGTTGAGATTACAGGTAGAGAGCGGCATGCCCAGCGCTTTCTATGACCACAAAAGCGGAAGGGAAGTGCCCTTCCTGGCAAGCTCAGCCGCCATTTCATATACCTCTGTGTTCCGGTACCCAACACCAGGTGAAGAGTGAACTGCTCTGCCATCACGTTCAGTGACCCACGGCAACCCACTACAGTTCCCGAATTTCTTGTGACAGAATCCAAAGCTTTTAAAGCCACTTCGATGTCTGGGAAAATGGATGTAGACGCTTTTGCACCCTATTGCTTCCGTCCTTAAACATTCGGCAGCCTAATGTATGGCCGCAAGCTGGGCTTGAAAGACGCTACGGTGATGCGGTAGGCGGAACGACTTTTTCACTGCTAGTTTTTTCGAATACAATCCCGCTCTGGGGATGTTATCAATTTTGGGTCCATATGGAAGTGTGTAACTGAATTGAGTCCATGGATCCTGGGAGATTCTGGGGTTTTCTATATTATACCCTTTCACGAAGAAGCCTGATGATCTCTCCTCTGGTTTTACTGGGAGTCAGACTCTCACTCTTAGCCTCGGCAGTATATCCTTGAAGTCGGCGCTCTCAGCCTTGCACCAGGGTAGACTTCGCTTAAAAAGCCGACTTCTGCATTGTATAGAGTTGCAGACTTTTCGTCGTCACACGCTACGGTTTTTATATTGCCCAGCCCGCGTC
>NW_023458560.1:40165008-40170305 GCF_013731165.1 Rhagoletis pomonella
CGCGAAGGACATTGAGGCACGTTAAAAACAATTAGTGGTATCTGCTTTATATTTAAAACCACATAAAAAACAACGCTTCAGGTGTTGCATTTTTAACACATACACTAAGTATAAACGGCACAACACTACTCAAATTCACATGTTAATTAAAATTTGTTATTAACGAACATCATGGTGGAATAATACAAGGTGTTGGATATTGACAGCGTTCTCGCTCTAATCTGCCATCTTGGCTCCCTTAGCAAAATCGGTGTTTCCCTCTTGAAAAAACTACATTTTACCGCCTTTAAAAAAAACTAAACTACCTCATTCCCTATTCCAAAACTGATTTGCAATCACTGAACAATTCTTTGACATTTACTTTATTCTTATTCGTTGACAAAATTAAATTAAAAATTAAAATCATTAATTCGACAATTTGATGGCGAAATTTTTGTAAGTTATATCAATCATCTTATAGTATTTTCGGGTAAAAATTAGACCCCAAAGCGGTTTTGGAAGTTTGACTATAATTATAGGACATTGTGTTTAATAAACTAAATTACCATTTATTGCATAAGTGCTACGTAATATATACTACTTTCGCAAATTTAGCTTATCATAATATACCGTTTGTTACTATTTATATGCAAAATTTGATATGAAAGAGTACCAAATTTCGTACTACTTCGCAAAGCGTGCTTCTTTTCTTCCCGTTTCTCTCGTTCTTCCATATTACAACCTTTTGTAAGGGAGCCGTCGACATGAGCTGTCACTACGTACAACACCTTGTATAATTCCACCATGAACGAACATTACCAAAAAAAAAACAACGATATGACATTCAAAGCGTAACGAAATATAGGAAATAAAAGAAAAACAAGTTGAAGTTTAAAGGTTTGGTTCTCATGAGAGCAACGTCATTTTGGCTTCTACCTGTATTAATGTGCCTTGCGCTGCACTAGGCGACATAAAAAATTAACAAACTATAATTGTCAGGTAATTTGAAATGTGAAAACTGTCACTGTCACATCAAGTGCGCATTTTTAGGACACTACTACGAAGCTGCGATCGCCTGCCTGCCTGCCTGCCAGTCAGCCTGCTTGCTCCTTGCCAAGTAGTACTCGTAGCAATGCCATTAAGCTTCCCCAGGCTGTGGATATCAGGCGAACACGTCAATGCATTAAAGTTCCAGGTAAGCGCAAGCGTAGCCCGACGTAACGCAGCCAAGTTTTTTGTTTCCCCACCATAGCGGGCATTCATTATTATTTTTATCAATGTTTGTATGTATATATATTAGGCTGTACAACCTTACAAGAAAACAAAATAAAAGTTCGCCGCACACCCCTGAGCGTAAGGTATTTTTGCAAGGCAATTTCGAAAAAAAGAATTTATTTTTTGGCTGAACCTCCTTTTACATTTTTCGGTGACACCTACATTTTGACACGACAATATTTTTTTTTAAAGCTTTTATTTAACTTGCTTAATATGTACGCATGCAAGTATGTTCGTTTGTATCAAATTTCGCTGTCAATTTTTAATCAACTTCCTGATGAGTTAAATATTTCGAAAACAAGCATATATGGTATTTAGTGTATATATTACCGACATGAAAAGGAGTAACACCAAACAAAAATTTCTGATAGGTGGCGCAGGAGTGGAGGTATTTGGAAATACCATATTTATGGTCCGATTTGGCTCGTATTTGGAAAGCTTGTTTAAAATATATATTTTTTTTACTACCAACTTATTTAAATATACAGATCTACTGGAAAAATTAAACCATTTCCTTAGCCAAAGTTTAATGATCTTTGGAGTGCTTTAATTGACTGGCATTAGGGCGGCACGTTTGGAACTTGAGGTCAATGAGATTTGGAACAAAAAAATTATCTCCTTGAGGTAAAAACATCGAAGTACCAACTGAACCAAATTAGTATGGGACCACTCATGAAATTTGATATGTAAATCTTCTGTGTTCCAAACTAGTCCCGAAATGGTACAAAACTTGACCAAAAAATGGTGCCGACTAGTCTCGAGCTGGTCTAGAAATTCAGCACTATACCCGAATAAATCCTGAAATATTCCCGAACTGGTCGCGAACTAGGGCCGAAAACATCCCCAAACTAATCCCGAAATGATCCGTACCTACTATCGAAATATTCCTGAAATAATCTCGAACTGAGCCCGAAGTAGTCCCGAAAACATACCCCAACTAATACCGAAATGGTCGCGAACTAGTTCCGAAAAATTCCTGAACTGTTTCCGAAATGATCCCTAACAAGTCCAGAACTACTCCAAAAGTCCAGAACTATTTATGTCAACGAGCAGTGTTGCTAGAATCGCTGATTAGATTTGTACTACTTCTGGCAATCCCCTCAATTTACGCATAACATTTTACGCAAATTTTGCCCCTACCGGGAACACATCGAAAACCCATGTGAAAACAATTTCAGTATTTACTACTGTGGTACATATCTCTAAAACTATGCAACGAAAAGTTGTAGACGGTTATATTTGCGTTGTGGAATTCTCTTAGCAACAGCAATAAACACAGCCTGTTTTAACGAAATGAAACTACAGATTTTCTGCTGGGTGAAACAATGTTTCGCAGGGTGCAGACGTTGATTTTTCAATTCCGTTATTCGAAATATTTTTTTGATGATGTATTTCCGAACGTTTTTTTGCCGTTCGCTTTTAATCAGATCATACATTTCTTAATTTTTAAAATATGTTAATTTTTTTTTTGAGTACACAATTTTAAATTTTAGTAAAATTTAGGGAATGTTTCAAAGGAGCTACCGAATACTGTTGCTTACTTATATGAGCAAATCTCACGAGTTGGCACACTTATCTCAGACAATGCATTATCTTCAGTTTTGCATAAAGAACAAGATTCCATTGTGAATTTGTTTTTAAATGAAAACTTAAAAAAATATATATGTTTGTACTATTTAGGCATTATAAAGTTAAAAATAACCACTCGTACTCATAGTATACCCGTAGTAGTATATGTGATGTATACGTCCCGTAGCACCACACACAGTCAGCTAAAACGTTTACTCATCGCCTTAACTTAAAAGTAATTAAAGGTTGGCGTGGGAGATGTTCACACAGTTACTCAAATCATAGTCATATTTACTAAGTGTATGTAGTTTTTTTCATTTGGTGGCACACTAGTTTTATTACACTAGACTCGTTCGTTTTGGCAAGTAGAACATTTTCACCGGTTAATTTTAACAATTTAAAGTACCTTACATTTTTAAAATAAAATAAAAAATCGTAAAATTATTTCAAAATTCTTTTGCGACCGATATTCTGCATGCTGCTATTTTTTTTTTATTTGGTGGCACATTCCTGAAACTTCACAGATATGTTGTATTTGATGCCAACGTTCATTGCCTGTAATATGAACATTCTATTTAAAAACTTCCCAAAGTTATTAGAAAAAAACAATTATGATTTTTCGGCGTGAAAATTAAAAAATTACTAATTTCGGTACTTTTTCGCCTAAATAAATGTTTTAAGGCTAAAATTGTTCAAATACTTGATTTATTATTTATTGTACTTGTTTCTAGAACTCCATTGATTGAAATATATGCAAGAATAATGCTTTAGTGTTTTTTTTCTGACGAGAGATGCAAGTGACTTTAAAAAAAAACACTCGCGAGATTTGCTCATATAAAGATATAGGAGCAAAACTGCTTGAACTTTGAAAGGAAATAAATTTGAAATTGAAATAAGTAATACATTTTTGTTAGGAAGCAGTTTAAATTTTTCTGCAGGGTTACTATTGACAGTTTACGCAAATTTTACCCATACCGAGAGCAAAGATGTTTACACATTAAAATAAGTTATCAGAAACGGAACACATGGTCCAAAGTTATGCGGTAACATACATAAAAAAATCCGTTGAATTGATAACCTCCTTCCGTTTTTGAAGTCGGTTAAAAATAATTTATTTTTTCGAAATTTCTTTGCAAAAGTACGTCAGTAACCATTTTTTCTGGTGCGATCTAATGTAAATACATATACACATACCTAAGAGTATACATAAACATATTTATAGGCAGTAAGCAGGCACTAGGATAAGCTGCCATTCTTTAGCGCTTATCCTTTGGGGGATTTTAAGTTATGTGCGCACTGTGGCAATTTTTTGCCGCTTAATTCATTAGTGCAATTTTCTAAAATAGCTAAACGCTCACACAATCAGAACCAAGTTAAATTGTTTTATTTGCTGCTATGCTTACATATATGTACTTACATACTTAAATACATATGAACATGTGTAGAGACATATGTTTGCACAAATGTCTTACCAGTGTTCTAAACGTTGTTGCAACATCTTGTTGCATGCTTCAATGCATTTGCTTGCGTTTAGTTGGTTGTGTGGGACGAGCATTTAACACCTTAACATGCCTTGGCGTTGCTACCACATACCAAAGGTGTGATTAACTCTTTAAATGGAATGCGCCACAAGCGGAGCGCCCTTTTTGGTCGTTGGCAGGCAATCGTAGTGTGAAATTTTAGTGGCGCATAGTTATAGATACTGCGAAGATGTAGCCGCGTACACATGTATGTATGTATGTAGTATGTACGTTGTAGAGGCACAGTGGACGGACGCAGCGGTCGCAGTTGTTGTAGCCGTGGTTGACATATGTATGTATGCATGTGGTAGTGGTTGTTGTAATTTTTTTTTGCCCGCCCGTCTACATTTACGTTGTCGCTGGCGTTGTGTTAATTGCAGCGATGAGAATTTTTCCTTTTCAACTTACTTCATTGGAACTACTCGTATTCAAGTGTAATCATTCTATGCTCAAGCAATAAGCAACTGTGAAGGTAATAGGAATCCCATGGCAGTTCAAATATGGTTAAATATTATTTTATCTGCGTGCTGAATGAGTCATTAAATAATTTATTCCTTAATTACTATTTTTATACCTTAGGTCGTTGATCATATTCACTATATTGACGTCTATATAGTAATTTTGGGGTTTACGCTTACTTTAGGCTTTCTAATGCCGTTTGGTATATAGCTGCACTAGAAGAAGATTGAATTGATTGATTAAGTAGACATCATCTAGGGTCGTGTTCTCAGGTAAATTTTAGAATTTACTAGTGAGGCCGTATGACGTTTAAATGCTGAAACAGTTGGCAACCCAATTCAAAAATCTAAATAAATATTCCAAATATTTCATCTAAATCCGTCCAGCCGTTTCTGAGCGAGTTATATAGATATTACTTTTCAAATCTTCAAACCAATGCTTACATAAAACTCTTTCGTTTGACACTCATATTTTAATACCTAATTTAACTTGTAT
>NW_023458560.1:40170405-40171923 GCF_013731165.1 Rhagoletis pomonella
ATTCTAAACGTTATAATCCACATATTTCTGTATGAGCTCAGTGTTTCCACGCGCACGTTTTTACATTTCAGTTATCGTTTAAAAAACTATTCTTAGTAGTACATGGCAAAAGGAGAAATGTCCAAAACTTTGCGAGTCATGCGAGTGTTGCCAGAATGACCGCTGACAATTTTTGCTTTTAATTTTTTGAAATTTTCATCAATTCCACGATGATTAAGTCTTACGTGTTCTTTTTCTATGATTTCTTCGATATCATCCAAAAAGATATTGCTTTTTAATGCTTTAATATTCGAATTTCCAAGTATTTTAATTAAATGTCTTTGAAATGGTATGTATTTACTATCCTTCGGACAATATACCGTAAAATTCTTTAAAATTTCATTGAAATTTTCATTTATCACATTTTCATAAATGAAAATTCGTTTATTCTTGAAAATGGTTATTTCGTGAATATCCTTACCATTCACTTTATCTTCAGTAATAATAATTTGATTTTTAAACAAATTAATTGGTGTCTCTGTGATCCAAATGTGATAATTTGTATCTTCTATTGCGCTATGTATAGTTGCACATGTAGATTGTTTGCCAACTTGTGTCTGTCATTAAGTGTTAATAGCCATTTTGTAAACTTACTATTTTCTTCTTTCAAATTATTAAACCAAATTAAGGGTTTATGATCAGTTTGTAATTTAAATCGTTTTCCATACAAATAAGGTGTAAAATATTTGCATGACCAAACTATAGCTAATAACTCCTTTTCTATTGTTGCATAGTTCTTTTCATTGTCGCAAAGTGTTCTGCTTGCATAACGTCTTGAGAAAGTACAGCACCAATTGCGAATGTACTTGCAATAACAATAGAATCACCTTGTGACTCTACTTTAAATAAAAGATATTACTTCTTTTAAATATAAGATCGTGGGTTTTTCATTTATTTATTAAATATATTTCTAATAAATAAGAGCTGCGAAGAGAAGAATACATTTTATGTAATTGTTAATATTATACTTAGTATGGAAGCTGCTAACAGGAACGAACACTGCAATACTGGGGCTGGAGCTGGAACTGGAGTTGAAACTTCTTACAGAGCTTTTACTGAACTGGTCACTTTCACTTTAAAAATAGAACTACAGTGCGCTCGGAATAACGTCAACTAATTAAAACCGCGAGTGTTGACATTTATCAAATTGTTGGCGTTTTTGAATGTGCAAATTTAAAGCCAAAATTTAGTTAATACTGTAGTTTAAAGCGTTTTTATTGCTCGTAAAATAAAATCAGACATAAAGCAAATCCAGAGAAAAACAAAAAAAGGTTTCCAACCTAAATACATAAAACCAACAAAAAATATTTTACATGAGATCATGGCATACATACATATGTATCTATTCTTAAAAGAAATCTGTTATTTTTTTCTGCTGTTTTTTTCGCTCCAATAATTGAAATACAGCCTTCTCCCTTAGACGTCTTAACACATTTAGATCATCTTGCGAAACATTCTCGCATCCGGCCCAATCCAAAG
>NW_023458560.1:40172023-40173403 GCF_013731165.1 Rhagoletis pomonella
ATAAATATCAATTTTGAGTGAATTATCTTCAGTAGTTACTAAAATATCGCAGTTTTTGTATTTCTGAAAATTACCGTTATATGGGAGGTAGGCGTGGTTATTGTCCGATTTTGCCCATTTTCAATACCATCCGTCCTACGCCCGAAAGAAGTGCACATACAAAGTTTCGTTAAGATATCTCAATTTTTACTCGAGTTATCGTGTGCACAGACGGACAGACGGACGGACGGACAGACAGTCACCGCTTAATCGATTTCTCTTTTCATCCTGATCATTTATGTATACATTTGTTTATATCTATCTCGATTCGTTTTGCCTGTTACAAACAACCGTTATGTGAACAAAGTTATAATACCCTTGTGCACAAGTGCGCTCGGGTATAAAAAGACGACACTTTTGCCTCTTCTTTATTTATATATGTTTCTATTACGCTTTACACTGGAGCACACCAGATTTAGGCGAACGCGCCCCCGATATTCATTGGTCCTACATGAGTCTTACTTACTTATTTAATGTTAAATGTTTTCTTTTCAGGTATACAGCAAAGTGGCTGTGATACGTATGTTTATACAGATATGTAAACTGAGTAATAAAGGTACATCGAGGAATCGCGCCAACGGGAGATTAAAGCGAGCGAACACCGAAAACTTACTTAGGTTATGGCGTTATAAATATGAATAAAATATATGCATAACATTATAATCAGATCCAGGAATGCTCTTAGGATGAGTATTTTGTGAAAGATTGGCAAAGGAAACGGATCAAATGTTTATGGATTCCAACGAAGAGTGCCAAGATTCCGATACACATTTCCCATATCAAATTTTCCCAAAGATTTGGGATGATGTGTTCGCAGTGCATACTTCGCCAGACTTAATCCTGCCATCAATTTTTTTGCAATTTCAACGAAATATTAACGCCCGAATGATATTGGATCGAAATATCACCGAGTTACTGTCGAACGACAAGGAAACTCTTGAGGAAGAATCAGTAGCAATGATTCGCAAAATAAAACTATATTGCACGGCTTGTACAGCTAATAAATTACTAAACCAAACCTTAATTGCGGTTTATAACCTAAGCTTAACTCTGTGTTTCTGAACTTTAGATCCTCCAAGCTATAAAAGCCTCCTTCCCTAGAAGGGATCAATAAATAAAGTAAAAAAACTTTCTAATAGGTTTAACCCAGAAACGTTGTTTTCAAAATATCAAGGAATTTCAACTACTTTATATGTAAAGAATACTTTGAAATGTTGATTAGTCATTATACCCGAACGCACTTGTGCACAAGGGTATTATAACTTTGTTCACATAACGGTTGTTTGTAACAGGCAAAACGAATCGAGATAGATATAGACAAATGTATACATAAATGATCAG
>NW_023458560.1:40173503-40189502 GCF_013731165.1 Rhagoletis pomonella
TGTTGAATATAATTGTTAAAAGGCCAAAAAATAACAAAAAACAAATGCAAACTATAACTTCAACGAATTCTTTTTGAGTGTCGATGAACCCGACTGTTATTGTTGCTTGAAATCATTTGTGCCTGTAAAAGTAAGTGGATTTTTCAAAGATCAAGAAGGTCAAGAATATATTGTAGGAAAGGTTTTTCTTGATAAAAGCAGTTTTTTCTTTGAGCCTTTGGATTCAATGTCGTCTTTAGGGATCGCATATGTCAGCAATCTCAGTGTTAATGATGAAATATTTCCCATTGCAAATTTATTAAGCAAATGCATCCTTTTGCCAATAGGAGAGAGGGGAGTTGTTTTACCGCTTTTACATCATTATTAGACAAGAGGGACCACTTGGAGAATGAAGGGCATGAGGACAAATTTTTTAACAAAATGTGCCAGGCTTGGTAGGGACAAGTTTGTTGAACTTAGATACAATATTCTATCAATTATTTAATTAATTTATTTATATGCAATACTTAAGGCCATTTTCTTGACTGTCTGTTAAAGATAACAGGTGCTTTGACTGCCTGTCAAATTTTTTCGTTCATATTCTTATAACAGGCAATCGACAAAAAGGTTATAAAGCAGACCGGCTGTAAATTTTTAGCAAGAAGTCGAGAAAACGGCCCTTAGGGTCGGTTTTTCAATGTCTGGTTACCACTACCTCTCAATCAAACACCATTATTACTCTTTTCGATAGAATTTCAAAACGAGGAACAAACTAAATTCATAAATGATTTAAAGGCAGATATCGCAAGCCTTAAAACCTCTTTGTCGAATCAACCAAATGTAAAGGAGCTACTGGAAGTTTTAAAGGAATTGAAAGCAGATGTATCAGCCATCAAAACCATTTCAGCAAGCCATGGTGTTGTTTTGGATAAATTGGTGCAGAACTTCTTACCAAAAACCTCCAATTTAAGGATTTTACAACATTTTACCCTCATGATGAATTGGTATGCCCATTGATTGCTTAAAATTTAAGTTTTCATTTCAGACTTTTGAACTCATTACGCATTATATATAATTTCAGGTCACATACGTACGCACTACTGTGGGTGTTACTCCAGTTAGAAAAATCGTTCCCTTCTTATTTGCGGAATGCACTCTGCCTTTCATTAATTGGGATGGTCGCCAAAAAAAAATTTGCTGTAAAATCATTAACAATTTTCAAAGAAATTGTTTTTCGTAAGTATGTTACATATGTATTCAACATCAGCATTCTACCATATACCCCACTTTTATTCAACAGGTGCTGTTCACGGTCCCGATATGGACTTTTCTAAATATGACGGTGAAATGCGGAAGGGGTTTCGAACCTCGAAAAACAAAATGTATAAAAATAAATCCAATCAACCATAATTTTATGATTCGAAGATTTCCTTGTTTGATTATTTTTATTTATCCAAAATGTGTAAAACTAGAAGTAGAAGTAATTATTTTAAGTTTTAAGGTCAACCATTAAACACCTCTTGCGTTTTCTTTCTGTTGTACTGTGAAATAAATTTATTTATTTTTTTTTTTTCAAAACAAAATTTGCGAAATTAAAGCATATAATTTGTTATTGATAGATCTCATTTATCCATTATTTTTTAGTTAAACAAAATGTGAATGTAAATTCTACATTTAATGTATTTAAAACTTAGTAGTCAAAATGAATTCAAATATTCTTACATATAAGTGGATGTACATTGAAATCAATTAAAATTTAAATGTAAATTTTACTTTTCATGTAATTAAAAATGAATACTCACAAAATGAATTCAAATATAATCACATATAATAAGTGTATTTACTATAAAAAAAATTAAAATTTTTATTTTTAGTTCAATTAGGAAATCGATGCGCATCACTCCCGCATTATAAGTTGCTACATAGATGCGCATCATTCCCGAAGTATTAGTTGTTAAATAGATACGCATCCACATCACAGTATTAGTTGCAAAATAGATGCGCATCTACACCGCAGTATTAGTTGCTAAATAGATGCGCATCTGCACTGTAGTGTTAGTTGCGAAGAGTGTGCGCATCACTTCCGCGTTATTTGTTGCTAAATAGATGCGCATGTTTCATGCAACTGTTGCAGTGCATTTTCTGCGCAATATTCACAGGAAAGTGATGCGCCAATTTCCAATGACATGCCAATGGGAAAAGATGCGGTATCTGCAACAAGAAGGATGCGCTTACGCGCCTCTACGAAGTGCTTCTAAAGCGCTTCCGATGCGCAATTCGCCCTATAGGGTTAGCACACGCTTTGCTAATTCTTCAACCAATAACCGCGGACTTGACACTTACGCTAGTTATTGACCCAAAAGACAATAATAAGCTGTGTCAAGTTAAAGTGAAATGCAATAAGTTAATAAACAGGAAACTGTTCTCTTTTTATTAATATTTGCAAATTACATTGTGTTGACAAAAATAGCTGTGTCAACAGTAATACTTTAAATTCAATAATAATTCTTATTAATATTCGCAATTACATATTTACCCTTTTCCGGTCGAGCGTCTGGTACATATTTCAAAACATAACTCACGTTTTGCAATAGTAATCAAAATTTTTTTATAAAAATTGAACAAATGTAAATTTAGTTTTTAAGTCTTAATTAAGCCTCCAATAAAGCGGGCATAGCCCTAGCCTCAACGTATTTCGTTTTATTTAGTGTCCCTCCAACAGAGGGGACACCAACTGGCGCCCGAGCGAATGCTCAAGTACACGCGCGAAATAAAATCCTTGTAAAGGAATAAAAGCAAGTTCTCAAACGTACGCGAAAAAAAAAATCCGAGTAAACTCTAAAATGAAACAATGAAATGAAAATGAAAAACAAGTAAGGACTCGCGAACCCGAAAAGTGAAAGTCCTGTGAAAAGAATAGGACCCGCGCCATACATTAGTATTCGCGTCTATAGCAGTGGGCCCCGTAGTAGCCAAAGCAAACCGGCGGTACAACGTACCAGCCCGCGGCATAGAAAAATATAAAAATATAAAAAAAAAAAAATGAAAACAAAAAAACATTGGTGAACAATATTTGTAAACCCAAAGCAAACATTAAGAAAAGGGAAAAAACATTTGCAAAGCTCGAAAAAATTCGTGGAGCTAAAACAAAAAAATATATACAAACAATCAACAAAAAATTTCTTCAGCGGGCCAAGCGCGCAGTGGAAGTGGAATAAAAGTTACGCAAGAAGAAAACCCTACAGCCCCAGAGCAATAATAAGACAAGCAGCAGCAGATCGGCAAAAAGAGAAGACAAGGAAACAGCGTGGAAAAATTAGCACCCACCACCAACGGCGCGGCATAAAAAAGGGTGGAATAAGCTAAAGATCGACACCTGTGAAGCAGAGGAAAAAGCGACTATTACAGCAAAGAGCATAAAAAAGGGTGGAATAAGCTAAAGATCGACACCTGTGTAGCAGAGGAAAAAGCGACTATTGCAGCAAAGAGCATAAAAAAAGGGTGGAATAAACTAAAGATCGACACCTGTGAAGCAGAGGAAAAAGCGACTATTGCAGCAAAGAGCATAAAAAAATGGTGGAATAAGCTAAAGATCGACACCTGTGAAGCAGAGGAAAAAGCGAATATGCTATTTACGACAATATTGGCCTTGGCATTTGTACTCGGTGCGAACAGCCAACAAATAGACGTACAGGACCTGGCGAATAATGGATACATACCAATCAGGACAGGAGAACTAAAAACAATGAATCATTACGACAAGGTACTACACTTTATCAACTTAACCACATATGAAGACTCGATGTTACGCATTACGGACAATATAAAAATTTTAAAAACGACCTCCTCGGAGGACCCGCAAGTTTTGGAATCCATCTACGAAAATTTTCTTCTTCTAAAAGCAAAAATAATAGACTACATCCTCACCCGAAATCAAAACGAGGGCTAATTAACATATTAGGCAAAGGCTTAAAATTTATAGCAGGCTCCATGGACAGTGACGATGAACGAGACATAAGGAATGCACTAGACCAGATGCATAGCAATGAACAGACAATATCACACAACACGATCAAATTAACGTACTCTAACAATTTCTTAACGCAACAAATAGGAATTATTACGACCCACATAAATAGGCAACAGACATTTATAAGCGACTACATAAATACATTCATACACTCCACAATGAACAAAATAAAAACATTAGAAGATGACATCGAATTTATCGAACATACTTATAGAATTAACAACGACATAACACTCCTAAGAAACCACATAGACGACATTGAACAAATCATATTCTCTACTAAATTGGGCATAGTTCCCACCGACATAATGACAAAAACGGAAATTGACTTAATCACGGACTACGACAGCTATAGGAATATCAAGACAGCCGTTATCTTTCAAGAAAATACCATAATAATTACCTTACTTATCCCACAATTTTCCACAATTATCCTATCCAAAATAAAATTTTAACCCCTTCCCAACACCTCGAATAAATCAATTCTTTTAAGCGAATACGAAGTACTTGCAGATAAGAATAATCATATTTACAGTTTAGATGTTAAGGATAATTTAGAGAAAAATTTAATTAGGAAAAATGATGAATGTCTCGTGAATATTTTAGAATTTAGGGAAGCCCAATGTAAGCTAGAAAATTTAACAGAATCCTCAGTAACAGAAATCGAAGCAGGAATACTTATACTGAAACACTTTAATGGAAATATATATCATGATTGCAACAATTTAAAAATTCTAAACAAAGGAACATTTTTGATAAAATTTATAAACTGTAAAATCACGATATCAAACATAACCTACATCAACTTCAATCTAAAAATTCACAATACATTTATTTTGGCAAATGTAATAACGCATATTAAAGAAAAAAATGAAACAAATATGAATTTAAAAATCGAGACTCTATATGTAAGCCATTTAGAACATAAAAGCGACATTCAGTTGCTAATAAAAGACAATAAAACTAAGCATATAATTAGTTTAAGTACAGACGTAATAATCACTCTAACTTTCATTATTGTTTTTCTTGCTTTTTGCATAAAAAATAATTATTACAAAAAATTTCATGTAACCACAGAGTATGTAACAGATCTACCTAAAGGCCCATTTTTTCAAGTCACTTCATAATTTCATAACACTTTTGTCGATTGAGGGCAATCGACCTAAGAGGGGAAGAGTTAGCACACGCTTTGCTAATTCTTCAACCAATAACCGCTGACTTGACACTTACGCTAGTTATTGACCCAAAAGCCAATAATAAGCTGTGTCAAGTTAAAGTGAAATGCAATAAGTTAATAAACAGGAAACTGTTCTCTCCTTATTAATATTTCCAAATTACATTGTGTTGACAAAAATAGCTGTGTCAACAGTAATACTATAAATTCAATAATAATTCTTATTAATATTCGCAATTACATATTTACCCTTTTCCGGTCGAGCGTCTGGTACATATTTCAAAACATAACTCACGTTTTGCAATAGTAATCAAAATTTTGTTATAAAAACTGAACAAATGTAAATTTAGTTTTTAAGTCTTAATCAAGCCTCCAATAAAGCGGGCATAACCCTAGCCTCAACGTATTTCGTTTTATTTAGTGTCCCTCCAACAGAGAGGACACCAACTTGTATGATGCACCCACTACACAAATTCGAGAGCACACAATGCATAAATACACACACATACACACATAAATGCGTACGTGTCTATTGCAAGCAAGTAAGTAAGTACAAGTGAAGCAGCGCTACCTGACGCCTTGTTGGCAATCAAAAGTAAATCACCGGAGTAGCATAAGTACTCATAAACTTTACTCCACTGCAAGTGTTAAATAGCATGAAATTGCTATGAATTAATGTTTGCAATCCAAAAGATGAAATAAGAACGATAGAATTCTGATTGGTCAAATTCGATCAGGCCACTCCAGGAATAATGTATAAAAGAGGAATTTGCAGACTTTGCAAAGTAGTTCTATTTCTAAAGTGAAAGTGACCAGTTCAGTAAAAGCTCTAGAAGAAGTTTCAATTCCAGTTCCAGCTGCAGCCCCAGTATTGCAGTGTTCGTTCCTGTTAGCAGCTTCCATACTAAGTATAATATTAACAATTACATAAAATTTATTCTTCCCTTCGCAGTTCTTATTTGTGAGAAATATATTTCATAAATAAATAAAAAACCACAATCTTGTATTAAAAAGAAATAATATCTTTTATTTAAAGTAGAGTCACAAAGTGATTCTATTATTATATGTACATTTATTGAATTGACACTGAACCCAATTTTGAAAAACAATTTGTCTTAACAACGGACGCAAGTACATTCGCAATCGGTGTTGTACTTTCTCAAGACGTTATGCAAGTAGAATGCTTTGCGACAATGAAAAGAACTATTCAACAATAGAGAAGGAATTATAAGCTATAGTTTGGGTATGCAAATATTTTACTCCTTATTTAAATGGAAAACGATTTAAATTACAAACTGATCATAAACCTTTAATTTGGTTCAATAATTTAAAAGAAGAAAATAGTAAGTTTACAAGATGGAAATTAGCAACTAATGAGCATTCATTTAATATCGAATAGAAAATAACGTAGGCTACAGATTGGAAGATATGGACGTAGATGAAACACAAGATGACATACAGTCTACATGTGCAACTAATTCGCTAATTAGCTGTGCTAATGTAATTTGGGACGATGATAGTAGGCGGCCGTGCGCGCTCGCTTCGACTCCACACAGTTACGGCCAAAGGATGCGCGCACGGCCGCTGAAATTACATTTAAGCGTGGGTTCGAAGGACCCAGGACTAACAGTTGCTGATGCAGATATTGGAGTGATAGATGCTAGTGGTATAGCACCAATTAAGGTAGCACAATATTCAGCTTACAGGGATGTTTATTGTGCAGGTATATCAGCCAATGATGTAATTGGATTATTTGGTGGTGCACAATTTGACTTTAATGACCTAATGGTGCAATTTAAGAAGATTTGCCCCGATTACCTAGAGGATATAACACAGGATACAAAATGAAAAGCACTGCAGATTGCTGTTGATATGTTGTATAGAGTTGGTCCTGAATCTAGACGCATAAAGAAGAGTGATGGTGACAAGATGTGGCGTTTCAGATTTTCTAACAATAGAGAATCTAATAACAAAGTGACATTATTCTTTGCAACAGCAATGGTTTGCACATTCAAAGTTTCACAACCTCCAACTGAACCGCCAAAAGCAGAAAATGGCAGAATAGTGTTAACTATTAAACAGGCCAGCTTGTTAGCTTCAGTAACTATGGAAAAATTAGTTAAAGTTGCTTATTATGCTAAACACACAATGTTAACACCACTAACAGGAGCAATATTTGTTAAGGATGATGTTAAGAAAATTCTTGAAGATATGGGTCTTCAATATACTGATGAAAATATGATATCAATAACTATCATCACTAAACCAAAGTTGTCAAAGTGGGGGACAACATTTAAAATTCAGTAAGTGTCATATGGCTGTTTGTGCAGCTTTAGTTGGTATTGTAAGGAAAACCTTTAAACAATACATTGCAGTTGGAAAATAATTTGATATAACAAAGTTCTCCTTATTATGCAAGTATGCTAATGGTGGCATACCAGAAGGATTTAAACCTGAAACTTTGTACGAAAGAATGGAAGAAATACAAAAGCTAACAGTGACACAGAAAATAGATATTGAAAGGGCAGCTCAATTAGCTGCAATCAAACATTTAGTAGGTAATAGAACCAAACAAGGATTTACTACTGATTGAAAATATGGTGACAATGCAACTAATGATAATGATATTAACATAAATATCAAACAAGAGTTACCATTTAGTGATTTATAAACTATATAATTAGTTAAGTTCTAGTTATAAGATTCAGAATACTGATTGTACGTTTGACAGTAGTTTAAGTTTTAATATTTTCATAAATAAATTCTCAGTTAGATTACTTACAGACACTGGAGTCATGGTTATATATAAAGAAATAGATGAACTAATGGTATACACACCAATGAGAACATTAGTAAACTGTAAACTTAAGGTAAAACTTTGGCTAAAGAAACATCCCATATATATAGAAGACAATATAACACACTTTATAACCTGCGAAAAAGTATTCACTATTGTTTAATCATATATGATAAGATATTTGAATATATACGCCTTACCAATGAAATAAGGAAACTTTTGTAAATGTATTTGTAAATCCGTTTTGTAAGATGATGTCATGCTTTTTATTTATGTTTTTAGTTAGTATTACTTTATACTTTGTTATAGTTACACATAATTTTTTTACTGAAAAGGAAATGGATATAGGAGGTACATATATTGGAATCAAAGGAAGCATTCTATCGACATTTCAATCTTAAGTATGAAAACATTGAAGTAACTATACGTTGTACATTCTTTACTTCTCCATTTTAACTGGTTTAAAGTGGAAAGAAGTTCGATCTGAATTACTCGAGATCTCGTGTACAGCACCATCTAGACTAGACAGTTCTCCTGTTGATACAATTCAAACAGATTATCAAGCACTGATGAACTTTTCAACTCCTTTCTCTGTCTCTCAGAGTATACATATCAACATGATGTGGAACGACACGCATAATATTACTTATACCCAGATCTGTGAAGCGGATGATGAATTGATTAAACAGGCAGGGTTCATTGAGCCTTATAATATTCATAGGACATTCTATAAAATCCAAGCTAAAATACAAAGTTTCTTAATAGGCAAAGATGGATCAGATGTAATTTTAGATTCATCATCCAATAAACCGAAGGGACGGGAAGAAAATGATTTAGACCTAGATATTACCGGATATGATAAAAAAAGACATAGACAGGCCAAACCCAGAATACAACATTCACTCAGGACGCTTATCTCTAAGAACGATTGAGACAATAAGGAGACGTTCACCAGATATGAAAAGAGAGATCTATCCAATGTTGTCAGAGGAACCGCCAGAACACTACCAACCCTCTCGTACAAAAACCCATCTAGCTGTTCTGAAAGAGGCCATCAAAAGACAATATTCCGATGCTAAAGGTATAAAAAGAACCAAGCGCATACAAAGACAGGTTCAAGATGACAGAGAATACCTAGATTTTGCTGTCCGATTGCTTAGATTCCGAATATTTAATATGGAGAGGATAGCAAATGAAACCTCATATCTATTGAGTGTAGCTATTCTTTCTGAAATTCCATATGCCGATCCAAGCTGTGCAGATAGTGAAAAAGTTCAAAGAATAATGTACTGTATCAGCCGTCATTATGATCTCATTAACAGGTCTAGTCACGGAAGAGAAATTCTCTTATTATTTCGAGAGAAGATTTGACTAAAAAAGAATTGGCTATTGGAGGTAGACTTGAAACTACCAACTACTTTAGACACTTTAATTTAAAATATGATAGTATGGAAATAAGTGTTAAATGTAGTTACTATAGCAACTATTCAGCTCGCTCTCTCAATATTTATTGTTTTCAACATAATGAAAACGAAGTAAATACTGTATATATATCGAAACAATTGATATTAAGAGCTATTCACAAACATTGTCTATGATAATAAAGTAAGATTAACCCCTTAACCGCACTGTTGTGATTTCAAGTGCGCCGAGAAATGTGTCACAAAAAATTTGATTTTGAGTGCTAGAAAAATACAAAAAAATTTAAAAAATTGAATTGAAGCGGCATATTTTTTGAGCGGCAAGCTTTGAGGCGCGGTAGACATCACAGCAGTGATGAGCTAAAGTTTGTGACTTTGTTAGAATACGGCTGTAAAACTGGTGTTAAAGGATATATATAAATTCATAAAGGCGTTTTCGCATATTATTTCGGATGAACATCAACAAGAACTATCTGCCATACAATCACACGATCACTTAAATAAAAAAAATGTAAAAAATGTAAAAATATGTTTTATAAACATAATAAGTATATTCGATTAGAATAATTTTAAGTTTTTCTTTGTTTAAGTTCCTTTTAAATCAATTATGTCACAGCAACAATGTAAGACTTTTTCTTTATTGATAAAAAATTAGTTTTGCTTTCCATGTTTCTAATCATATTCACAAAAGCCACAGAAAAAAGCGATCACAAACTACTACAAACATACTAAGGGCCGTTTGCACCATATCTAGTTAACGCTAACTGGAGGTACATCCTTCAGTTAAGCACGTCAACTGCTTTATCTAGCACATGTTATATGATGGGTGTCGATAACGTCGATAAAGATGTTTAACTGGGAGTTAGAATTAACTAGACATGGTGCAAACGGCCCTAAGTAGTATATGTAGCAGCAACAATGTGCAATTTCTCTGTGATTACTCACATTTCATTCGATTAGAATAATTTTAAGTTTTTCTTTGTTTAAGTTACATCCGCAATAATGTAATACTATTTCTGATAATAATTCTGATAAAATATTTTTTTATCGTAAAACATTTTTGCATGGTTTTATTTCTTATTGCATAAAAATTGTTTCTTTATTGATAAAAAAATTAGTATAAATAGGCTCTGCCTTCTATATATTTACAAAAACACAATAATGACAGCCAAAAACAGTCGTGGTGAAGAGCAAAATAGAAGGTGAGTTTTTATAATAATAATAATAATATTTTAGATTTGTTTCCCTCACAATTTAGAATAGAACAAGTTCTATCAGAAAATGGTATCGATCTATGGGACTTGTATATTAGAGAGACACCGTATACATAAAACATCGGTGCGTCGAATATCCACCCCGCGACACCAATGGGTTAAACATGTGGTCCTTCGGAGCCGTGAAACGGGGTTTTTTTGTAGTTAATGGTGACAGATTGTAATTTACACAATTTCGTTAAAAACATATGAATGTTTAACTCAACTAACATATGTAGTAGCTATATATAATTTATATAATATAAAACTACTTGATAGCGTTTCTGTAAAATATTCTTTTCAATACGCTCTTTTGAAGGATTTATTTTTACAATGTCCAAATTAATATCTTGAGAATATTAGACGTATGTACCTAATACCGGAGTTATTTATAAAAGAATACCTAATATAAAAGTACAAGGCCGCACCAGGGCAGCCTCTATCCATAAACCCTTTACGAATATAATGCCACGTAATGCCATTTTTACTTCGTTTATGCGACAGAATTCGCGAATTCTTCATTTCATAAATTCAAAAATGGTCCCGTTTATGCATAGTTCGCGAATTAATGAAATAAAGTGATTTGAAAAAGTGGCAACGCAATGGCGGGAAACTAAATAGTAGGGTTGTGATTTTTTTGCCTCCTTTTGAATTTGCAAAAGCCGTTGGTGCCAGGCAATGAACCCTATTTTATTTAAATTGGTTTTAATACATTTTCAGTTTATTCTATTAGAATTTATTTTATATTTGAACAATTCCACATAACATTTCCAGTGTTTAAAATCCTGGTTATGCCACTCATGGTTATTATTCTAAAAACATCATAACCCTAAACAGCTGTTTGTGAAACGTGGCGTTGCCGGACGTGCACTTCACGATTTCATGAAATTATGCCGAATTCATGGTTAACTTTCGTGTACAACTGAATTCATGAAATGGTGTTTATGCAGCCAATTTTAACCCAAATTCATGAAATGAATTCGTGAATTAGCCTACGCATAAACGTAGTATTTATGGAATGAACCATCAGCCTTTAAGTCCCCATATGGTTTTTCGTCTGCCGCTTAAAAATAGGCTAACTATTACGCCTACAAGCGAAGAAGAAGTGATTTCAACCCTGGTACATGTTACCTCATGGCTGGAGAACCACCCGATGATTGGGTTGAACACTGTAATGATAACTTCCTCAGCCAACACCGTTTTGAATTGCAAAGAGGATGCCGTGATCGGAAAAGCCTTTGGTACTGTAACTCATGACATCTTTATAAGATTGGATGCCACCATGATAGCACGCACCTAATGTTTGGATGACTAAACTATTTAACAAGGAATACCTGGTAAAGTTAAGACCATTGCGATGGAATACCACCAATGTGGAAAATCCTTAGTCTTTACATTTCGGTATTATATGCATAGATACATATGTACATATGTGGACACTAGTGGGAATAGCCATAAACTCCAGTGTACATATATTTCTTCATATCTTTTTCAACGGCCTGTGAAGTTAAGTGCTCAAAGTACTCATAACTTTTATCAAGTGTTGCGGTGTGTAGACGAATGTGAAACAAAGGCGATCGACGAAATGTGTATTTTTTTGCGACATGCTATCGAGTACAGCATAGTAAGCATTGTAAATATGTATATATTGGCGAATCGATGAGGGCGGAGGGCGCCTCCTTTGTTTCGCTGCGTACAATTTGCGTTCTATATTTCTATTTTATATTTTGTCAGGTCCCGTTACATTATTGCGACGACAATAATAGCGTCGAGCGTTAGTTTGAAATCAATCCATGCTATTACAGTTCGAAACTTTACTGCAAAAGGACATTTAGTGGGTTAAAGTGTAGAAAGTTTTCTATTTTTAAACATTTATAAAGAGAAATAATAAAGTGTTTGGTTTTTGGTGCAAATAGACGTTTATCGGGTGCAGAGTTTTTTTTTATTTCAAGGCGTCGAAGTGGCTAGAGGAAGTTTTTGTGGTTTATTCCATTTATAATGTAAGCATTTATTTTTTCAATAAAATCCTCAATTTTATTTAACACTAGAAAGGTAAACATATTACCACTTACGTAAAATATAACCATACGCTTCAGAAGCGCACGATTTTCTACAGCGTACATTTTATCCTACTGTTGAATATTTATATACATAAATAATATATTCATTTTTTATAAGTTTGGAACAGTTTTAAAAATAAAATGCGTTCTTATTATAAATTTGAGCATTATAAACACTTTATGCATGTACATAAGGGGTGTATTCGAGCTGCACTTAATGCGGCAGTGCTACTTTTTGGTTTGCGTTGCTTCTCATGAAGAAACTAATTGCAGTATAAAAAGCTTTAATGCGCGATTTCTGCAGCATTTTAGCATATTTCTAGTTAAACATCAGCAACAGAGCACCAAGAAAGCAACAAGGCTGCAATATTGCGGTAATTATTACTTATCTCGAACACACCTACAGTCGCATAAATCCGTAGTATCCGTAAAGCGGTGTTTACATGAGGCGATTTTACAGGCAACTTTTTGTTGAAAGCAACAATCTCCTGGTGTGATCGGCTTTTCAGCTAATTGTTTCCAATGCAGTTGGCCTGCTGCCAACTTTTGATTCAACTAATCGACTCTAAAGTTGCCTGGAAAATCGCCTCATGTGAACACCGTTTACGGGGCCTTTTTGGATATTTGGAATGTGCTTCATTTTAAATGTTTTATTTTAATTTAAAATTACGTAATGTACCCCATGGAGACTTGGTGTATTACTCCGTACAGACATCCACAAGACGGATCACAGGAAGCAAAATTTAATGAAATGCATTCCAAAGCGCAGAGCATCGTTGAGTGAACGATTGATGCGTTAGAAGACCGCTGGAGGATTTTAACATACGATAAGGGAGGGAGATATAAACCGATAAAAATAGCTAGATTTGGAATCACGTATAATCCTCGTTCATGCCTGCTACGATTCGACCCCAGTATTTAAACACATCGACATTATTACTTATAGCGCCCTTACACGATATGTATTTGCATAAACGTTACTTTATGATACGTTGTAATACATATATCGTCGGTGATACTGCAAAACGGTATATGTCTATTAGTACCCTTGAAACTGATGGTCTCTTACTTGCACCAGAATGCATCTGCAAATCGTTGCACCCTAATAAACGAATGACAGAACTGTCTACCCTTGGCTGATGAAGATGATCGATTGCCAGAAGCGAAACTAAACTGAAACTAAAGCAATCAACAATTGTAAATTGTAAAGTAAAATCAAACATAAAATTGTTCCTTTCTTACAATGTCATAACACTAAAATTCCCAAACAAATATATCCCTCTGAAATTAACTTCAACTTATAGCAAAAAAGAAAAAAATTCTAACGATCTTGTAAAACAAGTATTTGTGATTAAACTAACAATTCCTTGCAGATTCCCACTGCTGGCATCAGCCATCAGCGCCCTCCATATATTTCACTATAAAACCCCAATCGTAACTATACAAAACGGGAATGGGTGGAACATTGGCGGATCCTTCAAACTGGTTCACGTTATCAATCTCCAGCAATATGTTACAATTATGAAGCAAATGGAAAATTTGGCAAACCGCTTAATGAAGCGCGCTGACGACCAAACTTTAGCGCATCTCTACATCAACCAAACATTAGAACGACTTGAGGAACTTACGGGTAACACAGGCAAAGCAAGGGTCACCCGCTTTGGCATGGCATGGAAATGGCTAGCAGGATCACCAGATGCAACCGACTGGAACTACATTCTCCACAGCCAAAATGAAGTCATTCGGAGCAATAACCACCAATACAAGATCAACGGAAAGCTCTTCGCCGCCACCCAGGAAGTCCTAAAGAAAATCGACGAGGTGGTGAATCGCACTAATTACATAGCGAAAGAAAATGAGGCAACGGAATTTGATCAAAATGCACTACACAACATCCTGCTCATTCGCGAAGAGGTAAACGAAATCGTGCGGGCATGTCAACTGGCAAAACGGGGTATTGTCAACAACAATCTACTTCACACAGATGAGGTCAACCAGGTACTGTCAGAAATAGAGACCCTTCCATACCAAAACGTAATCGAGGCTATTGAATACGGTCAACCATCAGTATACACGAATGGGACACTGCTCCTCTACGTGCTCTCAATGCCGAAAGTAACAGCTAACAAATATAATCTTCTAATCACTCGCGCCGGCATCTACGAACATAAACAACTTGACCTACCGTTTGACAGGATGCTCGTCAATCAAGAGGAGACATACGGAGTGACGGGAAACTGCATGGTAATCAGTTCATCTACAGTATGTAGGTCAGTATCCTTGTCGAAATTGGAAGAGGACAGCTGCATACCACGACTACTAAAAGGGGAAGACGCTAGCTGCCAGTTCACAAGACGAAACGGATCGATAATAGAATTGGTAAACGCCTATACAATATTCCTCTCAAACTGTAGCATAAGCACATCGCCCTTTTTACTTTAATTGTCATGTGCACATAAGTAATGTATAAACAAATAGGAATGTACACAAACAACAGTTTACCCAAATCAGTTACATTGAACTCAGCGGGAGTTTATGCAAAGACTGCATTCATCGCACATAGCGAGGATCTTGTTACACTTGTGCGGACGGTCAAAGACACCGCCAAAGACAGTCGCAGTGACTAACTGATCCACAACGTCAGTTTGTCAATGCGACTGACATATTTATATATTTATTGCAACCATATGTTGACTTAGCATATTTTAGAGTTATGTAGTTAGTTTGTAGGTATTAGTAGTATATTTGTATACATTCTAGTTCGTAAATAATTTGTAAGTGTTAGTGTAAGAATTTGGTATAAAAGAAAGTGAAATCAATAAAGTAAACCAATTGGTGATCAAACTCCAACCAATAACTTATTATTTGCTATAAAACTACCAAGGCATGATCAGTAGCAGCAATGCCTCAAGCACTATTAACGGCACCTACATCATCCAACTGAGTAACGAAACAGTCAGGATTGGTGACCAAGTATTTTCCAGCAACGAGGTAATGGCAGCGCAAGCTCTGCCAGCCGTCCTTTCGAATGTCAGGAATCACACAATGAAGGTCAACCTATAATATGTGCACGACATCACGATGGAGAACGTTAAGTATCTAGGATACGTTAATGAGAAGATCAATTTTTCTATCTTTACAGAAGCCCTAACAATATGCGCAATAATCGTGGTCGCTGTTATCCTATGGAGATGGTACACTAGAAAGCCAGACCTACCAGAAAGTTCGGAACATTGGAGCAGTGACATGAACACCAATAAGATCACGAAGGGCATATCCACATAT
>NW_023458560.1:40194502-40231128 GCF_013731165.1 Rhagoletis pomonella
GCAGTGACATGAACACCAATAAGATCACGAAGGGCATATCCACATATACAATTGATTACCCAGAAGCTAGGCTACCAGCAGAAAGTAATAGCCATTCTGTACATACCATAACCCCCTCAGGTTTTTCATTCGATCTGCGAGACGCAGATCTTTAAAGGGGGAGGAGTTATCACACCTGTAATCCCAATACTGACCAATGCAATGGCGCACCCTTTACTCACGTTGCCGTGCATTTGACTTGTTCATTGCCCCAAATAGCACTTTCGCTGACTTAGTACACGTGCAAGCGATCGGTAATACAATACGCTCAATAAGGCGTGAGAAGTGCAGCATAGGCAATATTGGCCTACACGCGCAACTCATCGATTACGAAATGCCGGTTGGTGGTGGAATCTGCACCGTAGACATAAGTAAGTTAGACTAAGAAGTTAGTTGGTAAGAAATGAATATTGTTCGAATCAGTTGAATGAGTGAGTGCAACCAGTGCACAATAAACCGATCCATTTGTGAATCCAATTAATTTGTGTATTTCCGTTTGCCGGTGAACAGTGAGTTCACCGCAACTTTAATTTTTTATCAGTTCTCCTTCCGAGAACTGTAAGTTGCATATTGTGTTTTTGCAGTCCTGAAGATGCCTTTCGATTAAGGGCGAAATATCGCCAGTAATAAATAAAAATGAATAAAAGATATCCAATTGTTTTATTTACCCTCGGCCTAGAGCTCAAAAAACAATCAGCAGATAACGTTGGAATATAAGCTATTGGCCATAGATCAACCAGATAGAGCTCTGGAGGTAAATTAAATTTTTTTATTGGAATCGAGACGTGCCTTAAAAGATGCTTACGGTTTTTTCAGCTATTAAATATACCAAAACATAATCAACATCTATTTGATTTGTATAATAGATTTACTTTTGAGCAGAAATTTGGCTTTTTGTTTGGAAATATGGCAACCCTAATCTTCTTGATACTAAGCTTGATGCTAGTGAATCAAATTGAAACAACGTTTATTGGAGCTTTTCATGATGAAATATTTATAGAATATGATGAAAATCAATGTCATCTAAAATGGGCTAATATATCTGATACACCTTGTGCTTCATACATAGGAATTGTTGGAACAGCACTTAAGATGAGAAAACCTGGTGGACTGAGCAGGAACAGGAAGAGTTTAACACAATGCCTTGTTTTCTTTTCTTGAATCCAAAAAAAATGTAACTTACTGTATTAGTAGTAATTGTAAAAGACATAAGAAGTTTTAGTATTTTGGTTTATCGTCTTTATTAATTATTTTATCATTTTTAACAAGAATTAACAAAATCTAGAGATGTACCTGCGAAAGCTCCTACCATTAACGAAAATATTGTGAATAGAAATCTTAGTCCGAAACCGAAGCCTTCTGCTCATGTGCTGGGCAATAACCACAGAGTTATCGAGCTTGAGAAAGAGTTTTCTTTGAAATTTTTCTTATTTTCTTTTATAAAAATATAGTTCTTTCAACAGAAAAACCAGCAGAATAAATATTTTTAATCTTACATAGAACTCGGGAAAATTCAAGAAACACCAACAAAAGATTTTATCAAAATTTTCAACTTTTTAATTTGATTTCTTAGAAAACGTATGCAGTTTAGTTACTGTAATAAGGCGTAAGTTTCAAGTCTCTAAAAATTGCCGTTGATTTTTGAGATTTTTTTTTTGTTAATGGTTTTGCGCATTTTCTTCTATATAAAAATAGATTTTGTAGATATTTATTTGTTTACTATTGCTTGAATTTTCGCCTCGAGTTCTCTATGAAATTGAAAAAATTTATTCTGCTGGTTTTTGCTGTTGAATGAACTATTTTTTTTTTATAAAAAAAAATAAAAAATTTGGTATGGAAAAAATAATTAAATAAAATCGTCAAAACGTCAAGGTATTCATATTTTTGACGCTTACTGTATATTTTTCTATTACGCTTTACACTGGAGCGCACCAGGTTTAGGCGAACGCGCTCAACGCCAACATTTTGGTCCTACATGAGTCTTACTTATTTATTTAATGTTAAATGTTTTCTTTTCAGGTATACAGCAAAGTGGAGATCACAGTATACAAAGAACAACGCGTCAAAGAGAGATACGAGCCAACACGTGACACTTAGGTCACTGCCCTATACGTCTTTAAATAAAATAAATGCAAGTATCGCCGTCACAAACTTTGCTGGGACTGTCAATGGCTGAACTAGCCGAGGAGGTGGTGGTGCAAAGCACCCCAACTGATTGGATATAGATGACGAAAACTATAAACAACTTTAAAAATGTATGTTTATATGTTTTTTTTTTTTAATGGAATGTGGAGGATTGAAGGCAAGTTGTTTACACATTAAATAGCTTTTTTCCGGTTTGGTATTGTTAAGAGAAAGTATTTATCACAGTGAAATAATTTCTAAAGTGAAATGAAGGCTATTTTAATTATTATAAATAGTGTCGTGTTTATAGTTTTTAATTCAGTTTGAAAAATGTCAAGAGCCTTTTATTTCGTTGGTGTTAAGTCTGGCTGGAACGAATTTTTGTCTGGACTACGATGGATTTCACAATGGTTACATCGGAATATAATATCATTATTAAAACCAACTACCACTGCGTTTGAACGTGCTTACGCGTAAATATTGGTCCTTATGACTCGTACTTATTTATTTAATGTTAAATGTTTTCTTTTCAGGTATGCAGCGAAGTCGAGGTCACAGTTTACATATGTACGAGGAAGTTGGTGGTGAAGTTGAACAAGGTGGATGGACCCCCACGATTAGGGAGTTAAAGGCGATCGCCGCTAAAATAAGTGGGGTCGTATACGGTATGGAGGGGACAAACAATGAGACTGTGAAGAGGCTGATGGAGTACTGCTCGGAGTATGAGGAGCTTCTGATGACGGCGTTAGTCGAGAGTTCCCATCTTCGCGGTCAGTTGGTGAATGTCCAGAATGGCGGCGCTCCTGCACGTGTGGCAGGCAGGACTTGTACGCCGATGATGCCTGCTCCGGATGCCGACAAGCGCGTAGGGACGTATTCCGGGGTTGTTACTTGCGTGACGTTAGGATCCGTGAGATTAAATCGGCGATGGGAGGAAAGGCCATTATTCGCGCACCCTCCGTTGCTGAAATGGAGAAGGTGGGGCTGGACGTCAGCAGGAATGAGAAGCTGGAATCCAGTATTGTGATTGAGGGGCTTCACACTGCGATATCTCCTGACTAGTTCATGCAAGAGATATTCGAAAAGAACCTCCGGAAGACAAAACCTGAAAGTCTCTAGACGGACGTTAGGATGGTTAATCGTCACTGGACGCGAAAGCCAATTTAGTCTTGCGGGGGTTCAGACGATTTAATCTACGGCCTACTTGCTACGGAACGTTTGCTAGGTCAAAAAGGATGTATGTCGGAGGGGTGGACAGTAGGGACACCATGCGGCGCGTTGCGACAATGCTTTTAGGGGCTGCCGGAAACAAAAACTTACAATAGGAGATAAAATGTATAAGAACGTGTTTCTCCTGTTTTGGTACACTAGTGTTAATTTCCAGGTGTATCGAAAATGGCGCTAAATGCGCTGGTTTTACTCTAGTGGAATATTAGGAGGCACTGCTGCTAACCAACCGATCCATTGTCGGATAATTAACAATCATTAAGATTCTTCCGTCCCATACACAAATGTTTTTTAACCTTCCCTGGGGATGAGAGCATAACTTCCATCCAGCGATTATAAATATATTATATAAAAAGACGACACTTTTGCCTCTTCTTTATTTATATATTTTTCTATTACGCTTTACACTGGAGCTCACCAGATTTAGGCGAACGTGCCACCGATATTCATTGGTCCTACATGAGTCTTACTTACTTATTTAATGTTAAATGTTTTCTTTTCAGGTATACAGCAAAGTGGAGATCACAGTATACGTATGTTTATACAGATATGTAAACTGAGTAATAAAGGTACATCGAGGAATCGCGCCAACGGGAGATTAAAGCGAGCGAACACAGAACACTTACTTAGGTTATGGCGTCATAAATATGAATAAAATATATGGATAACATTATAATCAGATCCAGGAATGCTCTTAGGATGAGTATTTTGTGAAAGCTTGGCAAAGGAAGCGGATCAAATGTTGATGGAATCCAACGAAGAGTGTCAAGATCCCGATTCACATTTCCCATATCAAATTTTGAAGATTTGGGATGATGTGTTCGCAGTGCATACTTCGCCAGACTTAATCCTGCCATCAATTTTTTTGCAATTTCAACGAAATATTAACGCCCGAATGATATTGGATCGAAATATCACCGAGTTCCTGTCGAACGCCCAGGATGATACGTCCATATGTAATAAATTCTCATAACTGGTTTCTTCAATTGGTCGAAGGGGGAAATGATAGAAGGGTAGAGGTTTAATTTGTAAATAGATTAATAATAATATATATAGGATATTATTATACAAGTTTAAAAAGAGATTTTGGTGCAAGCACCGCAACCGATAACGGACCAGACGCCAAGCGAAGAAGACCTGCAGAAGATTCTGAACCTTCTACATCTACTGAACCAGATTCTTTATACGTTGAAAAAGTTAATCATCGTAATAATATTGCTCCTGTTATGGATGTTGATCAAGAAAATATTTATCAACAAAGTGGTTCGGGTCGTGGACCGAATACGGGTGCAAGGTCAGGAGCGACAGGAAGTGGAGATTCCTCTAATCAGAGTATCACATGGATAAGACCTAGTACACCATGTTCTAATAATTATATGAATTTTTCTAAATCAAGAATTTTAATTAGTTATGGTTACAGTACTGAAAATATACAATCTAGTGATACCATTGATCAAATAACTACTCCTTTAGCATTAATACCAGTAGATTTTATACCTTTCTATTTAAGTGAAGCAGAATATGATATGTTACCAACCACAGCTGAAGTTATTAAAGTAACATGTCAAGTAACACCATTAGGAACACGTACGGCATTTGATGTCGGTTCAACTGTTTCTGGAACTGCAACTTCAGAATATGTTCCAATTGGACTTGTTTTAGAAGGAGTTAATAAAAAATTTTATGGAAAAAATGTGAAATATACATCAGAAGGAACAAATCCTATGAAAGTAACTGATGTTAACGAAATGAATGTAAAATAAATGTATGAAAGATATTATAAACATATTCCTTCTAATGCATTATGTGTACCTACACCTCTTGATCACTATTTTATACATGAATGGAATAGAGAAAAAACACCTGATAAAAATAAATATCCTGATTATATTATACATGATAAAGGAAGTGTTAGAATGGATGAAAAAGTTCATCAATTTTTAATAAATCAAGCTATTGGTATTCCTATAGCAAATTATGAATATAAACCTAAAAGTGGATTTATCAAAAGAGGAAAAGAACATTTTGTTCCTGAATCACGAAAATCATATAAAGTACATTCAACAATAACGCGTCCACATAGTCATGTTCTTCAATTTTTTAAAGCTGGAAATAAAATAATATCAGGTGATATAGGTTTATCAAAAACTTCTACAGTACCAATTGTTATTAATAATATAAATGATGTTTATGCAAGAACTATAGAATCTTATGGAACATATCATCCATTAAGAGGTGGATTTGGATATGATACACAACCACAATTACATGTGGGTTTAATTGCTACACCACAATTAAAACCAACAGATAACTCTTCTAGTTATTTAAATAGTGCTTGTTATTGGAAAGTAGAATGTTCCATAGAAATAAAATGTAATATATCTTCTGCATTTGGAAAAGGATTTAGTGTAAGTTGGCCTTTAGAAACTACATTTTGTGCTAATTACGATCGTGCATATACAGATGGTCAAACTTTATTTGGTGTAACAGCGCAGCAATTTTCCTATTCATGGCTTAGCTTAATCATGGCCTACGGCCGATAAGCTGCCGAAGAAAAATTGCTGCGCTGCCCCTATCGAAGTCCGCTGCCGACGTTTGTCGTCGTCGTCGTTCAAATTTTTTATTATTTTTACCATGCATATTCGAATTTGCATATACGATTTTGAGTATAAATAGAAGAAACTTACTAGATTAAAATCAAATGTTTTATTACAGTGACAGTGAGAGTACAAGTAGTGTTTGTTCGTATAATTATTCAGATTCAAATAAATCTGAAAATGGAATTTCAACTACTTTATATGTAAAGAGTACTTTGAAATGTTGATTAGTCATTTTACTCCATAATGTTGATTAATCATAAAGCAAATTACTCAAATAGTTTTTTTTTTTTGGTTAATCGAAATCAATTAATTGCACAGCCCTACTACGCAACAAATTTACCCATGACGCCAATGACACGTTAAAAAATCATGGAACAGTCTTAAATTTTGATGCGATAATAGCAAGACCCGATTTCGCATATTCGGACAAATGGGCAAAAACTAAGCGTCCCTCGACAAGGCGCTATGTCGGTTGTTGAATACTACAACCTGGTAATTAACACTATTAACAAATAAGTCAGTAACGACGCATGGAAGTAATGCGGACATAACGATATAATTAAACAGGGATCATGCACCAAGGATTTTCATAACGGGACTAATGGCACCTTTATGTCCCTTATTTACGATTTTACGCAAACGTCATAGCTGTGAAGCTGTGCTTTTTTGTGCTCTGATAAAATTTCACATTTTATAAAGTTGTTAACATTTAATAAAGTAAATAATACGAAAAAAGTGTGAAGATTGAAGATAAGTAAAATATCAAAGTTTCCTGTGAATTTGATCAATTTAACTTAATATTCTTGATTGCATGTGCCGAAGATTTACCAGATGCTCTAGCCAAGACTCAAGAGCTAGAGTCCAAGAACCAAAGGGCACAATTCGCCCTAAATTTTTCCAATGAAAAAAAAAACTAAAAACAAAAAATAAATAAATAAAATTATGCAAAATAACAGAAAATTAAGTTTAGCAAATTACGCAGTACTGCTTCCGTATCAAATATTCAGCTTGTGTGCAAAAAAACGGACGCAAAATTTTATAGACAACATTTAAAGTGTACCCAATATGAAACCATAAACTTACTAGCACTTCTTGTCAACCTTACATATGTATGTATCTAACAGTCTTAAATCGAAGTTTTTCCTTTCAAATTAGCAAATTGGGTTCCAAACAAGAAGATGTTTCGCGAAAATGCGTATAAATGCAAAAAAAAAAACAATTTTAAATAAACTTAATCCATAAGCTAACATAAGTAACGCATATGTGCCTCATATAATAAAGATAAGCGTTACATTTCTATATACATAGTATACCTATATTACTTTTTGTTTACAATTGAATATTTACACTACGCAAATATCAAAAAATAAATAAAATAAGCAGATAAATAAGTAATGAATAAAGTTTACTTGTTATCGGCAAACAGCTTCAGTAGTCCATTGGTGTCCCCGCCGCCGCATTCGTTGACACTGCTGCTGACGGCGATACCACGAAGAGTAGTGGCAATTGCAGCCTAAACATTTTTTCATGATTCACAGCCACCGCCGAGACGGCGACAGCAAAGTCGCGATTGTTATATGAAACGCAGAGTTTATTGCCGCCGCAAAATATATTCCTATGCGCATACCAGCGACGATGTGGTGGCACCACGCCCGCCGTTAACGGCCGATAACGATTGCTTGATGCTGCTGCGGCCACCGCTGTTGTTGTTAGTGTTGTCGTTGGCCACTTATTTACTGAGCAAGTTTTATGTTTACAGTAACTGCTTAAGCCCATCATATGCAGCCCTCGTCATTCATCCCATAGACATTGTTGTTTCTGTCGCACATAATAGGTAAATTGGCTACATTTGCGACACGTCTTAATGCCGCAGCGATAGTTGGGCTGTGCCGCCGCCGATGAATCGCCGCCATTCTTGGCTTTGCAATATTTGAGGCCACAAGGATACCAGCCGATACAGGTTTCGAGCGTACACAGACAAGGTGCCCATAAACCGCTCACCTCATTGCAACGTGAGAAGAGGGTGTCGGGAAATTTCTCAGCGGCCGCTTCCAGGCTAGAGATGGAGGAGCCTGAAAGTAGAGAGGGAGGAGTAGAAAATATTGTTAGAAACATCTGCTAAAACAAGAACAAACATGGACTTATAATTTTTTAATTAGGTTTGGCGGGAAAAAGAGAAAAAAACCGCGGAGCGTTTCCAAAGCTATCGGGGCCTACGTTGCACAATGTGGTACATACAGTGGTAAAAAAAAATTGTAGACGCACCGCATATTGACAAGTTTTCAACAATAAGTTTTTTTTGTTACTTAATTTTAGTTACTTTTTTTAATAAAAATATGGTCGATTCTGTAACAAAAACGATATACATAAATACAAGATTTAACAATACACAATTTCGTACAGACTTCGAGGTTTTTACCTTCCTTTTATTAGCTCGGGATGTAACTATGTAATATTGATGCGCCTAAAAGATGCAGCGATTTCTATTCTCAAGTCACATACCTGATGACAGTACGAATGGCAATTATAATACGGAGGTTTTAGTTTTTTAAACTATAATTTTATTATTTATTAAATCGATTTCTTAGAAAGATTTTGAGTATGCAGCTTTGTAGCGCATTCAGTGACTAAAAATTACCGTTGATATTTTAGAATTTTTCTGATGCATTTGCTTCCATATAACGAATAAACATGATTTATTTTTATATGGAAGAAAACCAAAATACCTTCGGCAAAATATGAACTAACGGACGAAGTCCAGAGGTTCATTAAGCAACCTCTGGACCCGACAGCCTACAGACAGGCCTTGAACGGCATTCACAGGGACTCAGTCTCGAGTTATGTAGACTCTAGACCTGTGAATGCCGTTCTAGGCACACCGCCCCCCGGACATTGACGAGACGGAGCTTCATCTGCCTCGGGAGACGCGCACCACACTTGCACAACTTCGCTCCGGCTACTGCAGCAGGTTAAACTCCTACCTGAGTAGGCTGAATGAGGATGTGCCTAATGAATGTCCGGCATGCGGAGAGACCCCACATGACTCGAAACATCTCTTCGCATGCCCGGCAAACCCGACATCCCTAACGACCTTGTCCTTATGGGCAAACCCCGCAGAAGCTGCACGCTTCCTAGGGTTGCCGTTAGTGGAACTTGACGACAACGACTGAGATACCAACCGATCTGGGCGGGGTTGTTGTAGCCGCTACAACAACAACAACAACAACAACAACCTTCGGCAAAAGAAAATTCTAACAAGTAATTTTTAGCAAAAAAAAACCGACTTCAACTCTCAAATAAAAAAAAAATATATATATATATATCTCATGATCCACTGATCGGATCTTAACCAGATTAGTATGGGACCACCTCTGAGACACTACCTTTCCGATGCAGAATTATCGAAATCGGTTGACGTGGTCCAAAGTTATGCGGTAACATACGTATAAAAAAAATAAAATAAAAAAAAAACAAGTAAGAAAGTCTAAGTTCGGGCGGAGCCGAACATTAAATACCCGGCGCAAGTATTAAATATATGTTTTCCACCTTTCCGAAAGCTACCGCTACATGATAAGCCGGTGTGTATAAATTTTAAGTAAACTAGCGTCCTTAAATTTCAAGATATTGAAATTTCAAGCATTTCTGAAATTTACCGTTATATGAAAAGCGGCCGTAATTTTAGTCCGATTTCAACAATTTTCAATGGTTTACTTTTATGTGGCAAGCACAATAACCACACCGAGTTTGGTACAAATTGCTAGAACGGTTAGCGAGCGTGATCATAAGTGGGCGGTGCCACGCCCATTTTCCAAAATTTTATCATAAACATATTTCCTGGCAAAGAATTGTTGCAACCATCATTTTGAAAAAATTAGCTTTAATATTTACTGATTTATCGAGGATTTCGTATTTCTCGAAATTACCGTTTTATGGGATGTGGGCGTGGTTATTGTCCGATTTTAAAAATTTTCGGCCATTTGGTATGCTGTACCAGGGCCAACAACTGTGCCAAGTTTGGAAGAAATTGATGCAGCGGTTACCAAGATATACACATGTAACCATAAGTGGGCGTGGCTACGCCCATTTTCAAAAAAAATTTTAATATTCTTATTTTTCGTCTAAAATTTATTGTAAATATCAGTTTTGAGTGAATAATCTTCAGTAGTTACTAAAATATCGCAGTTTCCGTATTTCTGAAAATTACCGTTATATGGGAGGTAGGCGTGGTTATTGTCCGATTTTGCCCATTTTCAATACCATCCGTCCTACGCCCGAAAGAAGTACACGTACCAAGTTTCGTTAAGATATCTTAATTTTTACTCGAGTTATCGTGTGCACAGGCGGACGGACAGTCGGACGGACAGTCGGACGGACAGACGGACGGACGGACGGACGGACAGACAGTCACCGCTTAATCGATTTCTCTTTTCATTCTGATCATTTATGTATACATTTGTCTATATCTATCCCGATTCGTTTTGCCTGTTACAAACAACCGTTATGTGAACAAAGTTATAATACCCTTCTGCACAAGTGAGCTCGGGTATAAAAACAACGACGACGAACTGATAACCTCCTCCTTTTTTGGAAGTCGGTTAAAAAAATCAACGTTAATTTTTAGTCAGATGAAACTTGTACTTTATTAAACTAGAATTAAATGGGCTACTCAACTGCATTTATCTTTATTAAAAAAATCACAAAATCAACATTAAAACTGCATTAACAATAGCGATTTTCGAGTAGATTTTTTTGACGTTCGACCAAATTCCTTTTCGCATCACTTCTATGCCCGCTTTCAAAATAGGTTTTCTACTGCTCATATTTGGAAAAAGTTTTTTTTTGCAGCATCGACTTTTGTGAGCATGTGTGTGTAAATGCTTTTGCCAGATTATTTCTCCATCGGTTTTCCATTCCACAAAAATCGACCCACGGAAAGGCAGCTTTTCGGTTACATTTAAGGAGTTGAAAATTAAATTACGATAACAATATCGATATACATACATATGTACATGTACATGTACGTACATTAGAGCGTACCTCCTTACAAGGAAAAGAAATGTTCGCTGTACACTTTCCGAGTCTAAAATATTATTCCAGGAGATATTTTTCAGAAAAATGGCACATACATTGGGCAAAGAAAAATTAAACAGTTCTAATGAAATAATCGAAACAATTTCTTAGCAAACGTTTAATTATTTTTAGTGATATTTTATTTACTGACATTAGGGAGGTACTTCAAGGTATAAGAGCTGAGATCTGGAAGGTAAGTACTAGAACGGAGTACTTGAGGCCGATGAACTTAGGAAAAAAATATTCTCCACGGGATAAAACATCGATATAAATTCTAATACAAATAAAACGATAAAAAAGCGATTATTCTATCGATAAAAATCGGATTCATAGTCTACTTTCACTATCAAAAATACATTCATAATATTATCTCTATATACAGGTTTCTATAATTATATCGATCAATTTATAGACTACAATAAATTTTTCGATAAATACAACAAAATATTTATGATAAAAATTCCGATAAAAATATTTCGACGAAAAATCTACAACTTTGTCGTTAACATAAACAATAAATAAACATTGGTTAAGAGATCCGGATATTTATCGGTAATATAAATATAATTGTAGATATTAAAGAAAAATTAGTATTAGAGTAACAGAAGCCAAATCAACAATTTTTAGAATTTTTGTCTGACTGCCTGTATGTTTGTATACGCATCACTCGAAAAGTTGTATTATGGACCGATTTTCTCGAAATTTGGCACGTAGGTAGCTTATTGCCTGGATTAACACATGTACATATTGCATATTTTTTCTGATGGACCAGCGACCTATCTATTCGAAAAATCTTATTTATGGTGGGATTTTCTTGAAATTTGGTCGGTAGGTAGCTTTTGCTAAGATTAGTATATAGGATTCTTTTTTTCCGGTAAGTAGACCAGGGACCCATCTATTCCAAAAAATCGTATTTATGGTCCGATTTGCTTTAAATTTGGTACGCATTTAGGTAGCTTTTTCCCCAGAATAACATATAGGATTTACACCGGACAATACTGTCATGACAATAGCAATATATGCACACTTTTTCACTAATACATGCATACTTCTTCAATTGTCTTTATCACTGTCTTGATTATTTTGAAGACAGCAAATCGGACAATGATTTGACGTATGCACATTGGTCGAAATGACCTGTTTCAGCGGCAGTAATTCACAGGAAGAAGTTTGAGCTGTAATATTTGGCACATGTATTAGTGACAGTTAAAGAAGTGTACAGTGAAAAAATCAGCTAGTTGGATCGATATATAGGGGAGTTATATCGATTTATATGTCCGTCCGTCGAAATATTGTCCAACCAATTTTTTTTTTTAAATATTTATTAAATCATATTATCAAATTCATTTCTGTACTCAAATACATTAAATAACTTAAACCATATTCTCTGAAAGGTTTATATATAACATCTATCCAGACGGTTCATCAATACTTATTCAAACTGTAAAGAAAGATAAGGTAAAATTAAGAAAATTGTTATGTTAACATTTGTAAATAAACTCTTACGTCAAAATATTCCAACGTTTCTTCGGCATCTAGTTCGATATGCAAATGAGGTATAAAGTCTTCATCTTCAGAATCTGAAGAATTTTCTTTTACTGCAGTACTTGGTGTAGGACATTGACTCTCAGGAATATTAGGAACCTTTAAAAGGTATAAAACTTCTCTTGGAAGAGGAAGTCGTTTCTGGGCCGAAGCGCGGTTTGTTAAACAAATGCTGGACAAAATAGGGTCAGAAGAGTCCATTGCTCTGTTGAAAACATCCATTAAATTATGCTCTCTAGAATCCTTTCTAGCATGCTCAATGCGGTCCTTTTTGTAGAGTTTGTTCCTCGCTTCAGATGCATTTTCTCCTGCACAACCGAGAGGTACGGCTGAAGCTTGTAAGAGAATTTTATGTACAGTCGCGGACATTGGGTACCAATCGTATATTTTAAAATATATTTCAGCAGTCGCATTACATAAATCTTTCAACTTTTCGGGATTTATTTCATATTCACACGAAATTACAATAAGAATAATACGCAAGTGCTTTATAAGGTCAACGTCAACGTTTGTTATATTCGCAAACTCTTCAGGACTTGAAAATGCTCTCCTTGCGGTATTGCCGTCGTTTGTCGACCCACTACCATTAGATTTTGGCTTATGAACATGAAGACCCATTTTTTCCCAAAATTGTGTTTGAATTTCAGCTTTTCTTTTTTTCATTATAATTTTTTCTTCAGCATTTCTAATTTGCCATTTTTTGAGCTGAAGTCTATAAGAAATATCTAGAATAAATTCAAAGCATCGAATCCAGGCATGTAATGGACTTATGCCAAATTTTAATGTATTATACTTTGGGAGATAAAGCGATGAATTCATATTTTTAATTAACAAAAACTGCTTAGGATTTCCTCCGCATATTGGACAAGACTGAGAAGACTTTGTTCCCGTAAGTACGTTTAAAACTTTTCCATCAATTAATGTCATAATAAGTTCATATTTTACTGTAATTTTTCTACCGTTTCCAAAAACATATTCTAAGTTAGTAAGATTTAATATTTGCTGATCCAGATTGTGTTTTTCTTTTAGAATATGTTCTCTTGTTTCCTTCCAAAACCGAACTGATTGAGGAGTACGATTGATCCAAATAATTGCATTATCCAACGTGATTATTTTTAGGAGTATAACTGACGTTACAAAGAGCGAATTATTATTGCTTAAATGAATTTTGTCCTGTGGAACCGTCGAAACCATAGCTCAGAATGACCGTAACTTCATTGACTTCAACCATGCGATTTAAAACCTCTTCCTGATAAGATAAAATCCTTTTTGCCGTATGGTTAGGTTAGGTTAGGTTAAATGGGCAGCTCTGAGAAAGAGTACACTCGGAGGCCGCAGAGGCCCATTGTGATGCCCATGGGGGTTACCCCCAAGCCTATCCCTACATGTCTTCGAACCATTTTGATTTTCTGGCGAATCCTAGCAGTCCTTCCAGAGGAGCTTTCCCCAAGATATCCAGATTCTCGAAGAAGTGGTCCCCAAGAAACTTGAGGCGTTTTCCTCGAAGTGCTGGACACTCGCAAAGGAAGTGCTGGACGGATTCTAACTCCTCATCCCTGCAGCTTCTACAGAAATCATTATGCGGGGCTCCGAACCTGGCGGCCATGTGGCCAATGGTCCAGTGTCCCGTTAGTATTCCTGTGAGAAGCCTGACGTTTGACTTTGAAAGCCTTAATAGACTCCTTGTTCTTCGTTCATCGAGCCGTGGCCAGAGTGATCGCGATACCCTGCAGGGGTGAAGGATTACCCACCTACTGTTGGTAGCTGCCCTGGTCAGTCTCTCGACTTCTGAAGACAGAAATCGCAGGGGGGGTTTCACGATTTGGGTCGCTTCCCCAAGCCCCATCTCAGATCCCTTCCTAGCACATTCGTCCGCTTCCTCATTTCCCGGGACACCACAATGTCCCGGTACCCAGTAGAGATTGATTATGTGTTGCTGTAGAGCTTGTAGGGATCTTCGGCATTCTTTAGCGCATACCGAGTTAGTCGTTGCCGACCCTAAGGCTTTGATAGCCGCCTGACTGTCAACAACGAAGGCAAGTTTAGATGGAGCTAAGTCCATCATGCCCACCAACCTTGCCGCCATATGGATTGCATATATCTCAGCCTGAAAAACACTGCAGTGGTCTGGGAGTCTATACAACTCCCTTAGAGATAACTCCTGAGAGAAGACCCCAGATCCTGTTCCGATATCCATTTTGGAGCCGTCCGTGAAGATGGGTATTTCGTCATCGCTGAGAGCAATATTAAATTCCCAGTCACTTCTGTCAGGAAAATGGATATCGAAGTTTCGATTGAAGTCAATTTCCGTGACCTGATGGTCACAGTGGCTGTATTCCACCCCCACTCTCCCGAGGATTGTGGCGTGACCTTTGCAAGTTGTTCGCAGCCTGTTAGACGCTCTGAGTCGTAGAGCGCTTTTAGCTGCGATACTTTTAACATATAGGTCTATAGGTGGAATATCCAGCAGGGTCTCTAAAGATGCCTGGGGCGTTGAATAAATCGCCCCCGTTGTGTATAAGCATGCTTGTCGTTGCACCTTTTGCAAGTTGAGTAGATGGGATTTGGTGTCAACCGCCTGCCACCATACCAACGCGCCATAGGTGAGGATAGGTCTGACTACCGCCGTATAAATCCAATGTATTATCTCCGGTCGCAGACCCCAGTCTTTTCCAATAGTAGCTTTGCAGGAGTAGAGCGCAATGAGCGCCTTCTTTCTCCGCTCTTCGGTGTTCCTTTTCCAGGAAAGCTTAGAGTCGAGAATAACCCCCAAAAACGTTGCTTCTTTTGACAATTCGAGATTTGCTCCATTGAGGGACGGAAGTCGGAAATTGTCTATTTTATATCGCTTGGTGAAGAGAACAAGTTCGGTTTTAGTGGGATTGACCCCTAGGCCGTTTCGTTCTGCCCACCCTGACAGATCGCTAATTGCAGATTGTAGAATCTCGCTGACCGTGGAGAGGAATTTTCCCACGACCAGAATGACTAAGTCATCCGTATAAGCAACGACCTTAGCGGCTTTTGATGTGCGAAGCAGGAATTCGTTTAGCACGAGGTTCCACAGTAGGGGGGATAGCACCTCCCCTTGAGGTGTGCCCCGTGTGGCTGTTTTCTTTACTTCTGATGTTCCCATGGAGCCATTGATATTTCTGGTGCTCAACATATTGTCGATCCAGAGAGTGATCAATGGGTCCAGTCCTACAGCCACCATGGAGCAGTGCATGGATGCCAAATTAACATTGTTAAAGGCGCCCTCCACGTCCAGGAAGGCTGCCAGCGCATATTCCTTGTGATTCAGTGCTTGCTCTATACTCCCAACAACCTCGTGCAAGGCTGTTTCAACCGACCTACCTTTACGGTAGGCATGCTGAGCCTCGCTGAAGTTCCCAGGAGTAAGGCGTTGCGTGATCTGCAGCCTCAGAAGCCTCTCCATTATTTTGAGAAGAAATGATGAGAGGCTGATGGGCCTAAAATCTTTTGCAGTGCTGTGGCCCGCTTTTCCTGCTTTGGGAATGAAGACCACTCTTACCTCCCTCCATGGCTTTGGGATATAGCCTAGGAGGAGACTCGCCCTATAGATTGTCATTAACCAGGGGGTTACCGTGGCGCTTGTTCGTTGTAGCATGGCTGGAAAGATCCCATCCGGTCCCGGAGATTTATAGGGTTGGAAGGATCTGATAGCCCAAGCTACTTTGTCTGCAGTGATGATTTCGTCCACTGGACTGCCTTGCCTGTGGGTACTAGGGTGTTCTGTCACAGGAGTTCCTGTGTCCCCCGCGTCACCGCAACCAGGGAAGTGGACGTCCATAAGGTGTTCCAGTGTTTCAAGGCTGCTTTCGGTGTGCCCTCCTCCTGGCTTTTCCAGAAAACCAGGAGGAGCCGGGTTTTTCGAGAGGCACCTTCTTAGTCGCGCAGCATCAGTAGTCGTTTCGAGGTCCTCGCAAAATTTGGACCACGAAACCTTCTTTGCCTTCTTTATCTCTTTCTTGAACGCATTGAAGTTGCGACGATATTCGTCCCAGTCCTCCGCGTTCTTGGTGAACTTCGCTTTATTGAAAGCTTTCCTAGCTGCTATCCTGAGCCGCCTTAGATCGGCCGTCCACCACCTGGGGTGTCGCTTGGAAGGTTTGCTCTCGGGACAGGTTGTTATGTAGCATTCGTTGAGAGACTTCGTTAGACAGAGGACCGTTCCCTCCAGTTGGTCCACTGAAATTGGCTCCACCGTGTACGGTGGACTCGCTCCAGACACCAACTGGCTGAATTTGTTCCAGTTTGTCCTACGAGGATTTCGATAAGGTTTTAGTGTCGGTCTGTTCAGGTTAATGGAGAATACGATGCGACAATGATCAGAAAAAGAGCATATTGTCGAGACGTGCCAGCCGTCGACCCTAACATTGTTCTAGTTAGTTACAAGAGTTATATCTATAACCTCCTCCCTTATTCTATTGTAGACAGTGGGGTGATTACCCTTATTACAGATAGTAAGTTTTGTGGATAATAAGTAACTAAAGAGTGACTCACCTCTATCGTTGGTGTTCGAGCTGCTCCACGCCGTGTGGTGAGCGTTGGCGTCACAGCCAGCCACCATATTTATCCCTCGTTGCTCCGCCCAGGCGGTTAGTTTCCTGAAGGATATTGATGGGGGATCGGGTACATCGTATGGCATGTATAAAGATGCGAGAATGAGGTCGGGTGCTCCCCGCTGCTCCAACATTGCCACTGTCATGTCCGAATCGCTAAATTGGGGAAGAAAGAAAATATTAGTGCTTTTCTTAATCAGAATACAGGTTCTAATTTTACCTTCGGTCTGTGGGGTGAGAGGTAGAAAGTCGCTAGTGGATAGACCTGTGACCCTCCCCACCACTATCCAGGGTTCTTGTATTAGGGCCACGTCCACATCTTCCTCACCCATGAAGAGCAGCAGATCCTCCGATGCTGCCCTGCAGTGATGAAGATTAATCTGCACCACCTTTAGGCTTTTCGGATTCTCTTTCAGCATCGGGGATGATCACCCTGAGGTGACCGATGCCATATCTTATTTGGCCGGCTTTGCGACGAAGGATCTGCAAGGATTGTGGACCGATCTTGATCCAAAGGTCCTTGCCGTTACCCTTGTCGCGAGCGCGGCCTCGGACAATCGTCCAGTCGTCAGGGATGACATCCACGTTCTGACATTTGATTAGGGCTAGTGAGGTCTCGTCCTCCACGAGGGGGGGCGGGATCCACACTCGCACTGTCGTACGGGATGGCACCTCTGAGAGCGGAACAACTTCTAGTCGTGCGTTGGCCCAAAGTTCATCTTGGTTGCGGACGCAGTTTGTTAGGAAGTCTAACGACTCCTTGTTACCGCATCCAACAACTTTGACTCCCTTCTGCCACTTGGCTCCATCAAACATACCAATGTTGTTGTTTTTGGTACGCTGGATTTCGCCAAGTAGTGCCCTCATGATCTTTTCCTCCAGGAGCAACAATTTGTCCGTCGGAATCTTTCCTTCCGGGTGATTCCGGTCTATGATTGCTACCTGGAGCTCTGGTGCTGAGCATAAGGTTGATGAAGTTTTCACCCGCTTCTGCTCAGGCTGTATCTTCTTGTCGCCAGACAGTTGTCTCTTCGGAGTGCGTGCAACCCGGTCCCCTACCACCGGAGGCAATAGCAGCTGCCTACGTCGAGGCCTTCTCCCCGTCAAGCCGTGGGAACACTGGCCGTATGGTTAAGTAAGCTTTGTAGAGGAACGTCGGCTTTTGATTGTGTTACCATAAGACCTTCAGGCCGGCATTGTATCTTATACTCCAACACTTTTTCGTAGGCAGGATAAATGTTACAGTTTCGTGAATTGTTCAAGTCTCTCATATTAACATATTGTTGTTTTGTAAAATTATTTTCCAATATAAAAAGCAATGCTTCTGCAGGGGTAAGTGGAGTTGGTTTTTTATCAGCAGAAACTATTAGTTTTCTCACTTCTTTAGCTTTTGATGGAGAACTAGCTGTATGCTTCAAGACAAAATTTAAATCGTGTTCTTTCGCAGCATGGGCTGACATTGAAGCAGCATGAAGCAATAACCTGGAATCATTTTCCTGTGTTGATAATACTTTGGAAGCGAGTTGTCGTTGTATACGCTCACTTCCATCGCTGTATTTGAGATGAGGACGACCCTTTTTGCGTTCACAATTATTTTTCGACAGTTTAAAAAAAGTTGTACCAGACAACCACAAGCTTTCCTTTTTCTTAAATCGGTCGAAACATCTTTTGTTTTTGATCCATTTTTGTTTAATTTTAGCACAAATGTTATCTATTTGCTTCTTGACAAATGTTTTGCAGTCTTCATCACCACTTCAATTAAATTGGTAAATTGGGGCAGAAGATTTTTTCACGATATGAAAGCTCACATCTTGACCTATCTACAGATACAAATAACTTTGCGAATGAACTCGAATGAAGACGGTTCTATTCCAATAAATACAGACGCCACCACCAAAACGTCACTACAAACACGACACACTTTAACGCAGATTTTCATCAAACACAACACTTATTTAGAAAATAATTAGAACATATTGTTATACATACCTTGAGAAGTAATTTCCATTTTTTAGATATTTGTATTATATCAACTATTATTAAAAAAACATATGTTTCTATTTCACTATTTTGAAGTAAATCAACAGAAAACGAAGATGAAAAAATAACTGTTGTTTTGACAGCTTCGTTATAAAAACAGAGATGCCACCTGGTCATAATTTTTTCGTTTTCGGGTATTCTAAATAGTTTCCTACAAAGTGCAATTATTAGTTTTAACAAAAACATAACTTTAAAAATGGACTTTCTGCCGCTGAAACCGGTCATTTCAACATGTGGTATGCAGACAATAATTTTGACGTCTTGTGTAAGAAAGAAGAGACATTCAGAACAAAATAACTATAATAATTAAAGAGACGCTGATGTGTATGTATTTTTTTCTTCTTTTTATTTTTTAGCTCAAATAACACGCGAGAAATGCTTATTTTTGCAACTTATAATTCAACGTTCATGTTCGACATTTTGCTCAAAATGAATTGTCTTAACTATTGTCAGGACGCCTACCCCACGGAGACAATTATCAGCGTTTTTGAAAACTAATACTAAAAATTATTGTCTTGAAAGCATTGTCCAATGTAAAAACGCCGTTAGATATCTGTAAATACATATTTGATTCTTCGCCACGTATGTTTGTGAGTGAACTCCTCCTAAACGCCCGAAACGGTTTTAATGATTTTTTTTTTTATGTTTGAGTGATAAGTTAGGTTCCCAACTTAAGACGCCAGGTGGCGCTGGAGTCAAGTTATTACTAAAAATCGTATTTGTTGAATTTTTCGGCTTTTCCGGTCCCGGGATTTTCGGGGTGTCGCTATCACAATCCGGGGATCCCGGGATTGGTAATAATAATACATTGGCGCTTACACATATGTTAGTTTTTGGCCGAGCTTCTCCTCCGACTTGTGGCGTGCGCCTTGATGTTGTCACACAAAGCGGAGGGACCTACAGTTTTACGCCGACTCCGAACGGCGATTGTATTTTAATGAGAAGCTGTTTTTCATGGCAGAAATACACTCGGAGGTTTGCCATTGGCTGGCGAGGGACGACCGCTGTTTAGAAAAAAACCTTTTTTCTATATTTTTTTGGGATGTTGCTTTGACCAGGGCTTGAACCCAGGTGTTGATGAGTGAAAGCGCGCACTGCTTACCACTACACCACAGCGGCCGACAGATTTAGATATTCATTAATTTTCAATGATATGATTAATTCCAAAAATTATTTAAAAAATTCAATGCAATGTAGAATAAAAATATGATTTATTTTGGAACGAATTTCCGTCATGCCTTGTCAAGTTTGGTTTTCAGACAAACGGATTTCGGCGTTGTGCCATCTTCAGTGTAATTTTTCGTTCGGCTTGTCTGCAAACCAAACTTGACAAGGGATGACGGAAATTCGTTCCAAAATAAATCATCTTACCACCCTGTCGGAAAAATCAACCAACACCAACACACAATAAAAATATGGGTACCAAATGCAAGAGGAAATTTCTTTAGAATTTAAAAAAAAAATTTTGGATTCACAAAGACGAATAGGTAATATTTTTAGCTGATAAAGTTAGAAGGACGAAATTCGAAGATGTTATCGAGTTTATATAAGTCCTTAACATATAATTTTTTCAAAAACAATTCTTGCCAAATATCAAGGATAAAATTTTAAAATATTTCATTACTTACCAATCCTTCTGCACCAAAAACTTGAGTCTGTTTAAATTTTACAGGATTTCCTCTTTAATTTGATACCCATACTTTTTCTCTAAGCACATTTCTCTGAATTTTTTAAAATCATTTTGGAATTACTGACGTCAGAGTGAAAAACTAAAAACGCAATTTTACTATATTTGGCGCATGATTTCGCGAACATATTGATTTTTGTGTTTAAAATTTACTATCGCGCGATGTTATATGTACAATGAGCTAGTCATTTATAAAAAAAAAAAGAATTATCTAATAAAAAAAAGATATATAGCCAATACTGGTCAAGAAAAGATGTTTCTATTATTGCCATCAGTTAAATTACAAATCCCGAATACGCCGGGACTATTTGCCAAGAATCTCAGGATTTTTGGAACCCTAAAAAGGCCGGGATCTCGGTATCTAGGGATTAACATTCCTAGTTCATATTCGAAATATATATTGGAAACGGTAAGGGCAATATCTACTATTGCAAAAAAAGATCTGCAAGGTGGCGCTGGAGTCGAGTTATTGGTAAAAATTGTCAAGTGAAGTTATTCGGAGACACCAACGGTCTAAGTCAAATTACCACCGTTAAATCAACCACTTGAACCATTGCGTTCCTTGCTATACGGCGACTAACAGCTCTATTCTACGCTGGTAGTACAAATTTTGTAACTGGTAAATAAAGTTCCTATCAATTTTTAAACCCTCTCCGCATTATGTGTACTCTTGTAACCGGTAAATTTTGGTACCAACTCATAAGCTGGTGACAAAGTATTACCCCGTGAAATATGCAAAGCCAGAATTTCTCCAATTCTTCATAGCTGAATTGCTCAATATTTTAACTGCATCACCAACGTACCTAGAATCGCGGTGACAAGAACTGATAAAATCTGTTGGTAATTAAATTTTCGGGTTACAAAATCTTCGGTAACGTGCAGAATAGACCTGTAAACAGAATTAAGACAATTCTTGATAAATTCCTACAAATTCAATTGTAAGAAATTTAAGGTATTTCGTCTGAAATAAGTCTATATATGTATATTGGATTTCTGTGGACCAATGATACTCCCCCACTTTGGAATTGCCACCAACTGCTCTATACAGATTCAAGGACGATTCACCGTCGAACCGGATCATTGTTACCACAATAACTTATACGCGGACATAACGCTCTCACTCGGTTATTTAAGATAGCAATCGAGGATATTTGCCTTCTGATGACCACAAAACAATACGTGAACGTGAATTGTTGGTGAAAACCTTGTACCAAATGTTTAAAAAAAAAATTAATTTTGGGTGGGACGAAGTCCGCCGGGTCTGCTAGTAAGATCACAAATTGAATTCCCAAGAGAAAGACGATAGTTTCTAAATGCCTTCCTTAATATATTAATTAACATGCACATTCATAAAAAGGATATTTTTGCTTTTTTAAGATATATGCTTTTTCTAAGTTATATTAAACGAATAGGCAACCGAAAGGGGGGCAGAAGGAGGTATAACTTAACCACGTCAATATTTCACAGAGCATACCTTACAAATAGGCTTTCAACAAAAATTTTTTTTGGCAAAACATAAACTTAATACAATACGACAAAAATACAAATACACACCTGGCAATTCCGCCCACGCCTTCAGATCGGCACTACGCACATAAGTCGCATCAGCGGCCTCAGCGCATAACGTTTGTAGGTGACGTGTTATTGGCAATGAACGATTTAGATGAACCCACGATGTCATCGTAAACGTTTCTCGTCCCTTATCTTCCTCCGGTGTACGTATTGTACTGGGATTCTTTTGACGCAATTTCGCCATTGCATCGGATGAAATGAAATCGCCTTTATTGAATTTCGTCACAAAACACATGACCTGATATTGACTTTGGCCACGTTCCTCTTCGCCCAGCACGAGTGCTTTGACGATTTTGACTTCCTGTAAGAGGGATGGTAGACAGAGAAAAAAATATAAAATGTGACACTACCCATGCAAGAAGAACTAAATAACTAAGTAATATTTAATTCAGTGTAAAATTTGTGCCAATACTTACATTTCGAAAATCAATGACTTGTGTGATAAGCGTGCCATCCGTTTTTTGAAATTCTAAAGTAATTAAGTCCTCGCTGACATTGGAGGTGATGCTTTCTTGTATGACCTCACCACCCTTTTGTTGGTAAAGAAAGATAAAAAGAAAAATACAAGCAATTATTAAAATGAGGAAAATTAAGAAAATCAAAAATTTTAATAGTTACGAATATTGTTGAGAGATAAACTTAGATTTAAGAAAAAACCGTACATGGCAAATTGTTATAGTTTTTAAAACGATTTCAAAAAAATTATGAGGTTAAACATTCATCGGAATATTTTTCGAAACAGTTTCTATGTTGATATATATTTGAATTTCATCATTGCATGATTTTTATTTTTACGTATCGGTATTATTTCGAAATTTTTTGGACTTGGTCGGAATACTTGGCGTGGTCTTTCGGATTTTTCGCATTTTTTTAAAGGGTCTTTAAGGACTTTTTGACAATTTTACTTGATTTTTCGGGATCATTCGGGATTGTTCGGGACTATCCAGAATTGTGAGACTTTTTTGTTTTTACGAGTTTTTTAACCATTCTTGTTTTTTCTTCGCTTCTTTGACATTTTCAAAAAACAATCAGTTTTTTTTTTGCTGTAAATGCTAAAAATAAATGAAAAATTGTTTGCTTTTTGTATAAAATGTATTCCCGGTAAGGATTTTGCATCATAGGACTGACTAAATTAACCACTCAATTCTAACTCCGTCGTCAATCAATCGAGTTTTTCAGAACCAACACAATTTGGCGCACTTTAATTTTCAAATAAGTAATTCCCTTAACTCAAGTTGAATTTGATGTTTTAAACAGGTGGCAACCCTTCTCCATATGTGTGGAATCTAAATACCAAGTTCCAGTGCTCTATCATAAAAATTTCCTGCGATTTGCAGTATGAAAAATTCAGTTTGTATGGGAGGTGCCACGCCCCCTTATACAATCGAGATTAAATCTATGCTATAATTTAAGTTCGGCTAAATGACATCAGTGTACAAAATCTCATGATGATCGGTTAAGTAGTTAAAGCGCGAAAGCGTAACAAATAAACAAACACACTTTCGAATTTATAATATTATAAATAAATAAATAGTAAGGATATATTTCGTTACTTATGTAATTTCATTTTAAAGATATTATACTCACTTGATTGAAATTTTATATATTATATTTAATAAAACGACTTCATTTTTATTGCACTTTATTCAATTTTTGCTTTAACCAAAAAACTCGACAGGTCAGCACGACCATACTCATCGAGGAGCCATTTGCAACTGCATTTCCCTTAAAGAGTTCTGAAAACTACAAGTTGCTAGACTTAACATATGTATATGCTAAGTACATACTTATGCATGTACGCGAACACAAGTAAGAACAGCCATAAACTGCAGTGTATATTTCTTGCTGATCTTTTTCAACGGCGAGTGAAGTTAATTCCTAAAAATATATCCATAACTTTTATCAAGTGTTGTGGTGTGTAGACGACTTGAAACAAAGGCGATCGACGAAATGTATTTTTTTTCACAGCACAGTAAACATTAAAAGTACGGCTGTGCGTGGCATACGGGTCGGTCGGCCTGCTTTAACGACTGAATTTCGCCGCGATAGCATGGTACGGTGCCGATAACAAAAAGTTGTGTGAGTAAAAATTTAATAAAAATTCACTTATTTCTACGAGACTAAAAATTTCGAAGGGCAATACAGTAAAACCCGCCAAGTACCTCACGAAAAAATTTCAGCTTTTTGAGGTACTTACGACGGGTTAGGTACTTAAAAGAACCCGCTTAAGTACCTCGATGCGGGAACATAATTATTGATGTAGTTAATCTTCTTGTTAACTAACATAAATAAGTCCTTGAATAAAACATGAACATTTAAAATGAAGTTTACGTAGTTTAAAACAAAGATCGTAGCATTACTTAAACACATAAACACAACCTTTATAAAAAAAATCGATAAAGCAATGTTATGTAAATTTTACAAGAATTAAATTCTTTAAAGTCATTGATACATACAGTGTTGGTTATATCTATCATTTCGAACCACATTCAAAATGATGTTTGCCACTTATGCTTGTTTAGTAATTTTTAATATTTCTCAATTAAAACACAGTTCATTCCCTAACCAATACCATATAAACCCAAGCTTAACATTTTTTAGAACAGTGAAAACAAATTCATCAAAATTTCAAACTTTTCTTATAAGTGGTTCATAGCTCATTCAATTTTATTACATTATTAGCAAGTTTCAAGTGGCTAAAAATTACCGTTGATTTTTTTTTTTGCCGAACGTGTTGTGGGAGCACTTAAAAGGGAAAAATTATAAGTAAAATGTTAAATGGGGTACGAAAGATTTAGGTACTTAGGCGGGTGAGTTTCACTGTAATAACAGTTCGACTCATAATGAAACATAAATAAAAATGCATATCTTCTCACAATGTGTGGTTTTGAGTATGAACCCCCAGTCAAGAGCAGTGGAGGTTCTAGTTTAGCTATATGCATGAGTTCACACCCAGAAGATAATTTAGTTAGGCCTTCTTAAGTAAAGCCATTCTATGAGGCCTACTCAAGAAGGACTGAAAAAAGTGCATCCTTGCATGAAGGGCTAGATAGAAGGGCTTATCCATTTACAATTTACGCGAATGCATAAATGTTTATTATTTAGTATTAGACAGGGCTTCAGAGCGGAGCGGAGCAAAGGAGGATGGAGCTAAGGGGCAAAGGATTTTAGCTGGAGCTGAGCTGGAGCCAAGAGCTAAGAAATTAATTTCCTCCTTAGCTCCTTAAATTTTCAATATTTTGTTGTTATTTGCTGGCCTATAAGTAGTTCTTTTGAAATATATTTATTGTGGTTTTTCCACAAAAATTTTCAATAACAACGTCTTCAAGCTCAATAAGAACTAGAGCGGAGCGAAAAAAAAAAACTTAGCTCCGAAGCCCTGGTATTACAAATGAATTTCAATAGACATTTCAAGTTGCAGTAACACATATTTGATATAAACGTTAAGCAAATACTTAAAAGATGTATGATTTTTATAAATTAAAGAAGCAACTTTAAAAGAACTCCTCCAAAAGGCCTTCTGAAGTGCGCCCTATAAAAACCCTTCTGGAAGGCCATCCATGGGTAGCGAAAGAAGAAACCCTTCAATTTGTGCCACTCCATGCAAAAAAGAAAAGAGAAAGGAATGTAAAGTGGAAGGCGTGTTCACTCCCAGGAAGGCCTTTCGGAAGGGCTTTTAACTTATGAAATTATCTACTGGGCACCTAGTACTTACCCGCTAAGTAAAGAACTATAACTTCAGTGAGCCACTTAGGTTGATGTCAGAGTGGAAGCGAGAAGCGATTTGCTGCTACATTCGCTTTTGAGTTCAGTGTGAACGATGGACTCCGTTGAAGAGTTTTTTTTTTATATTTTTTATTGACTATATTGTATCTAATTCGTTCTCAATGATAGGTTTTATTAGGCGCAAACCTCAAGAGTTCAAAGATTCAGTAACTTTAAAATACCTTTATATTATCTCTTTAGTAAGAAGCCATCTTGAATGCTGTTCTATTATATGGAGTCCATATTATGAAGTATACTCGATCAAAATAGAAAGAATTCAAAATATTTTCACCAAATTCACTATTCGCAAGTTGCCGCGGCAAGATTATGTTCCTCCCTTTATTGACAGACGTAAATTGCTGGGTCTCCAGTCTTTGCATGAAAGAAGAGATTACTTCTACATTGTATTCATTTATAAACTAATCAATGAGTACATGAATTGCGCTTATCTAACAAATTTGCTCATCTTATAAAATCCCCCGCGTAATTTAAGAAGCAATAGGCTATTGGTTGGTACACTGCATATCACGAATTATGCCAAAAATTAACCAATTGCTAGATGCATTGAATTGTGCAATACATATTCTAGTGTTATCGATTTTAACAAAAGTATTGATAGATTTAAAAGTAATTTATTCACAATATTCAACTAAAGTCTTTAGCTAGTCTGTAAGAAACTTAATCTGTAACTGATATTAAATAAATATATACTTATATTTTGATTGGTGTATTTAACATTTTTTATGCCAGAAGCATGAATGTGCAAACTTATCAGTTTTTAGTTATTGTGTTGACTTGATTAACCATTGGATGTTCTGTGTTATTCCAAAACCCAGAATACCATGCGTACACGGACACCACATATTTTACATTTGCAATTGCATAAATGTAGAGTTAACAGCCTTATTGTGTATCACCAACGATAGGCAACACGAACGATTCGTCTACAGAAGGATGCTTAAAAAATTAGTCCGGCGGCATCATTCTAGCCGGTTTAAACGTAACCGAGACTATTGTAACGTAGTCGATCAAAAGCAAGACGAAGACGACGGATAGAGTAATGAAAGCGCAATTAGAGACGTTGTCGTCTGCAGACAAATCGTTCGGTGAATAACCCGAAAATACTCGGGAGTAAAATTCGATAGTATGTTCTCCTTCTCTGCGCATGCAATCGCAATTGTCAACAAAGTACAGAGCCGCAGTGGATGAAGCTGTCGGCGACCCAAAACACAGCACTCCGCACAGCGACCAGATGTCTTTTGGGCAACGAAATGCATCTACATACAGCTAAGATCAAAGATTTAGCACTAAATTTGAAAATGTTGTTTGCAACTTACATATGTATGTACATATGTACCTATGTATGTATCAGGGTTGTTGCGAATATTCGCATTAATGCGGAGCTTTTGCGAATGCGAATATTTTGCAAGTGGACCGATAAAACGTATATATGGCAAAAAAAATTACATATTGCAGCCAATATTTTTGCCTGTGGTCGTAGGAGTATTTGTGTAACAAAACTGGTGCGTCTGACTCGTGAGTCGGTTTGGATGTGTTTGTGAAAATAAATATGTGTTAGTTACACCAACATGACTCCCGGCATGACTCTGAATGATTTAACTGTGTGTAGTGGAAGGCGAGTCAACAGGTACACAAATGACTCGCGAGTGAGACGTACCGCGTATGTAGGGTTGCCAGATTTTTTATGCGCGAAATCAGTACGTTAGACTTTTTCATGCTAAAACAAGTAAGAGCAGCGCTGTCTTCGGCTATGCCGAAGGCTTCATACCTTTCATGAACATCTGCAAATTTTACTTTGACAGATTACTGCTTTTGAATACATCTGCATACATCGATAGAGGAGTTACATACTTATATAAAAAATCGCATCTAAACAATCAGAGGTATGGAAGATATACTTTATATGACACCAATCTAAGTGATTTCCACCGCTATGTGATCGGTATGTAAACCGGTAACACAATTTATTGGGTTTAGTTCCGTACATAAAGGAGATATATGGCAAAAACTGGTATCTTAACAATCAGTGCTATAGGAGATAAAGCTTATACAGCATAGATTTTGACGATTTTCTCAGTAGACTTTGTATTATTATTTATAAAATATCTTACGAAATTTATCGGTTTTAGCTGTTCAAATAAAGGAGTTTTACAGTAAAATCCCATATCTGAACAATCAGATGTATGGAAGATATATGTTGTAGTCATCCGATCCTTGTTATTTTTACTGTAAGTATTCTGTTAATAATGAGTGAAAATGGTGCGAAATTTCATGTTCCTAGCTGCATAAATGGAGGAGTTATGATAAAACACCTCATATCTGAACAATCAGTTGTATGGGAGCTATAGGTTATAGTTACCCGATCTTTTTAATTTTCACTGTAAGTTTTCTGTTGATAATTATTGAAAACAGTGCGGAATTTCATGTTCCTAGCTATATAAATGGAGGAGTTATAACGCAAAATTTTATATCTGAACAATCAGTTGTATGGGAGCTATAGGTTATAGTGACCCGATCTTTGTAATTTTCACTGTAAGTATTCTGTTGATAATGGGTGCAAGTATTGCAAAATTTCATGTTCGTAGCTGCATAAATGGAGAAGTTATAATGAAAAATCTCATATCTGAACAATCAGTTGTATGGGAGCTATATGTTATAGTGGTCCGATTCTTACGGTTCCGACAAATGATTAATACATTATAAAAATACACCCACCTACCAAATTTGATCCGGATATCTCGAAAACTGAGAGACTAGATTGCATACAAACAGACAGACAGACGGACAGACGGACATGGCTAAATCAACTCAGCTCGACGTTCTGATCATATAAGTATACATTTTCATGGGTCTATCTCTTTTTGTTCTGGTACTTACAAACATCGGACCAAAGTTATAATACCATTTCATGCTCATGAAAGGTATAAAAATCAGTACTTTTCAGTACATTTCTATTCAAAGTAAAATTATGAATGTAAGTAACAGATAATACTTAGAAACGCCAGAGAACTTGTTTTTAACAATATTTTGGTATAGAAATAAAATATAGTTCATAAAAAATAAAAGTGTTCTTCATTTTAACATGAGTTATATTTATGACATTTTTAAATGTCTAATGAATGTTTGAATAGTCAAACTTATAATTTTGAAGTTCACTTTAAGAAATTTTAATTAGAAGCCGATTTCTCTTTGCGTCAGGAAGCAAACTATATACTTAAGATCCTCTCAGTTGTTAAAAAAAAACTAAATTATATATTTTTTCAAACTGTGGAAAAGTACCACTATTTAAGGACCTCATCAGTATTTCCTCATGGCTTAAATTAATTTTTTCAACTACGCAAAAACTTTGAAAGACAAAGAATTCGCTAAAAAGAGTATCTAACTCTTTGTCTCGTATGCAAAACTCATTTACAATGTGTGAAAAAATAATTGTAATTTATAGGCAAATTTGTTGTTATTAAACTGAAAGTTATTTTCGAGATAACTAACAACAAACATATGACAAAATTAATTTAAGCTCCATCATGTTATCGCAACTGGTTCGTAATGACCCGATGATATTCCCGTAAAACGATTGATATTTTTGTTGTATTAATTTCTTGGGAATATCAAATATTATCTGAAACATGTCAACTATAATTAAATTATTTTCTTCTTACTTTTTACGTTACAGTTTAAGGAAGTTGCAACGTTGTGTAAAAACCTTAAGAAAACCCTAAAGTATTTTGCTTGAATTTAAAATTCAGTACAAATCAGTGCGAATTTTGAAAAATCAGGACATTAGCGTACTGATTGAAGAGATGAAGGAAATCAGTACAAGAGTTGAAAAATCAGTACTGTACTGATAAAATCAGTACGTCTGGCAACCGTACGCGTATGCCACCTATTACATATATTCGTTTGAATAATTTCAAATGGGGCTCTTTAGGGAATTTATCTTTAGCAAAAATTTTAAAAACAGTAGTTTTGTTTACTTGTTGGATAATATTTTTTTCATAGGGATATACATTGGATCCTTGGCTAAAAACTTCTGTGGTAAAACTGTCCCTTCTTTGCTATTTAAAGTCAATGAGTAAACTCCTTCAATAGGGATTTCCAGTAGAAATGGTCAACGTCTAGCTATAAAGAGAATCGATGCTCAAATAGTTAAAAAGCTATAGGTCTGACTCTTTATTAGTTAAGAATTACGTAACTACCTGTTATTCAAATGCTTATAAAAAAAACGGGGTGCTTTAACCCAGATATGCCCATTCGTTGTGCATTACCTTTTCAACGTGTTTTGCGATTATATTCATCTAAACTTATGATAAAAAGACGGGGTGCGGTAATGATTTAAAAAAAAAAATTGGAAACATATATTTTAAAGCTGTCCTATATATAGGACATTGGGCACATGACATATTACTGACTTATTTGATTTGATCTGTGACAATACATTTGACATGTAATCCAATGTTAAAATTTTGGCATCTTATTGTGGTTTTCTGATGACAAGCGCCACATCTGGGCCCAATTCTTTGTTGGAACTATGCGTAAACCTTCCTTTTTTATTTTGGGCGAGTTAAGCTGTCGTAATACTTCTCCTGAAAGGTAAGGGACCTATTGTTCCGCCATTGTGTTTATGAGTCTGCCAGGCATTTCGTACCGCCATTTCCACACAGTTAGTTATTAGGCGAAAAGACTAAGACTGGTAGACGCTAATATTTTGGTCTGAACGATCGATACCTCCTATGCTTTTATTACAATATTTTACGATACGAGTTTGCTCTTGTTGGGAGTATCGCTTGTTGAAACTTATGGGATTTACTCCGATTGCATCCGATTCTTGGACAATGGTATGTATGTCACTACCGGGATCCCATTGATCATCAAAACCGGTTTCCGAAAAGACTTCAACGCTCCTTTTCATCTGCGAAACCGGATAATTATTTATACCGACATAATTCTCGTCGACAGAAACCTCGTCGGTTGTTGTTGTTGTGGCGGCTACAACAACCCCGCCTCGATCGGTCGATGTCTCAGTCGTTGTTGTCAAGCTCCACTAACGGCAGCCCTAGGAAGCGTGCAGCCTCGATCGGGTCGGTCCACAGGGACAGGTGCATTTATTTCTGGAAATAATGCTATGCTATCGAAATCTATATTATCATCCTCTAAAAGAGCCAAAGATTCATGCTGAGAAAATCCTCTGTAGGAAATTTATAGTATATTATATGCCCAATGTCCTACATGTACGACACCACCTTTTTTGCTAATACAAAAGTAATATAACAACATAAAAACAAATTCACCAATCATAAAACGATCGAAGAATATGTCGTATATACGAAAACAAAAAAAAAACCTTAATTTTTTATATTTGAATAAGCAAATTTTTACTTACCGTGCAACGTTAGCACCATATACCGAAACTTTGGAAAACTTGCAACTTTGTAAATCAATTACATAGAAATTTTGGTAACAAATTACCAAAACGTAATGTCACAGGTAGGGATGACCAAGCACTAACTAAATGAGTAAAATAAGTGGCTCATGGAAAAAACGTTACTAGTCATGTAAACTCTTGTGTAGGTGTCCTATTTATAGGACATTGAGCATATCTAAAAAAAAAAAACAATATTCTGATCCGATTCGGCTGGCAGCCACGACTTTGAAAACAGAATTTTGTTCAAGAATAATAATCTATTTTCCATATCCACCTATTTAGCTCGCTATAAGCACAAATTTTTCAAAGCAGTCGCAGAAGAAAGTATTAAAAATGAATTAATCCAACTTTAAAAAAAATTTCAACAAAAATTTCAAATTTTTTAATCAGAGTTTTGAGAAAAGTTTCGTGTATACTGTATGCAGTTTTGCAGCCCATGGGCATTCAATTTTAGTCTAATAAAGTTTCAAGTAGCTAATGATTACGGTTGATTTTTTGAGATTTTTTTTTTGTCGAGGGTGTTGCGCATTTTCTTCCATAAAATTAGATTTTGCTTCATGCTGAAGCCTAGAAATACGCACATATGTATGTATGTATGCACTTTAATTGAATAGATTTTAAATTTGCCGTTCTTCATTTAATCCCTTTGCGTGGAAAGTAAAATATGTATTTCTATAAGATTTCCCCCTTCCACTTTTACCTAACGAACTTCGCACTAGAAATTAAATACTTTCACACATAAAAGAAAAACTCAAGTTTTTCCCTTAAATGGAAATGGAAACAAGTAATTTCTCCAACGAATACTAAATGCACTGCCAAAGGTCAAATAGCGAGTACGTATATACATACTTATATATATAATTGGCGAGAAAAGTTAAACACAGCACAACAAAATAGCACCAATCTGCAACGAGTAAACAAACAAAAACCAGTGTCCGTGAACTAAATCTAAAAAAGATTGCAACAAAATGAAGGCAAATTAAAAACGAAACAAAAGAAGGTATTTAAGCCTTAATACTCGTACAAGGAAACAAAAAACAACAAAAAAGGTTGAGTGAAATTTATTTAGTAGCATACCATAATAAACGGTAGTGAAAGTACACTAACGAACATAATAATGGGCACAGATAAGTTAGGGTAGAGAGGCTGAGTTGATCAGCTATCTGCGGAAGGAGAAATGAATTTGACGCTAGGTGCGTTTATTTAATTTGCATAGCATGGAGATAATGTCTGTAACACCAGAAAATTATCAAATACAATTATTTCATATGTATACAGCTGCCTTGCATGGAATCACATATGTATACTTGTAGTCGAATGACCTACATAGAAATATTTTCGATCACTAGGAAAATTCATAGAAAGGTCTTAAGCTCTACTGGGTTCCAAAACTTATTCAAGACACCTTTTTTTATGAGAATTTTGTAATTTTTGGGTGCATATTTTTACCGAAGCAACTTCAGTTCGAAATATTGCTGGAAAGAGGCTTATTGCGTTCTGCTCATAGTATTTAAGTAAATCGACCAATCTCATAACCTCACCACCTCCGAAAACCAAATTACATATCGCTAGCTTAAAGTGAAAAGTTGCTAAGTACACTTTTTATGAAAACTCATATTTTGATACAGGAGGTTAGAGAAATTAAAAATACATCTCGTTTATATTCAATGAAAAGAAAATTTGCTAAATCCAAAAGAAGCTGCGAAAATTCGATAAGGCCAAAATAGTACGAAAGCTTTTAGTAAAGATCTAATCCATCTGATTCACATGGAGTTTTGCTTTGTTTTAAACAGGCAAAACGTTGTATTCGAAGTTTTGGGAAATGCTTACTTGAAGAATATGGCTATCCTGTAAAATTTTTATATTGGGACCTAGCAACTTTTCACTCTACATTTGTTGTAAGAGCATTGAAATTCCCAGCGAATTTATCAATTTTTGGAACATTGGCTGGAGCGGCAGACAGTCTTTGGTCAGATATGTACAGTGTCGGACATACATATCATTTGCAATAAAAGTCAAAATATTATTGTTTGACTTTTATATTTAGTTATTTATTTTTAAGATTTTAAGCTTTTAAGATTTTAAAGATTATACAAAGTTTACAAAAATGATGCAAACTTGAAAAATTTGTATCCAAATTTCCAATTTTTATTTTATGCAGTTCTATTTTTATATGGCAGAAAATGCGCAGCAATCTCGACAAAAAACTGTAGTTCTGGTTCGTTCCGGTTATGTAGACTTGACTGCTGCCCGCTGTACATCAGATAGGTGAATTCCCAATGTGCACCCCAGGTTCTCAAACCGAAACGGCGAAATTTGCAGACGTACGTAAACACGTTCGATATACTAAGGAGGTCACATACTGATTTCAAATTGAATTTTTTGCAAAATTGTTGATGCCATTTTCTAGAACCTGTGTGTACACACATTCTTTTAAATACCACATTTATTCTAAATACAATAGCTTAATTTACATTGTCCGCAGCGTAGATAGCTGGTAACAAGAACAAAAGCACGCATGTTACAGAACGCCACATATGCATGTACATATCTATGTACATTAGGGCGGGTCGAAAAACACAACATGTTTGATATGAAAATTGTATAAGTAGGTACTAAAGTGTGCTATTTGTATCCCTTATTCTAGAAAAGAAATCCTGCGACAATATCTTTAGTCTGCGGAATGAGCTTGAAAATTTTAAAATAAGAGTGGGCATACCAATTTTTCAAATTTTTACAACGCCTGTGTCGATCAGATCCCACGACAGTCGGGTCTACGTAACCGGAACGACCCAGATTTATATCTGGCCAAGGACTGTCACTCCAGCAACACTCCCCAAAAAATCTTTGGGGAATTTGTATGCGGCTACAACAACAACGGAAGATCCGGAACTTATTTTCTATCATAAATTTATAAAAAAATTAATTTGGCAAAATAAAAGGAAGTAACATCAATATTTTAATCAATTAATAAATTAAGTAAGAAGTAATGATTAAAAGATTGATGTTACTTAATTTTTATTTGCCCAATTAATTTTTCTATAATTTTATCATAGGAAATAAGTTCCGGATCTGATCTACACAAGTCGATGTAAGTATTCCCACTCTTATTTTCAATTTTTCAAGCTCATTCCGCAGACTGAAGATATTGTCGCAAAGAACCAGGATTTCTCTTTTACAATAAGAGATTAAAATAGCACGTTTTAAGACCTATACAATTTTCGTATCAAACATGTTGTCTTTTTCGACCAGCCTTAATGTGCATAGTATGTATTACATGTGAAAGCTTTTATAAACAGATGTACTTGTACATAGATACATACATACGTAAATACCATGCAGTAAAATTTAGAAACAGTCTGACAAAGCGCTAGTTCCGAACTGAACTATCTCAGAACTATCTCTGAACTAGTGCAAAAGGAATGCAGAGCAGGACAGTTGATACTTGCGGTGTAAATGTGCAAATGCTCACTACTCGTACAATACGAAAGTAGCTCAGCGAGAAGACCTCCGACTCAACCATCGTTGGTCGCGAGTTCAAATCGCGGTGGAGGCAGTTGTGAGTTTTCAAATTTAATGAATTCAAATTGTTGCGTACAGCTTAAAATTTTTTTTTTTTATGAAATATGTAATAAAAATGGAATCTGTAAAAGAAAAGAAAAAACGAAAAAAATATCCAAAAATCGAATAACAAATACGTTTTCTTATAAAAAAAAAACTGTCCAAAACGGAACCGGTTAAAAATTGGTTGCAAAGTAATGCACTGGCCGACAAGTGCCACCGCCAATGACATCGCCTTGTGAAACTGGACAGTTGAATGCATTGCTTGGGTAAGTATTGAGCTAGAACAAGTAATGTCGGCAAAAGGTCTAGCACTACGCTAGTTCTGAGCTAGTCAGATTTTCTGCAGGGTATGTACATACATATAATATACATGCATACATTCATACCTACAAGCATACACTCAAATAAATAACACAAAAGTTACATATACGGCGAACAGTGGTAAATTCTGAAGCTCATTAGGGCAACCAATGAAAGTGAATGCATACTAGATTTGTAGTGGCGTGCTTTAGATCAAACTAATGGGTTAGGCGGTAGGCGGTGTACATTAGGCGTTGCCAGATAAGCAAATGCAATAAATGAACTGCTGAAAGGTGAAACAAAGGAGAGAGGTTCATGGCTACTAGCCGTAGTTTTCTGGAGCAAAAAAGATTTAATATAAAATACAAATATTTGGGCGCATTCAAAGGGCTGCCACAAAGCAAACAAATCTTAGGGTTTCGACAAGGTAGAATAGATATGAAGTGACCTTGAGTGGACTACATATTCGGAAAAAATTTTACTAGCGAGGTATACAAGAATTCGGTGAAAAGATTTTCGTTGCAACCAACGAAAATAATGTTTTTCATTTGGCAATCGGTAGTGGTTCGAGAAGCTATTGTGGTGCAATTTTTTAATATGCTTAGGGGCACATACATATGTATGTATCTTGTAAAATTTTTACTCCGCTTTTAAAATCGAATTCAAAATTTTTACCAAACGAAAACTTAAGTGCTTCTTATTAAGATTAAACTAACTGAGATGTATTCTTACCAATATTTCGGACGCATGCAACTTTAATTTATACACTACACTACATATCGATACCTATGAGAAGCTGTTTTTCATGGCAGAAATACACTCGGAAGTCTGTCATTGCCTGCCAACGGACGACCGCTGTTAAGAAAAAACCTTTTTTCTATATTTTTTGCGATGTTGCTTTGACCAGTGATTAAACCCAGGTGCTGCGAAGTGGAAGCCCGCACTGCTTACCACTACACCACAGCGGCCGACAACTTAACTTAGTTAAGCCTATTTTCTTGACATAGTCAAGAATAAAGGCTCCGTTATGCATACTTGGCATTGCTTGAGAGTTGTCACATAAGGAATCT
>NW_023458560.1:40231138-40232579 GCF_013731165.1 Rhagoletis pomonella
TGGTATAGCAGTGCATGCAATGCCAAGTATGCATAACAGAGCCTTAACTCCCAGTTAAACATCTTTATCGACGTTATCGACACCCATCATATAACATGTGATCGATAAAGCAGTGGATGTGCTTAACTGAAGGATGTACCTCCAGTTAGCGTTAACTAGACATGGTGCAAACGGCCCTAAGTGTGCATAACTGGGCTATAAGCTGTGTAAAACCAAAGAACGTAGATAACAAGAAGCGACAACTCGTTAGATTTGTAGCGAAAGTGAGAGAAACAGGGGCGTGCCTTCTCTTTTTCCCTAGTACGTTGTTTGATTGGATGCCCCTGTTGCGCACTTTCGCCACAATTATAACGAGTTGTCCCTTCTTGTTACCTACGATCTTTGCTAAAACGTAGGCTAACTTTTGACTTAAGAAAAGTGGCTAAACTATGTTGAGTTGGAGAAACCAGCCCTAAAAGCACCACAAAGACTTATTTTGTTAATGTGAATTACATTAAGCATCATGCCATCAGGTGTTTTCCTTACTAGCAAATAGTTGCTAGTAAAAATTTATCCAGTGAGAATCCAGTAAAACTTGCAAGTTCAGCTGTCATTTTTGCTCTCTCAATTTCCCCTCTTTTGCTAGTTTCCTGCAAGTTTTTACGTACGAAAACGACATCCAGTAAAAAAAAAACAGTAAAATTAGTAATTATTAGAGCGTGCGCGAACAGGGCTAATTATTTTGGCGACGACCGGGTTACGCGACAACTGTGTTTGTGGTAGGAATGTTCGATATCGTATCGATTATTCTGAATATCGATATTTCATGGCGCGATAATCGATTTTTTGAATCGATATATCGAAGACATCGATACTTTACCCGCAATAACAATATTTAAGTTGCAATTTATCTTTGATCTACAAAAAAAGTGTATGGGAAAATACGAAAGTAGGTTTAATCAGCAGCTTGTGTGATTTATTTAGCTCTTAAGCTTTACAAACCGCTTGATTTGACCGGCATGCCGAGTTATGTAGACGCTAGACCTGTGACCGCCGTTCTAGGCATACCACCCCCGGACATAGACGAGACGGAGCTTCATCTGCCTCGGGAGACACGCACAACACTTGCACAACTTCGCTTCGGCTACTGCAGCAGGTTGAACTCCTACCTGAGTAGTTTGAATGAGGATGTGCCGAATGAGTGTCCGGCATGCGGAGAGACACCACATGACTCGAAACATCTCTTCGCATGACGTGTGTCAAGTTAGCACTACACTTTTCGAAATTGGAAAAGTTAACTACGGCATTAATTGTAGTGTTTTTGTTGTAAATTTGTTGTGGAAAGAAAAAATTTGTAGCTCTCGTTTTTTTAAGAAAAAATGGTATGTAGTGCTAACTTGACACCATACACCTAGTCGATAGAATTGAGATATTGAAAATGTTATAACGGCATTAATTGTAG
>NW_023458560.1:40232979-40262054 GCF_013731165.1 Rhagoletis pomonella
TTCTTAAAAAACGAGAGCTACAAATTTTTTCTTTCCACAACAAATTTACAACAAAAACACTACAATTAATGCCGTAGTTAACTTTTCCGATTTCGAAAAGTGTAGTGCTAACTTGACACACGTCTTCGCATGCCCGGAAAACCCCGACAACCCTAACGGCCTTGTCCGTGTGAACAAACCCCACAGAAGCTGCACGCTTCCTAGGGTTGCCGTTAGTGGAACTTGACGACAACGACTGAGATACCAACCATGAACCAACTAACAAGATCACGCAATCGGAAAAGAATGAAAAAAGTAAATTTCTGAGCGTTTTTGACATCTGCCTAAAAATGAAAACAAACAAAGAAAACGAAAAAGGCGCGGTTATTGAGTGCGATTAGATTTGTATTTATTATAAAATATAAAAAGTGAAACTTGATGACAATTAGCAAAAAAAGTTCATAAAATATGGTTTTAATGATTGAGAGTGTTTTACAATCGCATATAATCGGCACCGGCCGATTTTTCAATGCCAACGTTCTGACCACAAATGTGCACCCACTTTTCACGCAAATTTACGCCTCTTGGCAAATCAAACAGACGCACAAACTTGTTCCAATCACAAAGCACTTCATATTATATCATAAATTTGTAATAAATCAAAATTTCTAATTAAAACCGCTGCAGAAAACACATAAAATCGCTAAAATATCACTACGAAGAGGTAGAAGACGATGTAAACAGAACCAAAAAACATCAAAAACGCTACGAAAACTTTTTTCTGAAAACCGATTACAAATACAACGATGGCGGATTACGTGATCTGTAGTCGTTGGTTCATGGATACCAACCGTCCTGGGCGGGGTTGTTGTAGCCGCTACAACAACAACAACAACCGGCATGCCGTTTTAATCCTCAGTAAATATTCAAGATGGAAATAACACAATTAGGTGAGTTGATAGGCAGGTCTAATATTCTATTTAGTTGGAAGTAAGATTTTCAACATCGATTTTTCCAATATCGATATTGTTCAGCCCGATATATCGCCATATCCATTTTACATGCAATGAACTCAATCGATTCGTGATATCGATACATTCTTAAATATCGAGCATTCCTAGGTTGTGGCCAGATTCCTCTTCTTTTGTCAAACCCATACAAATTCATGATGTCGCTGCCGCGTTCAAAAAAACCATGGCGTCATAATGAAGATAAATTGGGACCCGTAGCTCGGCGTTTTCAATGTAATTTTTCCACCTCTTACCACGGAGTAAAAAGTTACTGATTAGCACACAGCCGCAAAACATTTTTCCCAATATGAATAACTAGACAATAGAATCTATTGAATAGATACATATGTATGTACATTCAAACTATCAAATGCGGTAGAAAGAAAAATGCTTTAGGGTCATTAACTTGTATAACTAAATTACATACCTTTCACGTTCATTTTTTCAATAAATCCTGTCAGAATATGCAATTTTTTCTGCAAAATAACTGTTAAAGAAACTACACTTTGCACAATACACAATTAACAAATTAAATTTTCCGTCTGGCCATTTCCACCAGCAATTTTATCGAATTTCTTTAGTTTTCTTTCGTTGCATCGGCACGGCGAATTTGTGTAGACTTTTATAAATTTTGGAGACTTGCGCAAGTTTGCTTTTGCCGTATTGCCGCAGTCAGCTGAGATTTTTTTATTTTAGTTCCTTTGTTGTTCGCTACCAGTGTTGCCACTAGTAATATTTTCCGACCAAATTTGGTCGCTTCTTTTTCGTTTGGTAGGTTGGTAGGCAAAGATTTTGGTCGGATTGTTGAATAAGTATACTAATAATAATAAGTATACTAATAAGAATAAGTGTACTATAAAAATATATATTTCAAACACCATTTTGCATATAAATATTTGTCAAATAAGAAACCTAATTGGTTTGGCTACTGATGGAGCCAATCTTATGGCTGGAGACTTGGGATGAGAACATTATTGAGTGCGTGCAGAAACCGATGTATTTCATGTAAAGTGCACATGCCACTCACTTCACATTTGCTCAAGCTACGCTGGTAAAAAATTGCCGAAAAGCATTGAGACACTGTGAACGGAAGGAATTTCAGGACTACTGTCCGGTAAAACCCTACAAAATCATGGGCTTGAGATATGGCTTTCATTAGAAAGCGTTGTGTTTAGAAAAGTTGGGTAATGGGATAGTTTGAAACTTTTTTTTTTATTTCCTGCTTTTACGAAGTAAACGGTTGCAATCTGCAGACCTGGCCGGAGGAATGTGTTGCAAAACCAAGTGCTATTTTTTATTTCTATCGTTTTGCCCATAATTAACGCTCTTAACAAAGAGTTCCAAGCTGAAAGCTCTCATTTGCCATACTTATATGCATAGTTGCCAACTTGGTGCTTTAAGCACTAGATTTAGTGTTTTTCGAAAATTAAAACGCCAAAGAAAATGGGTGCATTCCAAAACGTCAAAATACAAAGCATCAGTCTCTTTTATTACCGAACCGCACTAGAAGAAAAAGTCTAACTTGCGCAACCTAGGTGAAAACTAGCATCTAACTGTGGTTGCGTACATTTGGCATTCCAAGCTGCTGAGGTTTAGAAATAAAAGAGACTGATGCTTTGTATTTTGACGTTTTGGAAAGCAGCCAATTATTTAGTGCCTAGTGCCTTTTTTAGTGCTTTTTTTCTGAACTAAAATTACTTCGAGATAGTTAAAACATGAAATAGTTGGAAATATTTAAGGCTGTGGCAGCACTGAATTTACAAGAATCTAGAAATTTAAATGGACTAAAATACAACCATGATTGATAAAAAGCTGAAGTTGCAAACCCACCAGGTAAAATTCTATTCGCGTTGAAAATGCTAGTACGCAAGTAAGTTAAGTATTTCTTTTTTTCTTTTCTGATTATTTGTACAAATTTTGTTTTTTTACCACCTGAGTAAAACACATTGTTTCTTGGTGCTGAATCCAAATCTGGCCTCACAATTGCTCTAGCACTAGAATTTTGAGATATCCTAACCTCAAAGTGCCAAAAACACGGTTTTTATCGATATTAGAGGTTATATAATGAAAACATCAAATTATTTGCTCATTTCTAATTATGGCATCATTTTCGTTTGATGCGATTCGATTTTTCTTTTTCGAGATATACCAGTTTTAATGTGCAGTACTTCGGTATTATGTTATGAAAAAAGCATCCCTTGATTCAAAGAAAATCGGTGCTCTTAGTGTGGTAAAACGCTATTTTTCCAAGTTTTTGGTGCTTTTTGAAAATGAAAAGATGGCAACACTGCTTATATGCTACTATCAAAGCACATTATCTCTTAATTTTTAATAACTTTATTAAAAAAGAAGCGATCAGTAACAATACCAATATTAATTTTAAAACGAAAGCTGAGATATTTATGAAAAGCTGAATCAATTGTTCTGAAATTCTTGAAGTTAAATAATAAATAACACCAGCTAAGATAGTTTCTAAAGAAGAATTACCAATTTTACCTCTTTTGTTAAAGTTTCCCCATCTCATAGATTACGATCCCAATATAATAACCACGCAGTGGATTTTACTGAGGATAAGTGAGCTTGATATTTCCAGCGATCTGGATATTGATATGTTTTTTGGAAAAAAGTTTATTCTATTAAAAATGGAATGAATGGAAGACAGCTCCATGCATCTCGCCATGTTTGTTTTTAATATAATTTCATTACCACATCGCTCTTCGGCTGCAGAACAGAAATTTTCAACGCTTTCTTTGATAAAAACTAAACTAAGAAATAAACTTAAGATTGACAGTATCAGTAGCATAATGTTATGCAAGGAATTTGTAAACAAAAATGACCCGCACTATCAAGAATGATAGAATACAAGATTGCGCCCATGAGAGAGGATTTTGAGTGTAAGTAATGTTTGCGTGACGTCATCTTGGTGCAATTGCGAGGGAAAAATTCCAAAACGCATAGGAAAATATGTAAACAATGCGAAATAATGTAATAATATCGATATTAAATGGTCCAATTTAGCCGGAATTAATAAATATACAAAGTTTAATTTAATAGGAATATGTGGCAATGATTTTGGGCATATAGCCCTTTAGGTAAGTACGACTTTCAGCACATTCCGGATGTTGGAAAAATGCATGAAGTTACATATATGTATGTATGTACATATGTAGTATGTACAGAAAAAAACTTACTTATACCGCACGCTTTCCTTTTGTCTTCTCTTTTACAATTTTCATTTGCAGTAAAAACTGTGTCCTGTAAGAACTGTACAACACATATATAAAGTACGTATACCAAATTAAAGGGAATCAAATTTCCTATTGAATGAGATCAAATTTTTCAAAATCCATCCATTTGTTTTTAAGAGATCTTGATTTCAAAAATAGCTTATTTTGCATTTATGCCGGCAGTTATAATTCGATAAAATTCATCATACCAATCAAGAAGTGAATTTTGAATTTTTATAAGTTATGACTTTTTGCATTTCAGTGACGATGTTCGTTACGCCTTTTTGCATTTCAGGGGACGATATGTAAATTCAAAACTTTAAAGCCGTTTTTCTGGTTTTTTAATTTATTTTTTTTTTGAATTTTTTTGAGTTATGACACTGCTGAAGTAAATGAACATACATACAAATTGAAACTGTAGACATAACGCTGTCGGCAAAGTGAGGAGCGCTTCGAAGACCTTCTCTTTGGAAGCTTTATAAGATCTTCCTGTAACGCTGTCATTCGAAGACAGACGAGAATGTAGGTTTCCAATGACAGAAGTATCAAGTTTTTCACAATAGGTATATGCAAAAAATTGTATTCTAATATTTTTCCGCCAAATCAACAACAAAAAACATAAAAATATAATTCCTGAACTTTGTGCAAAACTCGCGAAAATTCATCAAATTTTAAACTTTTTAATCAGATTTTTTAGAATTTTTTTTGAGTATGCAGTTTTGCAGCACATTAAATTCTAGTAAAAAATTCCAGTTTGGAGTTAGTAAAAAATCGCATTGATTTTTGGGAATTTTTTTGTTGTAAGGTTTTTTGCATTTTTTCCATATGAAGTATTTTCGAAAACAAATTGTTGTATGGAAGAGACTGCGTGAAAGAAAAATTGCCAAAATCAACGATAATTCCTAGCTACTTAAAGCTTGTATTATAATAGAATTTATTGGGCTACAAATCTGCATTCTCAAAAAAATTCTGAAAAATCTGATTAAAAAGTTGAAAATTTTCATGAAAATTTGCTGAATTTTCGCAAGTTTGCACAAAGTTTAGGAATTATATTTTTATAATTTTTGTTGTAGAATGAACCATATTTTTATACGAAGTTTGGGGAAAAATATTAGAATAAAAATTGTTGCATATATTGTGAAAAATTTGCTGTGCCAATGCTTTGTTCTGACAGTGTACATACAATGTTACATATCGTTGGATTAGACTGAAAGTTGATAAGCAACTTTCCGCCATAAGCTAGCAATATGTATTTATTATATACTATAGTTGCGTTCCAGGTGATTAACGATTTGCAAGATTTTAACATGAAGTCGTTCCTGGTCGCCACCTTCCCTAAGGTTTATTAATGACGAAAACAGCTTTTCCTGTACATCCTGTAAAACCTGCAAATCGTGAAGTACCTGGAACAGGGCTTATGTTGCCACAGTATATATACACATATAACTGTTATTTAAAAAACTATACATAATAGCTACCGTTTTACATAATAATACTATTATAAATACGTAGTACAATTTAAGCTAATGATTCTCATATTATGTACATATGTATACTCAACCCACTTGATTTTGTACGTTGATGAGCAATTGACTGCGTGAATTCAGCAATAGATTCAAGAATAGTACGATTATAAAGTTAAATTTAACTCCATTCCGCTGACATGGCACTATGGACAATGTTTTGATGCTGCGGTCGCCGCTTATGCCCAGACACATTTTCTCTTTGTTCAGAAAATACACGAACGCTGCACTAACACAAGTCGGTAATACAAATTTTTTACTTTTTCGGTAGCCAATGCATTAAGCTACTCACTGTATTAACTATAAATTTATTTAATTATTTTGGAAAGCATTGATTATTCAGCAATCGCATAGTAATTTGTAAAGACATATGTACGTATGGATATTTTTGACGGAACTACTGTTGTATTTTTCAGTGCATTTTCAAGGAATATGCATCTTTTGTTACCCGAATCGCCATTGAACACGAGACTCGTAATTCTGATCGTTTGCACAATTGTATTAACCGAACGATTTTTAGCAACTTGTTTTTGTTAATTGCGAAATGGTTCACCGCAATTAAATTGAAATTCTTTTTCCGCACACTTTTTACAGGCGTATTATACTGTTTTTAAAGTTATTTATTTAAACGCTTTGCATAAAATACAAATGACCACGACACTTGTCCAACACATCTTGTCAATCCGCCATGTTTTTAAAGACTGGCCGAAAATAGCGGAACCTGTCAAATCGCCGACAAAAACTCTCCACAAGGCGAATAAGCGGCGTTTGAAGGCCACTGTAGGATTGTAATGCTGCCACTGAGTTCTAAGTGATAAAATTTAAGGAAGTGTTTGGAAAGCAAAGAACGTAAAACCAAAGAAGCAACGAACGTAAATCAAAGAACGTATATCTATAAGATACAACTCGCTTAAGTGTGCCGAGTGAATCTAGAAGGAAGAGGAATTCGCGTCCCTTTTGACACCAAGCTTCGTAAATTGATTCGCCGCAAATTTGATTTCGCGGCGGCAAGGAACACCGAAGAGAGAGATATCGATGATAGAAATAAATAAATGAAATAACAAAATAAATGTCTGCGACTCTTTTTGTTTATTTTCCGTCGGCATTTAACATGATAATATGCGTAGATTTTCTTTATTTTGTAATTTCACACAAATGTAAGAAAATTAAATGCATGCGCTATGCAAGAGCTTATATAGATTTACCTTCTTTGGTAATTCCACATTGCATAAATTCGAATTGATCTCAACCTTTAAGATACAGTCAAAATCAGGGCGGCACATTTTCAAAGTAACGAGTTGTCCCTTATAAATTTACCGAAGAAACTTTCCATTATGGCCGTTCGTTAAAGGTGCGGTGGGCGAAGGGGGAGTGGGCGTGGCACCTCCAACCGACCTTTTTGGAGAGGGCATGAACCACCATTGACAAAACTGAAACCCCCGACCACCTGAGCCCCCTATGGTTCCCTACGGAGCCCTCGGAAAAATGGCAAAAAATCGCAATTTTACTTGCGTCCACAGTATTTTTGCGTAGAATTCCTTTCTGCGTAGGCGGCCTTCGGCCGCGCTTAGGGATTATAACCCTTACTACATAGAATTCTCCTTTCTGTGTGACCTAACTGGGGCTAGCGCCCCAGTGATGTAACCTTGGGAAAAAATGAGGTAACTAGAATTCCCTTTCTGTGTGGTAAACCTGGGGCTACCGCCCCAGTGAGTTCTATTTTGGTTACTGGGTGTTTTATAAAAATGTCTTGTATATAAAAATGTATTGTGCAAATGAATATTTAACATTTTTCAAGCGAATAAACGCAAATGAAAATTGTGATTTTTGGCAATTTTCTAAGGGGTCCCTAGGGAACCATAGGTGACCTAGGTGGTCGGGGGTAGCATTTTTGTCAATGGCAGTTCATTCCCTCTCCAAACAGGTGGGTTAGAGGTGCCACGCCCACTTACCTTTCGCCCACCGCCCCTTTAACGAACCGCCATAATGGAAAGCCAACCCAATTTACCTTCTTTGGACTCACTCGACAAACTTCAGCGAGTTCTCCCATTTTATATATTTACGTTCTTTGAATTTACGTTCTTTGCTACAGACCTCTAAATGAAAAAATATAATTTAAAGCGGAGCGCACATTGGCGCGATTCTGTCGTTGCGAATCCGCAAGCCCAAAAATTACAACAATGCTACCCATACATTTTAATGCGCTAGCGCACACTTGCACGATTCCGTCGCTGCGAATTTTTCGAAGATTCAATGTTCTTCTCTATTGACGCGTTCGAAACGCGGCTTGTAAGGCCCGTCCACATAGAACTTTCCCGTTGGCTTTGGCGTTGGCTTCGGTTTGACAAAACGCACGTTAAAAGTATGCTTGCTACAATGAACGCTTAAAAGCGAATACTTGGGCCACTAAATAAACATACTAACGACAGATAAATTAATATTTCATATCAATAATTGCATTAAAAGCGATATTTCTTGCCCGCACTTGAGTAAAAAGGAAAAATATTTCACATAATTCTATTTATTTGCAACAGCTGACGAGCGACGCACGTGAAAAGTTGAGAGTTGGCCATCTTTTTGCTTTGTGTTGGCGTGAGCGTTGTCGAGTTTTGGCTATGCGGACGGCTGCATTTGAATTCATGTATTCATAGTCAGCTGTTGAAGCGACGCCAATGCCAACGCAACGCCAAAGTTCTATGTGGACGGGCCTGCAGCGTTTTGAAGGCGTCAAAGAAGAAGAAGAAAGGTGTCACAGCAATAAAGGCAAAGAAAAAAAAACTTGTAATGTACAAAAACTAATAAAAACGTTCGTAATAATAGTATTTTGTACGATTTGGGCACGCCGAGTGCGAAAATTCACGAAATAAAGGGAAAATTGAGTGAATTGTACATCGGAAATCGACGCGAAAAAATCGCTCAACTGTGCGCACGTTTGCGGATTCGAAGTTAACAGCCGAAATCGCAACGTATTCGCAACGATGGAATCGCGCTAATGTGCGCTTCGCTTAAAACGAATGCAACCCTGCGCTTTGTTAGAATGAATACGTGGTATTGCCATTTTGACGGCTCACAGCTGTGCAAAATATGTGAAAGACTTGTTTTGTAGAAAAATAATAATAGTTGGAGTGTATAATTGTATTAAAACAGAAATATCTATTATTTTAATTAGCATACGTATTTTATTTTCATCACAAAATGTTAACGCTACGCGATAGACAAATAAGTAAGTCAAGTGGTATACCAGCGCCCAAATTCCAAACCATTTACAACAGCAACGGGTGGGGTGTCTGCGCTGGTGTTTATGATCGTGAAAAGAAAAAAAACCCATCCCTACGCAGAAAGGAATTCTACGCAAAAATACTGTGGACGCAAGTAAAATTGCGATTTTTTGCCTTTTTTCCAAGGGCTCCGTAGGGAACCATAGGGGACCTAGGTGGTCGGGGGTAGCATTTTTGTCAATGGCAGTTCATTCCCTCTCCAAACAGGTGGGTTAGAGGTGCCACGCCCACTTACCTTTCGCCCACCGCCCCTTTAACGAACGGCCATAATGGAAAGCCAACCCAATTTACCTTCTTTGGACTCACTCGACAAACTTCAGCGAGTTGTCCCTTTTTATATATTTACGTTCTTTGAATTTACGTTCTTTGCTATCGGTTGCTACACATGAACGAAAGACACAAGATCACGTAAGAAGAAGAGAGTGAAAAAAGTCGATTTTTTTAGCGGGTTCTACGCCATCTTGTTTCACTGGAAAACAAGCGAAAGTAAACAAAGCAAAGAAAACAACGAAAACCAAAATTAGCCAAAATTATTGTCAGCCACTTTAAACGCACAATTTAGGTAAAATGATGCAACAAAATGCTTTAAAATGTGTTGTCATGTTGAATTAACTCTTCTTTACTTGAATAAAAGTGTAAAATAGTGGTGCTTGTGATGTAAACAAATCGTCAGCTGACGAACCCGCTTTCGCAAACTTTTTTCTCAAAACCAGTTACAAATACAACGTCGCGTTCTTACGTGATCTTTTATTTTTCGTTCATGGGTTGCTACAGACCTCTAAATGAAAAAAATAATTTAAAACGAATGCAACCCTGCGCTTTGTTAGAATGAATACGTGGTATTGCCATTTTGACAGCTCACAGCTGTGCAAAATATGTGAAAAACTTGTTTTGTAGAAAAATAATAATAATTGGAGTGTACTAATTGTATTAAAACAGAATTATCTATTATTTTAATTAGCATACGTATTTTATTTTCATCACAAAATGTTAACGCTACGCGATAGACAAATAAGTAAGTCAAGTGTTATAGCAGCGCCCAAATTCCAGACCATTTAGAACAGCAACTGCGCTGGTGTTTATGATCGTGAAAAGAAAAAAACCATCCACGCAGCCAAAAGAAAAGTTAAACCTAATTATTTGTCATTCCAGATGCCATCAAGCAGATGCTAAACTTAAATCTTCAGCAGCCGAAAGCTCTAGCTGCGGAGCCAGTTTGGAAAATACTAATATTCGATCGGGTGGGACAGGATATCATTTCTCCGATAATTTCCATTAAAGAACTACGCGAGCTGGGTGTAACTTTGCATGTGTGAGTACAAATGCAAAGTAATTTGCTCTCTACAACTATTTCCATTTGCCATAGATCACCATAAACTTTATTGCAGGCAACTACATTCCGACCGTGACTCCATACCAGATGTGCCTGCCATTTATTTCTGCTTGCCCACCGATGAGAATTTGGATCGTATTCAACAGGATTTCGGCAATGGTTTATACGACGTTTATTATCTGAACTTCTTAGCGCCCATCACACGTCAGAAGATTGAAGACTTAGCTGCGGCAGCACTACAATCTGGTTGCGTTGCTAATATACATCGTGTATACGATCAATACGCAAATTTCATTAGCTTAGAAGACGATTTTTTTATATTGAAACATCAAAAAAAGTGAGCAGCTGTCGTATTATTCCATAAATCGTGCAAATACGCGTGATGACGAAATGGAAGCGCTGATGGATTCTATAGTAGATTCGCTTTTTGCGGTATTTGTTACATTAGGGAATGTGCCAATCATACGCTGTCCACGCAATAGCGCTGCAGAGATGGTGGCACGCAAATTGGAAAAGAAATTGCGTGAGAATTTATGGGACTCGCGGGCCAATCTTTTCCACATGGATGCCACCCAAGCAGGCGGGGTATTTAGTTTCCAACGTCCTGTCCTTTTACTTTTGGATAGAAACATAGACTTAGCAACACCATTACATCACACATGGTCATATCAAGCATTGGTGCATGATGTGCTTGAATTGGGTCTGAATTTGGTTTACGTAGAGGACGATAGCGCAACGAATACAGGTAGGTAGTGTAATTTTTAACTGGCCGTCATAAAACTGATTTATTCCATTTCACCAGGAACACGAAAAAAACCAAAAGCTTGTGATCTTGATCGCAATGACCGCTTTTGGGTTACACATAAAGGGAGCCCATTCCCTACGGTGGCCGAAGCTATACAAGAGGAATTGGAATCATATCGCAATTCAGAGGAAGAGATCAAGCGTCTCAAAACATCCATGGGTATTGACGGCGAGACCGAAGTAGCTTTTTCCATGGTGAATGATACCACTGCGCGACTCACTGACGCGGTCAATTCGTTGCCACAATTGATGGAAAAGAAGCGACTCATTGATATGCATACAAAAATCGCTACATCAATACTGAATTATATAAAAGCTCGACGCTTAGACTCATTTTTTGAATTGGAAGAGAAAATTATGTCAAAGCAAACACTCGATCGGCCGCTTTTGGAATTGTTGAAAGACCCAGAATTTGGACTGCCTGAAGATAAAATTCGTCTATACATTATTTACTATATTTGTGCACAAAATGTACCCGAATATGAATTTGAGCGCATGAAGGAAGCACTGCAAGAAGCTGGGTGTGATCTCTCGCCACTTCCATATGTGCAGCGTTGGAAGGGTATTATGAATCGTTCGCCTGCAATGAATCCGGCTGCACAATATGAGGGCGGTGGTACGCGTACAGTATCTATGTTTTCGAAATTGGTGTCACAGGGTTCGTCGTTTGTGATGGAAGGTGTTAAAAATTTGGTCGTCAAGAGGCATGTAAGTTTGAAAAGACGATTAAAATGTATTAACAGGTGTTAGCTAGAGATAAAAACGAAAGTTCTTAATTAAATTACTGTGATTGTTAGGTATACACAAATTTAAGATTTTCAGTAGCCTCTCTTTTATTTGGAGTAAACGGTGGATAATTCCTATTTGACATACAGAGCTTACTTTAACCTAAACCACTGACGTTGTAGATACCGCGAATGTGAAAACATTGAAGCATTTTTATGCGATTATAATAACTTAGCTACATACTTCGTTTCTTCCATTTCAGAGTCTTCCGGTTACCAAAATTACCGAACAGGTAATGGAATGTCGCAACAATACCGAAACCGATGATTATCTTTACTTAGATCCGAAACTTTTGAAGGGTGGTGATGTATTACCCAAAAATCGTGCACCATTCCAGGAAGCTGTCGTCTTCATAGTGGGTGGCGGCAATTATATTGAATATCAAAATTTAGTTGACTACATCAAACAAAAGCAAACGGCAAATGTTAATAAACGTATTATTTATGGTTCATCGACGCTGAGCAATGCGAAACTCTTTCTCAAGGAGCTGTCAGCATTGGGGCGTGAGATTCAAGCGCCCGTTCTGAGTTAGGAACGGCAAAGCAAATATGACAAGGTTTATGGCAAAATGAAATGCTGTTGAACAGTGGCAAAAAAGCGAAAAGAGTGGAGTGTTGGCTTTGTTTTAACTTTAAATGAGTTGTATTTATGTAAATTAAAGCTAGTTTTGCATTAAAGGACATACATATGTGTTTGGTGGTGCAGTACTGGCTTTAGTTATTCATTATGTAGCTGCTTTGTTTTGCTTTTTTTTTTGCGTTTTGTGCAACTAGCAGTTACATACACCGGCGATCGAAAATGAGTGCATGGTGATTTTCGTTAGATATTTATAATGTTTTTCAGGTACAATTTTTTTTTTTATTAAAATATGGCTCAAGCTTTAACCAAAGCTACATTATACAAAATTTAGAAAAGTTCAAGATATTTTCATAAAAATTTTGACCTTTTAAATCCGGATTTCTTAAAAAATTTTGGGTATGCAGTTATATGACTTATGAAATTTTAGTAAAACAACTGCAATGCAAGTTTTAAGCGACTTGACAAGTGCAATTTATAGAAACTAGCGTTTATATATTATTTTATTTTTTTTTTGCAAGCGGTCTTGCGCATTTTATTCTAGAAAAAATTCACATTTATATGGTAAAAAAGTGCAAAAAGTGGTGAGCAGAAAAAAAATAAAACTTGCACTTGTTTTACTAAAATTTCATTAGCCATGTAACTGCATAAACATTTTTTTAGAAGTTACGATTAAAAGGTTCAAAGTTTGGATGAACATTTATTATATTTTTCTAAATACTGTATAAAGTTCGACTTATGTGGTTTTGGTCAAAGAAGAAGAAAGAACCATATTTTTGTAAAAAAATAACAAAGTAAAAAAATTAACTTGAAAAACATTACAAATAATTAACAAAAATCACCACGCACTCACCTTTGTTCGCCAGTGTATATACCTAAATACGCATTTTTTCATACCTACACCTAATTGTGGAGCGGACAATAGTGTCTATAAGTTATACACATACATATTTGAAGCATTAAATTTAATAGCAATTATTTTACAACTCACGCCTTATGATATGAATATGTAGCTCGATAAAATAAAATACATTGTTTAATATCCAATAGTATAAAGGACGTAAACATATATGAAAAAAAAAAAACAATAAAAAATTAATTTCCTTATATAATGATGGAAAAGTTACCTTTAGTTTGGTAAAAGGAAAGTAAAAGCGATACAACAAATTGTAGGTATATATGTGTATATTGTATTGTAGGTAAATATTTACCTGTATATTGATGAGGGAATACTGGCGCCCATACTATGATCAAATGCATGTCTAAGGAGTTTCTATCATTTCGAAAATGCTTCCCTACCCTTACTGCATGAAGCAGTGAAGGAAAGGATCAAATTATTGTTATCTCAGCGACTTGACAGAACCGCTAATGTGAAAAGGGAAAATATTGTAGAGCAGTTCAGGACGAAAGATGTCTTCTTTTGTAAGTTAAATAGATGTAAATAGATCTCTAAGAATACAGGCGAGCGGTTTTCCCAGCGTTCGCTTGCTTATTGTGTGGCGCTGTTCCTAACATGTAGTTAAAAGTGACCTACCATGTCCTTATTCCTTCGCCAGCTTTGCAGTTGCCCTCAAAATCTCGGACCCATGTGAGTTCTATTCTATAATGCTGGGCCATATTCAGCATTCAGTGAGGGCCTTTGTGTTGTCTACAGATGAGTATAGAGCTTTCAAAGCTGCTTAAGTGGCAGAGAAGACAAGGACCTCTTTTTTCTTGTTACTGTTGTTGTAGCGGCTGCAACAACCCCGCCCAGATCGGCTAATCTGTCAGTCGTTTTCGTCAAGCTCAACTGACGGGAGACCCAAGAAGCGTGCAGCTTCTATAGGGTCCGTCCATAGGGACAGAGGTGTCAGTTGAATGGGGTGTTGTGGGCATATGAAGAGATGTTTCGAGTCGAGGGGTGTCTCTCCGCATGCCGGGCACTTATTGGACACATCCGCATCTAGTCTGCTCAGGTACGGGTTCTACCAGCTGCAGTAGCCTGAGCGAAGTTGGGCTATTGTGCTCCGAGTCTCCCGTGGCAGACGAAGCTCTGTCTCGTCCACGTCAGGTGGTTGTGTGCCCAAAACGGCATTCACAAGTCTGTAGTCTACGTAACTTGGGACCGACTCCCTATTAATGCCGCTCAAGGCCTGTCGATATGCTGTCGGGTTCAGAGGTTGCTTTATGAAGCTCTGGACTTCGTCCGTCAGTTCATATATATGCCTTCATTCGTGCTTTGGCGAGGGCTCCTCTGCAAGCAAGTGTATATTGCCGGCAACGTTTCTTTGTCCTTGCCCCAGGTTCTGCCGGATGGCGACTTAAGGACCTCGTTGCGGCTCTGTATTTTGTTTACAATTGCGGTTGTGCACGCGGAGGAGAGCAGACTGTCGTAAGTTACTCCGCGGATTTTCGGGTTATTCACCGTCGGAATTAGTTCGTCATCGAGTACGAGTACCCAGCTGCAGTCTGACCTTCTTCATCCAGGTAGTGAAAATGGTAGCTGAGGATTCTGTAGGAGAGAGGGTTACGCTCCTTGCAGTGAAAAAACGAGAGAGATCAGAGCGGTATCCTATTTTTTCTCATTGGGTCTTCTTACTAGGTGTCGAGTGGCCTCCTGGATAGCCTGCACCTTCGTCTGGTATACACTGCAGTGGTCGGGAAGCTGTAAAAGATGCTTCCAGTTGCAGCTCCGGGAAGAGTCAGTGCTTGCAGGTATCGGTATAGGCGCCATTGGCTAGGATTTTCAAGTGGCCGGATGTACCATGAGTTCAGGAACCTGGCTCTCTTAGCCTTAAGGCTGTCAAAGCTGGGTTAATCGATTGTCTTATATAAGTCGCCACAAATCTTTCCAGAGTCTTTAAGTAGAAAAGAGGACAAACTAATAGGCCTAAAATCGTCAGCGTGTACCTCGCTACAGAAATCAATCCACGAGGTACGTGTCGCTTTTCTAATGGCTTTCTTGTAGATGTTAAGTGCACCCAAGATGATTCTAGGGCATCGCGCTGAGCAGCATTGAAAGCCTTCCTGCATTCTTTACGTATTTTATTTGGATCAGAGGACCACAAGGTAGCATGCCTTGATTAGTGCTGCCTGGCAACTCTCAACAAAAACACTAACTAACTGTTCAAGTTCCTCCCGTATTTCTGGTGTGCTAGATTGCTCAGAAGGTAGGTTCTTTTATACAAGAATTAGTTCTTCTGATATTTCGTATCTCTTTTAAGTCGGGGCGCAAGCCTAGTATACTAAATTCTATGAAATGGGGTCATTCAGGATTATCCACGCCGAGATATGATCACTGAAGGATTCACTAACGAGGGTAATGTCAAGAACTTCCATGAGAAAGGTAGGGTCACTTACCTTGTTGCAGATAGACAAGTGACTCACCTCGTTCACTAATGTCAGTGCTGCCTCATTTGTTATGATGTGCATTAGTGTCTATTGCCAGCAGTAGCATCGGGTCTATTGGATATGTGTTCCTCACCGGCACCACCGGTGTTGTGAGTGGAAAACCATATTTCTAGGCTGACCGTGATCCATAGCTCTTCTACCAAAGCGATGTCTACTTCACCTGAGGACAGGTGAAGCAAGAGTGCGGCAGATGCTTCTTTACTGTGATGAATGTCAATTTGTATCACCTTCATTACGCGAATCCCGCCTCTCTACTACCGTCGCGTAGAGCTACCCAGGCTCTCGCTCCAGGCCGCGATGATAAGTCCCGGGCTTCTAAAACTTTTCTGCGGGTCCGCGAATACAACTCACCCACTCTGCCAATCGCCGCGTTATATAGCCCCACCGATGTGCCTTGGCTCTTTTCGGTTCCAGTGCCGGGGCTCCCTCAACGGATCTTTGGCACTTTTAAGTCTCTATCTTGCCATATAGGCTTAAAGCGAAGTCCGGAATAATCTTCCTAGCACACGCTATGTCCTCATATAGCTTCACGAAGTCCTCCTTCGAGACCTGATCCTCCCGGAGTTGGAGCCGTGGCGGAGAATTGGCGACGCGGTACGTCGATCTTGGTGGGTGGCCTTCGCAGGGACGAAGTCCACGGCCCTATTGCAGGTCACCAAGTTGGTCCACCCCCAATAAGCTGGGCAGGCGCTGTTCGCTGAGTGGCGGGCGGGGTTTGTGACTGCTTTCGGCCTTTGTTTGAGAGCCTCCGACTCCCGTAATGGTGTTGGGGTTTTTTCTGTGTTTTGATTCATAATATTTTCCCACTTAACGCGGAGAAAGGGGAACGTCCACTCGGGCAGATGCTTGATCCGGCCACGAAAAGAAAAGGGAGGGAAAACTTACAGGGATTTAGGTCTAAAGTGAAGCCAGGGAGTTACAAAGTGTCACCACGGGGACCACCCTATGCTAATCGCAACGCAGTTGACCACCTACGAGTCGAAAATTCATGGTTACAATGAAACTTTTTGACAATTTAGCGCTTGGAACTTATCACCTGTATTCAGTTCAGCCTGAAACACACTGAAGTTATGCGGAGGGTGAATCCTAAATATAGACGACACCAGCTCTAGTTGAGCATAATTACATTGCCTTGTTTCTTCCGCTGATGAAGAAGTAGTTTGATTTCAACCAGTTCGAAAGAACAAGCGGTCCGATGAGGAGTATTACAAAGCTCCAGATAAAAAGGATGTTGCCTGCAGGGCCACGCTGCGATCGGGCGCAACTTGAGCTATGTGGGACCGTTATAGGGAGCTGAAGAAGGAAGCGAGATATATTTGCCGTAATAAGAAGGGTGAGGCCGAAATATGTGTACGAAGAGCTTGAAATGTTGAGGAATAATGTGCGGAAATTTTGACAGAAAGTTGCGCGACTGACGGAATGTTTCAAGACCAGGGTAAATTCCTGTACTTAGGCCCTCCATAGGACACGTCGTGGTAAAACAAGGGAACTCGTTAACCCCTCTAACCTCTCCTATACAAAGCAGAATGCGGAAATTCGTGTTATCTTTATGCCCGCTATATCGCTCAGATTTCCAGTGGTTCCAACGTCCATGCACCTTATTCTGCTCCTTATCAGTGTGGGACATTCGCAAAGTAATTGCCTTACTCATTCATGTTCCTTATTGTCTCTGCAGCTCCTTCACAAAACGTTAAACTGCACCAGGAGTCGCACCACGAATCAACCTGGAGAGCTCGTTTATCTTTTCTCATCCCTTTGCGTCCACATAAGCTTTGTTAAGTGTTACATATTTGCAGCTATTTCTATAATTAGCTTGCTTTGGAGAAGAAGAATGCCTGTATGTTGAGATTACAGGTAGAGAGCGGCATGCCCAGCGCTTTCCATGACCACAAAATCGGAAGGGAAGTGCCCTTCCTGGCAAGCTCAGCCGCCATTTCATCGCCATTTCATATACCTCTGTGTTCCGGTACCCAACACCAGGTGAAGAGTGAACTGCTCTGCCATCACGTTCAGTGACCCACGGCAACCCACTACAGTTCCCAAATTTCTTGTGACAGAATCCAAAGCTTTTAAAGCCACTTCGATGTCTGGGAAAATGAATGTAGACGCTTTGCACCTATTGCTTCCGTCCTTAAACATTCGGCAGCCTAATGTATGGCCGCAAGCTGGGCTTGAAAGACGCTACAGTGATGCGGTAGGCGGAATGACTTTTTCACTGCTAGTTTTTTCGAAAACAATCGCGCTCTGGGGATTTTATCAATTTTGGGTCCATATGGAAGTGTGTAACTGAATTGAGTCCGTGGATCCTGGGAGATTCTGGGGTTTTCTATATTATACCCTTTCCCGAAGAAGCCTGATGATCTCTCCTCTGGTTTTACTGGTAGTCAGACTCTCACTCTTAGCCTCGGCAGTATATCCTTGAAGTCGACAGCTCTCAGCCTCGCATCAGGGTAGACTTCGCTTAAAAAGCCGACTTCTGCATTGTATAGAGTTGCAGTCTTTTCGTCGTCACACGCTACGGTTTTTATATTGCCCAGCCCGCGTCCCAGAGTTGTCTAACAGCAATGTTTGCCATTCCAGACTTAACTCATTTCTATTTGGCTCTTATGGTCAAACTGTTATCTTGGCTAGCGTCCTGCACTCATAGAAGTATGCGGTCTCTTGCAACCTTCACAAATGACGACTCCTGTGTCTTAGCCCTTTTAGCCTTTCATTACACAACATCGCTCGATCTGTCGCGCTTGCTGGTTAACTGAGGCTCTCTATGCTCTGGTTGCCGGTAGTCAGGTATGACGGCTTTTGGCCATATTCCAGTTCTGCCTGGATTTCTCGGACGTCGCAGCTAAGCGCACTCTGCAGCAACTCCGGCGTTTTTTTGTAAACAATGTCTTCAAGTACTGAGTCACCTAAAAGGACGTTATACACAGAAACGTTTCCTTCATATTTTTGGTCTATTTCGGATCAGTGAAGGCATCATCGTAGACGTAGTAAGAAGCTACCGAGAAGTGGATCAAAAGCACCGGCAGAACCTTGGAAAGAGATCTGCCAAGCTTTCAACTAATCGCTATTTAGATTGAAATTTTTTTCAATTTTATATGGTGGTGGCCTAGGCGTTTCTTCTCTGGTCCTACCTTCCAAGCTGCTGCACAATCAAGTTAATAACTAATAAACTAACTAACCTTATGCCCAATGCACTGGCAGCCATCTACACGCCATTCACATGCTCATCAAATCCACATCGACTGCAGGCAACACATTAAACAGTGTTTCAATTTGTTAACACGCCAAGTGGATACAAACAGCAACACACCATTCGCGTTTTGCCGCTGCCGCTGCACTAGGCGACATAAAAAATTAACAAACTATAATTGTCAGGTAATTTGAAATGTGAAAACTGTCACTGTCACATCAAGTGCGCATTTTTAGGACACTACTACGAAGCTGCGATCGCCTGCCTGCCTGCCAGCCAGCCTGCTTGCTCCTTGCCAAGTAGTACTCGTAGCAATGCCATTAAGCTTCCCCAGGCTGTGGATATCAGGCGAACACGTCAAATTGTTTATGGTTTGTATGTGTGTGTGTGTGTGTGTGTGTGTGTGGCACAAACATGGGGATGCGCCAGATATGGTGGAAAAAGTGAAATAGTATCGTTTTGGAATTTTTCGTTTCAACTGAAATTGGAACTTTAATGCATTAAAGTTCCAGGTAAGCGCAAGCGTAGCCCGACGTAACGCAGCCAAGTTTTTTGTTTTACCACCATAGCGGACATTCATTATTATTTTTATCAATGTTTGTATGTATATATATTAGGCTGTGCAACCTTACAAGAAAACAAAAAAAAAGTTCGCCGTACACCCCTGAGCGTAAGGTATTTTTGCAAGGCAATTTCGAAAAAAAGAATTTATTTTTTGGCTGAACCTCCTTTTACATTTTTCGGTGACACCTACATTTTGACACGACAATATTTTTTTTTTAAAGCTTTTATTTAACTTGCTTTATATGTAAGTATGTAAGTATATTTGTTTGTATCAAATTCCGTAGTCAAATTTTAATCAACTTCCTGATGAGATACATAGATATTTCGAAAACAAGCATCTATGGTCTGATTTAGTTTGTATTTAGTGTATATACTACCGACATGAAAAGGAGTAACACCAAACAAAAATTTCTGATAGGTGGCGCAGGAGTTGAAATATTTGGAAATACCATATTTATGGTCCGATTTGGCTCGTATTTGGAAAGCTTGTTTAAAAAATATTTTTTTTTTTTTACTACCAACTTATTTAAAAACACAGTTCTGCTGGAAAAATTAAACTATTTCCTTAGCAAAAGTTTAATGATTTTTGGAGAGCTTTAATTGACTAGCATTTCGGTGATAGGAACAGAGATCTGACGGAACTTGAGGTCAATGAAATTTGGAACAAAAAAATTATCTCCTTGAGGTAAAAACATCAAAGTACCAACTGAACCAAATTAGTATGGGACCACTCATGAAATTTGATATGTAAATCTTCTGTGTTCCAAACTAGTCCCGAAATGGTCCAAAACTTTACCAAAAAATGGTGCCGACTAGCCTCGAGCTGGTCTAGAAATTGTGCCGAAGCAGACCCGAAAAAATTATGTCAACGAGCAGTGTTGCTAGAATCGCTGATTAGATTTGTACTACTTCTGGCAATCCCCTCAATTTACGCATAACAGTTTACGCAAATTTTGCCCCTACCGGGAACACATCGAAAACCCATGTGAAAACAATTTCAGTATTTACTACTGTGGTGCATATCCCTAAAACTATGCAACGAAAAGTTGTAGACAGTTATATTTGCGTTGTGGAATTCTCTTAGCAACAGCAATAAACACAGCCTGTTTTAACGAAATGAAACTACAGATTTTCTGCTGGGTGAAACAATGTTTCGCAGGGTGCACACGTTGATTTTTCAATTCCGTTATTCAAAATATATTTTTTTGATGATGTATTTCCGAACGTTTTTTTGCCGTTCGCTTTTAATCAGATTATACATTTCTTAATTTTTAAAATATGTTAAATTTTTTTTTGAGTACACAATTTTAAATTTTAGTAAAATTTAGGGAAAGTTTCAAAGGAGCTACCGAATACTGTTGCTTACTTATATGAGCAAATCTCACGAGTTGGCACACTTATCTCAGACAATGCATTATCTTCAGTTTTGCATAAAGAACAAGATTCCATTGCGAATTTGTTTTTAAATGAAAACTTAAAAAATATATATGTTTGTACTATTTAGGTATTATAAAGTTAAAAATAACCACTCGTGCTCATAGTATACCCGTAGTAGTATATGTGACGTATACGTCCCGTAGCACCACACACAGTCAGCTAAAACGTTTACTCACACGCCTTAACTTAAAAGTAATTAAAGGTTGGCGTGGGAGATTTTCACACAGTTTCTCAAATCATAGTCATATTTACTAAGTGTATGTAGTTTTTTTCATTTGGTGGCACACTAGTTTTATTACACTAGACTCGTTCGTTTTGGCAAGTAGAACATTTTCACCGGTTAATTTTAACAACTTAAAGTACCTTAAATTCTTAAAATAAAGAAAAAAATCGTAAAATTATTTCAAAATTCTTTTGCGACCGATATTCTGCATGCTGCCATTTTTTTTTTATTTGGGGGGACATTTCCTGAAACTTCCCAGATATGTTGTATTTGATGCCAACGTTCATTGCCTGTAATATGAACATTCTATTTAAAAACTTCCCAAAGTTATTAGAAAAAAACAATTATGATTTTTCGGCGTGAAAATTAAAAAATTACTAATTTCGGTACTTTTTCGCCTAAATAAATGTTTTAAGGCTAAAATTGTTCAAATACTTGATTTATTTTTTATTGTACTTGTTTCTAGAACTCCATTGATTGAAATATATGCAAGAATAATGGTTTAGTGTTTTTTTTTTCTGACGAGAGATGCAAGTGACATTAAAAAAAAAATACTCGCGAGATTTGCTTATATAAAGATATAGGAGCAAAACTGCTCGAACTTTGAAAGGAAATAAATTTGAAATTGAAATAAATAATCCTTTTTTGTTAGGAAGCAGTTTAAATTTTTCTGCAGGGTTACTAATGACAGTTTACGCAAATTTTACCCATACCGCGAGCAAGGCTGCTTACACATTAAAATAATTTATCAGAAACGGAACACATGGTCCAAAGTTATGCGGTAACATACATAAAAAAATCCGTTGAATTGATAACCTCCTTCCGCTTTTGAAGTCGGTTAAAAATAATTGATTTTTTCGAAATTTCTTTGCAAAAGTACGTCGGGAACCTTTTTTTTTGGTGCGCTCTAATGTAAATACATATACACATACCTAAGAGTATACATAAACATTTTTGTAGGCAGTAAGCAGGCACTAGGATAAGCTGCCATTCTTTAGCGCTTATCCTTTGGGGGATTTTAAGTTATGTGCGCACTGTGGCAATTTTTTTGCCGCTTAATTCATTGGTGCAATTTTCTAAAATAGCTAAACGCTCGCACAATCACAACCAACTTAAATTGTTTTATTTGCTGCTATGCATACATATATGTACTTACATACTTAAATACATATGAACATGTGTAGAGACATATGTATGGCACACATGTCTTACCAGTGTTCTAAATGTTGTTGCAACATCTTGTTGCATGTGCTTCTATGCATTTGCTTGCGTTTAGTTGGTTGTGTGGGACTAGCATTTAACACCTTAACATGCCTTGGCGTTGCTACCACATACCAAAGGTGTGATTAACTCTTTAAATGGAATGCGCCACAAGCGGAGGAGCGCCTTTTTTGGTCGTTGGCAGGCAATCGTAGTGTGAAATTTTAGTGGCGCATAGTTATAGATACTGCGAAGATGTAGCCGCGTACACATGTATGTATGTATGTAGTATGTACGTTGTAGAGGCACAGTGGACGGACGCAGCGGTCACAGTTGTTGTAGCCGTGGTTGACATATGTATGTATGCATGTGGTAGTGGTTGTTGTGATTGTTTTTTTTTTGCCCGCCCGTCCACATTTACGTTGTCGCTGGCGTTGTGTTAATTGCAGCGATGAGAATTTTTCCTTTTCAACTTACTTAATTGGAAATACTCGTATTCAAGTGTAATCATTCTATGCTCAAGCAATAAGCAACTGTGAAGGTAATAGGAATCCCATGGCAGTTCAAATATGGTTAAATATTATTTTATCTGCGTGCTGAATGAGTCATTAAATAATTTATTCCTTAATTACTATTTTTATACCTTAGGTCGTTGATCATATTAATTATATATTGATGTCTATATAGTAATTTTGGGGTTTACGCTTACTTTAGGCTTTCTAATGCCGTTTGGTATGTGGCGGCACTAGACGAAGATTGAATTGATTGATTAAGTAGACATCATCTAGAGTCGTGTTCTCAGGTAACTTTTACTAGTGAGGCCGTCTGACGTTTAAATGCTGAAACAGTTGGCAACCCAATTCAAAAATCGAAATAAATATTCCAAATATTTCATCTAAATCCGTCCAGCCGTTTCTGAGCGAGTTATATATGTAGATATTACTTTTCAAATCTTCAAACCAATGCTTACATAAGACTCTTTCGTTTGACACTCATATTTTAATACCTAATTTAACTTGTATGAATGAGAGTTAAATAACTTAGATTTTTCAAACCGGTGGCAACCCTGCGTAAACAAAAATCCTAGCTAACTGATGAATTTAATTGAATTTAATTATTTAAACACGTGGCAACTCTTCTTAGTGCAGCTCAAAGATACATTTTTCTTAACCAATTTCGATTGCTACCTATCTCTTAACAATTCATTTAACTTATTAAATAATTTAACTTTTTGGACCGGTGGCAACCCCCTTCAAATACCTAAAAGAATTCTGAATGTTCAAACTAAATGTTTCTTAAGATTTTGGCGTCCGACACCCGTACTTTAACATTTAATATAAGTTAAATCGACTTTTGGAATAGGTGGCAACCCTCGAACCAACTAAAATCCTTTAAAATCTTAAAATTGAATTTAATTTTTTAAACACGTGGCAACACTCCTTAGTGCAGTTCAAAGATACATATTTTTCAAACTTATTTCAATTGTTACCTATCTCATAATAATTAATTTAACTTATTAAATAGTTTGGATTTAATTTTTTAAATCGGTGGCTACCCCCTTAAAACACCTAAAGCAATTCTGAATGTTCAATCTAAATATTTCTCAAGACTCTTTTGTTTGACACCCTTATTTTAATATTTAATATAAGTTAGCTAAAATCGACTTTTAAAATAGGTGGCAACCCTCCTTAAAAATATTTTCAATTACTTCCTTCTTAAACTTTTTTCATATAGGCACCCATATTTTAATACATATCACAATTATTTAATTCCCTTAGTTCAAATTCAATTTGATTTATTAAACTGTTGGCAACCCTCTTAAATGTCGTTAAGAAATAAAGCCTTGGTTTGAAACCCATTTCGTTGACACCCATATTGTAATAATTGATTTATTTTTTTGATAATTTGCACATAATTTTTTAACAGATGGCAACTCTTTCCGAAAAAGGAAGGCACATATGCTGGTCAAGTCCTTTAATTCGACACCTAATTTCTGAAATTCCAACGACCTGTGCATATTTGATAACATTCACAGAAAATCCATTCGCGTTTTATGCAGTACATTACAGCGGCGAGCATATAAATAGGGACGAGGTATTTTAGCATTCTTTGGCTATTTCCCTTTCGTTTATTTAACGATTCTTATTTTTTCATGAAAGTGTAGTTCGCTATCTAACGAAACTATATATGACAAAATTTCAAGCAAAAATTAGCAAAATCCGTCAAAGTTTCATAAAAACCTTCAGCTTTTAAATCCTTTTTCATCGAAACATTCTGAGTGCGCAGTTTTGTAGCCCATTTAATTTTAGTATAAGAAAGTGCAAATTTTAAAGCATCTCCGACTTACCGGTGATTTTTGGAAATTCTTTTTGTGGAAAGTGTTGCTCATTTTCTCCATACAAAAGATTGTTAATTGTATGGAAGAAAATGCGTGAAAAAAAATTACCAAAAATCAACGGTAAGTCCTAGCTACCTCAAATTTGCACTTTATTCTACAAAAGTTCAATGGCCTACAATAGTGCACACTCAAAATAATCGGATTAAAAAGTTTAAAATTTTCATGAAATTTTGTAAAAATTTAAGGAAAGCCCTGGAAATTCGGGTACTATGAGCTCCGCAAGCTTGGCTATGTCGCTCGAATGGACACAGATGCTCCAGCCCTGAAAGTATTCCCCTCGGAACCTGCTACTGGCGGTGCCAAAGGAAGAAGAAAGAAGAGGGAGTCCTCCTCTGCGATGGAAAGACCACTAGTACTTTCAATTGACGTCAGTTGGCACAGAAGAGAAACGATGGGCTGCTTTATTGAACTAGGCCAATATCGCTTAGGCAGTTACAGCGCCAAATAAAACAAAGAAGAAGACTAACATAAATATTGATTACGCCTTACATGAATATTGGTAAGTATAACATAAGTTCAGTAGTCTAAGTATCATACATTTGATCTACACTAGAAGAAGTCGCGTCGACTGCTGAGGACACTTAGCAGCTCGAGAAACACTGGCATCCACCAATCAACCAGGGCACAGGGCTATTCCCACAATTCTCTTTCGAAAGTATACCTATTGAAAAGAAAAGGGATTCGTCCTTTTGAAAGCACCAAAATCCATACAGTAAAGAAATAAAATAAAACAAAATAATCTGGCGCTTAAAAGTTGATTTTTTCTTAAATTCATTTTTCAAAAAAGCGGTCACCACATCTCATCGCTGTTGTCCCCATTGGTACCGTTAGAAATTCTCATTACTTGAGCGCAACTTGCCTCGGTTCATGGCAAATCGCCTTCGATTTTATTTGCTGAAATTATCATCATTTTTCTCATACGAGTACAATTTTTATTCATCACCAATTTTATAGTGTCTTTTTTACTTGTTTTTTTGTTGTTCTTTGCTTGCATTTTATTTGCTTGTTTGATTTTTGATCATTGCATTTATTTTTAACTCTTGTGTTGTTATATTTCGGCCATTCTCTCCACAGCATACGCGCCGTGCTTGACACCACGAAGCTATGCTACTTGCGTTGCCGCTGGGCTGAGGATATCGCATATTACCACGCGGCAACGTCTCACCACCGTAACCGGGGTGTTGATGACGGTGTGACGTCAGAGAGTAGTCATAGCGTTAAGGGTTGGCGTGCAGAGCGTTGTCGCATTTCTGCAACTATCGCTAGCCATCGTCGCAACTCGCCTGTTCGCCACTTTCCATCTCCTCGTCTCTACTGCGCCTTCGTCCCCAGTCAACTGGCTGCTCAAGGTTCACAACCAGTGTCCAATGTGCGGGTGGCGGACTTCTCTCGACCTACTGACAACTGTTATTTAGCTGTCGAAATGATCCACAGAGGCGTGTGCTGGTAGCAGAGGAGAGAATTGACTTCTTCTTTTAATAGCTGTTCACACGGGCGCTTATGGTGTGTGTTGTGCTGCCCTTCGCATAAGTAGTTAAAGTAGTATGTTGTTTATATACTCTCTTGTATGTTTTAACTAAGGGTGTCAAAGCCCCTGAAAATTCGAAGGGCTATTAACACTCTCTCTTTTGATTTACTGATTTTATTTTTGCTCAGTGGTTGTTGATTTTAAAGTAATGAGAAATTATAACATTTTGAGTGTGAGTGGGAGAGAATTTGATGAAATTCACCTCCCCTCGTTTATATTTTATATAGTTTGTATTCTTACGAATGTTTCTTTACTGAGTTTGTATTTAGTTGCTTTTACTGCAATTTGGGAGGGGAGTGCAGTCAACCCTTACAACCATGGGGCAACGGACCGCCGGTGGTCAGCATATCGTAGGTGCTATAAATGTGACTGAGTAGCGAAAATGCCCCAATGAATTGCAATACAATTTGTTGCAAGAACGAAAGAATTTGAAGGCAAATGTGGCATATGTTTACAGTTGGTTGGTTGGTAGTTGGCAGCAAAAACAGCTTTAGCTTGCACATGGTGGTTGATGATTGCATGCAAGCTTTCGAAAGCTTTTCGTACACACACGCACACACACACACACTCAGAGCAACTGGTTTGTGGCATCCACAAAGTGCATGCCTATGGATGTTTACATACATACAAACAATATGAATAATACTGAACAGCGAAACCTTCACACAAGTGTGTGCACTAGGGTGGTCTAAAAATGTATGCTGAAAAAAGTCAAGTCGGAATTTTAATGCTTTCACTCACTAGGATGGTTCAATATCGCAAAAAAAGTATACCCCTGTTTTATTTTTAAATCAAAAATTATTTTGAGTTCGCTCAAAGCGCAAAACAGATTTTCATAGAAATGGTAATAGTATCATTGAAAATCAGTATTTTTGAATCGGTAAACTCTTTTTCTTTTCAGGAGAATTCATGGCCATTTGATTTTAAAATAAAAAATTTTTTATGGGTCTCCCCATTGCTTTTTTTTAGGGTTTTAGAGGACCCAAATATAATTAGTATTAAAAAATCGTTAAATTACCATTTAGTTGTTATTCTTTGCAGTCTTCTGAAGAGAAACCGAGTTCGCCGATTGAAAAATTTTGACCTTCTAGGATTCTATACCATTTCTACGAAAAATCGCGACATACTACTAGTCGAAATAAAGTCGACTGTAAAGTTAGTAGCAAATTTTTTGACAGACATTGCATTGAAAATTATGTCAAAAAGCTGCTACTAACTTAAGATTCGGCTTTATTTTGACTACGAATATTTCGCATTTTCTTTTTCCCATATAAAATACATGGGAAACTTTAAGCAACCTCTAAATATTTTTTCCTCGATACAGGGGGTGAGAGCATTAAAATCCCAAATTTACTTTGTTTGGACCACCCTAGTGTGCACGTATGTACATATGTATGTATGTATGAGGCACAAAGCAAAAGGAATTGTAAAGCAAATAAGAACTTACAGTGTGGAACAAAATTACTTCAACAGTTGCATCTTTTGAACAATTAATAAAGTTCATTGTCACCAAAGACCCAGAAAATGGAATGCGTTCAAGGGGGTCTAGGTGTTCAAATAGTGTTGAATAAGTTCTTCGGTTATTGGTTTGAGTTGTTCTTGCACAGTGCCAAATTGGAACAAGCTCCACTGTTTCCTCTTTTTCGGTTGATTTATATATACATAAATACATACGTACATATATGGGCATATATCTAGAACTTTTGATTTTCGACATTAAAAAAGTTGTATTGCATCGTTAAAAATTGGAAATTTATGTGCAAAGATTTCTGCCACCAAATTTTGGAATTTTTCGGACACTAGGTCACTTTTATTTCTCAACGCACTCTATTATTCCACATAGACTGAAACAAGACTATGTGTTGATTTTGTTAAATATTCATAACGTTGGCTTAGTTCGCAAACGTGCTAAGTCCATTTTTTTTATTTTTCAGGAGGGACAAAAACCGTCTAACTTTTTTTGTTGTCAATATTTTTCTAATCTGTAAATGCAGTTTTATTCCTTAGTTCGTCTTGTTTTAGTACCAATAATCGGCCAATTTCAAAATAAAGCTGTTGCACACTTATAGGCTCTTTTAGGACTTACCACATTTTCTCTTTAAGATTTTATTCTTTTAATGTGGACTTAGCACATTTTCTATCAACCTTTTTTCCATTATTTTTTATTGTTAAAAGATTTAATTGTTTACTTTAAATATACAGTTTTATTTCATTGCTATTAACAAAAATAACTATTTTAAGTCGTAAATTTATGTACCATTTATAAAAGAAAATAATTAAAAGCAAGTAAAGGGGTAAAGTTTGGGCGAAACCGAACTTTATCTACCCGGCGCAGGTATCAAATACTGTCGTAAGCAGGGGCTTTTTCCCAATTTCAAACGTTTTCGATAATATCCTGAGTTAAACTCAATGAAATAATTGAACCACGTTTAGTAGAAGTCGCTAAAGTGGCTACCGAAATACACCTTGTAGTCATAAATTGGGCGCATACGCAAAAATTAAGTTTTATTTTCTGAACAAAAAATAAAACTTAAGAAATAACGATTATTTTCCAAGCAAAAAATAAAAATTAAAACGTAACGATTATTTTCCGAGCAAAAAATAAAACTTAAAACGTAACCATTATTTT
>NW_023458560.1:40262064-40263747 GCF_013731165.1 Rhagoletis pomonella
GCAAAAAATAAAACTTAAAACGTAACCATTATTTTCCGAGCAAAAAAAAAACTATGTTAATAGAGATTAAAAAGTGATTTTTATAATAAAACTTATAACCGTTACGGTCCCTGGTGGAAACCTAATATGGAGGAAAGAGTAAGGAAGGCCAACGTTGCATTATACACTTGCAAACAAGCGGTCCGAATCAAGTGGGGATTAACACCTCGTATTACACATTGGCTTTATACCTCGGTGGTCAGGCAAACACTCTTATATGGAATACTTGTATGGTGCCCAGCAACTCGAAAGGCGAGTTACCTGAAACTATTGAGTAAGGTCCAAAGAACAGCGTTTTTACTCATTTTAGGTGCCTTAAGGACCACGAATTGTATTTTTTTATGAAACAACAAAAAACGTATTTAACGCCAATAAAACATTCAACAAAAAATGTATACATATGTATATAAAACTGCGCCCGAATCACGGCATCCGTGATCGAATGAAACACGATTCGAATCGAATGAAACCAAATTACAGCTGTTTTCTCTCAAATACATTATCAATTGAAAAAGCGAACTCGATACGGATCACGGATGCCTTGATTATGGCCCTGCATTGCATTTAAACAAACAATTACTCTGCACTTCAAAATTGTTTGATTAGAATTAGTTTTGAAATGGATGAAGTTTGCACACCATACGTTTGGCAGTCTCCCGCGAAAAACGTATTACAAACGAAAAATATTTTCATAAACTGCTGATAGAGATTCGATTTCACTTATAAATTTTTTATGGTCAGAGTTAATTTTGCATATTTAGCTCTGATCCAGTACTCCATGAACTTACAAGATTTTTACACGAACTTGCAGGAAGTTACAGGAAAAATGTTCCCGTACTCTAAAGTTCTGTAAATGAGATGAGTTTTGGAGAGTTGTGTAGAGAACGAAGTTGCAAGATTTTAACCGAACTTTTTCTTCTGGTAAAATCATGATAAGTGTCAAGCGATAAGCTGTTTGGCGGTTTTACAGGAAAAATGCTTTTTTGTTCCCGTACTTTTTGGTTGTTACTCACTATTTGCTCTCACTTCAAAGAGTAATTTTGTTGTTTGATATTTTTACAGGAATTTACGCGAAAAGTATTGGTTCAGAGCTTTTATTTTAGGTGTGTTCGATGACAAAATATGTATACACTGCGTTCATTTAAGGGATTTCTTTCCCGAAAAAATTGGTAGATTTTTAAGCTTTGTTGGTAAAAATGATAGAAAATACAATACAGCAAAAAAGTTGGTAGATCTACCAATAAAGTGGTAAAGTCCGTGCACTGGGATTATTATTAATTATTATTATTTTTTTTCTATAAAAAAATACCATCCGAGCTTTAACAAAAACCATATAAATTAGAATTTCAAACTTTATACATGATTTAAGAAAATCCAACAAATTTAAAATTTTAGTTTAATGAAGTGCAAGTTTCAACCGGCTAAAAAAACCAGGGACCGTAACAGTTATAAGTTTTATTATAAAAATCACTTTTTAATCGTTATTAACTGAGTTTTATTTTTTGCTCGGAAAATAATGGTTACGTTTTAAGTTTTATTTTTTGCTCGGAAAATAATGGTTTCGTTTTAAGTTTTATTTTTTGCTCGGAAAATAATGGTTACGTTTTAAGTTTTATTTTTTGCTCGGAAAATAATCGTTACGTT
>NW_023458560.1:40263757-40275578 GCF_013731165.1 Rhagoletis pomonella
GAAAATAATCGTTACGTTTTAAGTTTTATTTTTTGCTCGGAAAATAAAACTTAATTTTTGCGTATGCGTATGCGCTTTTTTGCAGTTTTTCTTTAGAAATGTGGTTCGCTTTGTTTCTGCCCTGGTATCTGTATTTTCATTACCTACTCCACAGTGGCGTTAAAGGTTCAATGCAGCCGCCCCCTGTCTATTCACGCATGCGCACACGCATACGCAAAAATTAAGTTTTATTTTCTAAGCAAAAAATAAAACTCAAGAAATAACGATTATTTTCCGAGCAAAAAATAAAACTTAAAACATAACGATTATTTTCTGAGTAAAAAATAAAACTCAAAATAAAATGATTAAACTTGATTTTTGTAAGTAAAAATTAAAAAATAAAAATCAGTGCCGCTGAAGGTACTCCGAGTAATAAGAAATATATTGGTTTACTCCTTTTGCACGTAGCATTTCTCTTTCCGCGTGATTTTTTGAGTTGAAATTTCAAAGGATAATCGTTATTTGCGGTCCCTGGTTTCCACGTAAGTTTCCTGTCTAATATGAGTCCTAGATACTTAACATTCTCCTTCAAAGATATCTCCAAGCCCATAAAGATTAGCAGGGAGACTATGGGAAGCCTGCGTTTCCTTGTAAAGAGAATTGCTTCGGTTTTCTCGGGGTTTATTCCGAGTTCCCTACTCTCTGTCCAGCTTCTAAACGTGGCCATGTAGGTATTTGCCTTTAACGGAAATTGCCAGGTCGTCAGCATATGCTGTGACGCGGCAACCCCCTTCTCTAGTGCTCCCTGAGGAGTGCCTCTACAGACCTTTCTGCTTATTGTGGTGTTGCCTAGCTTAGCGGTTATCGTCCTGCTGACAAATATAGACTCAATCAGCACTGCTACGTTCTGGTCAACTCCAAGCTCTTCTAAGTCACATGCGCTTGCATTATTGCTGTTGAAGGCGCCTTCTATATCTACAAAGGCAACCAGAGCATACTCTTTATCTGATAAACTTTTTTTCACCAGCCCGACGAGCTCTTCCTCTGCTACCATACGAACGAAATGGCCAAGCCAGCGGAGCACTACGTCCATGTCGTTGTAAAGCTCATACAGCTCATTGTTCCATCGTATGCGGTTGTCGCCGTCGCCAACGCGTAAAGGCCCGTAAATCTTCCGCAAACTCTTTCTCTCGAATACTCCAAGAGCCGCCTCTTTGCGATTGTTCATGCTTCGGCGCCATATACCAGCATGGGCATGATAAGTGCCTTATGGACTTATGGAGTGTTGTTGGCAAGAGTGATTCTGCGTTGGATTTCGATGCTGACATTTCTATCAATGTTAATGCTGATTCGAAAATAAACGAAATTCTCTACTTTATGGAAATTATAACTGTCTCAAGAGACGTGGGTGCCGAGGCGCGAATGTGCTGACTGTTTGTTTTATGACAGGAGATACTTCGTCTTGTTTTCGTTTACCACCAGACCCATTCGCTTTGCTTCCCTATCCAACTTGAAATTGTTCCTGAGCGGTTCAGTTCAGCAGCTTTTATTATCTTCTCCAACATTAGATTTAAGAGGTCACATGAAAGGGAGTCGCCCTGTCTGTAACTCCGTTTGGTGGCGAATGGCTCGAGAGGGCTTTCCGAATTCTGACGGAGATGGTGGTATTGCTCAATGTCATTTTACACAGCAGTATCAATTTGGCAGGGATGGCAAACTCAGACATCGCGGCATAAAGGCAACTTCTCTTCGTGCTGTCGTAAGCGGCTTTACAGTCGACAAATAGGTGGTGAGTGTCGATCCTTTTCTCGCGGGTCTTTTCCAAGATTTGGCGTATTGTGAATACCTGGTCAATGGTGGGTTTGCCAGGTCTAAAGCCACAGTGTTAAGGCCCAATTAGTTCATTGACGGTGGGCTTCTGTCTTTCACAATACGTTCGATAATACCTTGTAACCTATGCTTAGAAGGCTGATCCCGCCATTGTTGTTCTTACAGGAGTACGCCCTGGTCTTGAAACCTTCCGTAAGTCGCCTAACTCTCTGTTAAAATTTTCGGGCATTCTCCCTGTCGGCCAGCAGTTCAAGCTCTTCGCACTCACGTATTTCGGCCTCTCTCTTCTTATAGCGGCAAGTACGTCTCGCTTCCCTCTTCAGATCCTTATAGCGGTCCCACATAGCGCGCGTTACGCTCGATCGCAGCGTGGCCCTGTAGGCGCCATTATTTTTTTTTCTGCAGCTTCCTTATATAAACAAAAATCTTCGATAGCTGTTACCATGAGACAAATAATATAAAAAATTAAAAACAACTGTTACTTTTTGAGTAATTAAATACAAATGGGAAATAACTGTTATTTGAGGATTTATTAAATAAAAGTCACCGAGGAATTGTTAAAAGCCAATTTTTAAAATAGAAATTGTGACTGTTACGGTCCCTGATTGGCGGGTTAGGCGTAAGTAGTTCAACATACCCACGTCCCAGTTAGTTTTGCTCTGTGGCTGTTAACTTTTTACAACAACTAAATCTCTTTCTGTCTCAATACACCAAAACTCATTCAGAAAACGAAATGAAAAATTTCCTAGAAAATGTACAACTTCAACATTACTTTTAATTAACACTTAAACGCGAAATGGTGAAGAGTGATGGCAACGATGAAATGCCATTGATGGCCAATGATTATTCATAAACCACCAGCAATGCCAACAACGAATATAGCAGCAATAAAATGTAAGGAATAAGTAAGAAGAAGAAGCGGCAGTGCAGCCAGTTTACGTCCATCGACACCAAATGCCACAAAGACTTTAAAGCGGCAAAGGCTACCCAGGGAGCTGGAGATAAACTACAAACAAAAAATTACGAAAAAAATTAAATAAAAACATATATATAACAACAAACAAAAGTAGCATGGTTATCAATTGTTGTGATGGGTAATCGAGCAGGAGGCGCAGGCGCAGGCGCTCACACACAATTTAAATGTTACCATAAACAACAGCAATTTAAGCAAAAAAAAAACAGAAAAAAACAAGTCATAAAAATGTACTGAAGAGCAGCGTAAGAGTGCAGCGAGAATTGCAACAACAGCAACAGTAACAACAACGCTTTATTTCATAAATATACAAATAAACATACATACATATATTTGATAAAGGTAACAAAAGTGGAATAAAAAATATTTAATAAAACATGGCAAACGAGCTGTAGCGGACGACCAGCAGCAGCGCTGGTGGTCCAAAGCCAATAGTGGAAGTGGAGGTTAAAGAAAAAAACTATAAAAAAAAACATAAAAACATGAGTAAAAGAGTTGATCAAACAAATCATAGAGCACCTTCTACCCCGCGCTGCATAACCGAAAGTTGGAGAAGGAATGCTGGTAGAGGCGATAGCAACAACAACAACGACTACCAGCGAATCCCTCAAAAAAGAAGTTATATAAATCGATTATATGCTGCAACTGAAAGATGTTACATATCTATGTATGTATGTACATTAAGGTGGTCCTTAAATGTAGGAAGCAAAATTTTTGCATCAGATTTCCTAAGCCACAACCCCTACGTCGATGCTACTATAGTCGACGATATCACATATAAATTTTGGTCCCGATTGGAGAAGGTTAAGGCGTGGTCAAAAGGTCAAAGTTCAGACGCCTTAACCGAGTCCAATCGGTACCAGAATTTATAGGTGAGGGGCCTTTAGTACAACCGATTTTGGGTATTAAATGAAAAAAATATATATATATTTTTAATTTTTAGAGTCCGGCCTTTGACCCGACACGCCTTAACCGACTCCAATCGGTACCAAAATTTTGAATGCGATGAAATTAACTTTGATTTTTTTAGGAGGAATCTGTACTTTGCTGCCTGTGCGGTACGCCTTAACCGTCTCCAATCGGGACCAAAATTTATATGTGATAACTGTGACCGTGGCCTTAACGATTACGGGGGGGGGGGGGGGAAAAAAAAAAAAACGTTAAATTGATTTTAAGGACCACTATAATGTACATATGTACATATAAAGCAGCAACAACAAAGCAACGAAAGGGTAAATATATATTGAAAACAAACAAATCATACGCTCGTTCGTGCACTTCATTCAAATGAGCAAAAGCACACTCGAATTGAATATACAAAAAATTAAAAAAAATAGCTACTCAAAAAACAGCCACCAAAAAGTGATTAAAAAAAAATAAATCCAAAAATTCTCATGTCCAAATCAAGCACGGTTTCCCACAAGCCTGCTGTGCACCATAATGGCCGCTCGCCGCATGCGCCTGGCGCTCTATGCCATACCCGCGCTTGCGTGTGTGCGTTTGTGTGTGTGTGCGTTGATCGCATCATCATCATCATCGCTGCGGACTGCTGTATATCATAATCTTAACAACTCTTAACAAGCCAGAACGAATTCCTAAATTCAACTGCAACCAAGGGAGAAAAAAAACCAGCGGCAACCACAACAATAAAAACGCATAAACAAATATTCAGGCAACAATGGTTGCCACAGCGCGTAATGCAGCCACCGCAGCTTTGACTGTCCCCGCCACCCTCCATCACTTGCTGGGTTCTTTGCGCATGCGCAGTCTTCCTTTAGATTTGAAAGCATTTTTTTCCTTTCTCGTATAGACATACATACATATGTACCAATATCACATAACTTCTGTTTCATTTTGTTTTCATGGCGCTGAGTTCTCAACCATCACGACTACCCCAACCACCACCACCGCCATTGACGAAGTTCTCGTGGCTGTTGTTGTTGCTAGTGATGCTGCTGCTGCATCGATGACTGGTCAACACAGTAATAAAACACTATACAAAATGATGATAGCTGCGCTTTTGTTGATGAGATTGCGAGTGTGTTTGGGTCCGACCTACATACATAGTTAATATGTATGTTTGTATGTACCTTTGCAGAGTGAGTGGAGAATGTTGTTGGTTGGCGCTTAGTGCGTTCCTCGTTTTGTTGTTGTTGTAGTTTTTGTTTAGAACATACGAGGGCAATTTGAAATGCCAGTGCTTTTCTGAATTTCTCGCGAAAAATGGTTGGGTTAGGTTATTGTGGCAGACCCCACACGGGAGGACTCACTTAGACATTAATTAGATTGTCCGTTGTGTTACTACATTACACAAGTTCCTTGAACGGTAACTGAAGCTACTCTGTGTTAGGCAGCTCACAATTTGCCACTGAGCGGGGACGAGTTCGAATCGACGTCGGCTAGCGAATGTCGGGCAGATGAGAAGGAAGTGCTAAGATGATTCCACCTCGTCTTCCAAATAGCGACGACAGTAGGGAGCCGTGACGATAAATATTACGTCGCATCGCGTGGGTTCCTAAAGAATAATGTCCGGGCAGTAAACCTGTAAGAATCGAAAGCTGGCGCTTAGCCAGATGTAGAAGCTCACTTGGCCGCCCGCCGTCAACAACCGGACAGACGGACCTTGCAACTATGCATGTTGGGGTTTTCTGGGGCATTCCCAGACCAATTTTGGTCGTACCATTAGCGACCCCAGCGCTCTAATTGCTGCTTGGCTATTAGAGTGGATATTTACCCTCCTAGTCGGAAAAATGTTGCGGCGTAGGCAATCGGTTGCCTCTTATATAGCAGCCATCTCTACCAGAAAGACACTGCAGAGATCCGGAAGTCTGAACATAAGATCTATTGAGAGGTCCTGGCAGTAGACATCTCCTTAGACCCTCTCGTCCAGCTTTGATCCCTCCGTGAAGATGTTTATTGGACCTCTATTTGAGATACTGTCATTCCCCCATTCGCTCCGATACAATTCTTCCGTTACGCAGTCGAAGCTTTTGAGAATCGTCGAGTGCCCATATGCTGGATTAAAAGATAACCCAGAGATGTTGAGTTTAATGGCTGAACGAACCCCGCTTCTTTGTCCGCAGTGTCAACAGGTGCGACGCTGACTTAGCATTGAGCGCTAGAGTTATAGTGATCCGCAGCGCTCTGCTGATGTCACGCGCTCTAGCTTCCTAACAAGAGTAGACGTTTCCAGGGAATTCCACCATACAATGACCCCATATAACATGAATGGCTTGATTATGATTTCATATAGCCAGTATTTCGCTTTTGGAGATAGGTCCCATCTCTTCCCCATGCCATTTTTACAGCAGTAAAGAGTCACCAATGCCTTATTTTATTCACTCCTCAATATTCTTGGTTCCCATGAAAACTCCCCGTCCAGAATGATGCACAAGAACATGACCCTGCCGGAGAGAACAAGGGAAACACCTCCTATTGAGCGAAGCTGGGCATGAGGCACTTTGTACCTCCTGGTGAATAGTACGAACTCCGTCTTTCCAGAATTCAGCAGCCAGCAGACCAATTTTTGACCAAGTTCAGGTATCCTTGCATAAGATCATACATCCAAGAACTTTCCTCTGGCGATGAGTGCCACATAATCCGTGTAGGCAATAACTTGGCATCCTCGCCTTTCCAACTCCTTCAGGACGTCGTTTATCACTTTCTATACAGGAAAGGAGTGAAAGGACGCCTGCCTGCGGGGTGCCTCTGCTCACTTTACGCTGGTCAGAGGCATTGCCCCATTCCGTGCAGCATGCGAGAGATGAAACTAACTAAGTAGTTCTCGACACCGAGCTTAGTCAGGGCTCGCGTGGTTTAGGTCTGCCCCGCGTGAAGCACCCTGGGCAATGCTAAGTGATCTAATGTCTGAATGGTTAGCATGTGCACATTTCAACACATATTTATCGATAGATTTTTCTAACGCTTAGTCTAAAGCTGCCATATATGCAGGTCGGTTTGAAACCAAGATTTTCTTAATAAGGAAAAAGGTAAACCAATAAAAAATTAGTTATTTCTCTCATACTAAAAAAACAAAACTTGATTCAACACTGGTATGTCAACTTGTCCTTTTATTTGATCGTTTTCGGTGAAATATTGACACAAACAATTCGTAACGCGCCTCAAAAATGCCACAGACGCTTCCGTTTGGTTCAGCGGATCCTTGTTTAAATGGTCGCGCGATGAATAACTACTATGTACATGCGACCTGTTAAGTTGTTCTTGTTACTTTCATGCTTTTGCCGCGCTGGTGGTCCTTTTTTAAGCTCTTTCCCCAAACCCGTTAATTATTACTTAAAGCAAGCAAAGCAATAAAAAGAACAACAACCCTGTCTCACTAATATTATTTATGTTTTATGCGTGGCATGCGTGTGGGTAAGCCGCGTTTTATTTGCCGCCTTAATCAGCATTTATGGCGACGCGCATGCGCACCAATCATTTGTAGGAGATATTTAATTGTGTATGTATGTATGCACGTTAGTGTGGCATTGGGTATATCGGTGATGGTGATCATATTGTTAGCAGCTTGTTAGCCATTTTGTCGGCTCATTTGCGCAATTATGTGAACATTATGTATGTACATTAGGGCGGTCCTTAAAAAAATCTAATGAACGATTTTTTCAGTCTCACCTCCTCAATCGGTAATACAACGGTCTTAGATATCACATATATTTTTTGGTCCCGATTGGAGCCGGTTAAGGCGTGTCGCACAGGGAGCAAGGTACAGAGTCCTCTATAGAGACTCAAAAAATAAAATTTATTTATTTTGTTCATCTAATAACCAAAATCGATGTTACCATAGTCGAAAATATCACTTATAAATTTTGGTCCCGATTGGAGTCGGTTAAGACGTCTTCATATGGTAATCTGAACTTTGCCCCTATAACGCCTTAAACGACTTCAATCAGGACCAAAATTTATATGTGATATCTTCGACTATAGTAGCCTCGAAGTAAGGATTGATTCGTAGGATATCTGATGCAAAAATTTGCTTCCTACTTTTAAGTACCACCCTAATGCAGATACATTTATACGTATGCATACATACATACATATGTATACGAATGTATGTTGGTTTGTCAGCAAGCTTGTTCGCAAATATTTTATGACTTTGGCCATTTCCTTTACTCATAAAATACGGAGTAAATTTTTCGGTAAGTTGAAAATAAATGCGCGGCGGTGTTGATGCCTTGGACAGCTTGCAGAATGCATGCGATGAGAGAATATAAATTTACCAATTTTGGGTATACATATGTATGTGCATACATATGCACTTTTGTATGTGTTCGCATTAGGATGGCCCTTAAAAATTACGAAAATCTAAATTTTTTATGGGAAAGCCTCTTACTTTGTTCTGTTTATGTACAAAATAAGGTCCTCCAAATTGTAAAACAATTTTTATGGGTTGCTACTAAGGTTTGAAATATTTAAATTCGGTAAATTTGATATAAGTATTACTGAAAACGGTCCATAAAAATCCATATTTATCGCCAAAGGTATCCACCATGCAATATTTAACACCGAATACTGTTATTTAGCTTAAGTTTTTTTTTGGAGTATGTGCGGCATTTAAATTTTTTTTTTTTTTAAGTAGAAATAATGTTGTCTTGGAAAAATACTGAGAAAGTTAGTACATACGCATTTTCTGAACTTAAAGCGTATTTTTAAATTTTTTCTATGAGGCCGGTTTAGAGGTAATGGTAGCGTTGTGGTTTCCGAGGTATGATTTCATTCGAAATTAAACTGAGTTATTGCTGGGCAAAGCTAATATTTTTTGCGATTAAAAAAACCAATTTTAAAATTTTCGGTGCATGTGTTTATTTTGTACGCAGAGGCCAAGTCCTTCTCGTGGTCCTGGTCTCTCCAACGCAGAGAAGCCCTTGTTGTTGTTGTTGTAGCGGCTACAACAACCCCGCCCAGATCGGTTGGTATCTCAGTCGTTGTCGTCAAGTTCCACTAACGGCAACCCTAGGAAGCGTGCAGCTTCTGCGGGGTTTGCCCATAAGGACAAGGTCGTTAGGGATGTCGGGTTTGCCGGGCATGCGAAGAGATGTTTCGAGTCATGTGGGGTCTCTCCGCATGCCGGACATTCATTAGGCACATCCTCATTCAGCCTACTCAGGTAGGAGTTTAACCTGCTGCAGTAGCCGGAGCGAAGTTGTGCAAGTGTGGTGCGTGTCTCCCGAGGCAGATGAAGCTCCGTCTCGTCAATGTCCGGGGGTGGTGTGCCTAGAACGGCATTCACAGGTCTAGAGTCTACATAACTCGAGACTGAGTCCCTGTGAATGCCGCTCAAGGCCTGTCTGTAGGCTGTCGGGTCCAGAGGTTGCTTAATGAACCTCTGGACTTCGTCCGTTAGTTCATATAGATGCCTCCTGACGTGCCTAGGCGAGGGCTCCTCTGCAAGCAGCTGTCTGCACGGGTGGCCACTTCTGTGGGTCCCGATCAGAGAAGCCCTTCCTCTTCCTCTGTTACCAGAGCAGGAGCGTTTCTGTCCATTCGAACGACATGGCCATGTCAGCGTAGCTGCTGCATTTTAATTCGCTGCACTATGTCCATGTCGTTCATACAGCTCATCGTGAAATCGTCTGCAGTATTCGCCATCGCCAACGCGCAAAGGTCCGTAAGTGATACCACCGATATGAATGCCTCATATGTAGGCAGCAGCCTCAGAAGGTGTGCTTCATTGCGCCTTAGACGTTTTTTCTGCTGTTTGATACCCGTATTGTTATATTTCACTTATTTCATCAATTTAATTGAATAAAATATTTCAAAGAGGTGGCAATCCTCCTCAAAAATATTTTCAGCAGTGAACTCTCCTAAACCTCTTCAGTTCGATACCTACATTACAATATTCGATTTAACTTATCAGTTAAATTAAAGAAAAATTTTCAAACAGGTGGCAATCTTCAACCAAAATATGTTCGGCTGTAAGCCTTCCTCAACCTCTTTCACTTGACAGACATATTGCAATAATTACTTTATCTTATCGATTTACTTAAACTGCAAATTTCAAACAGGTGGCAAAACTCTAATTGTTTTTATACCCGAGCGCACTTGTGCACAAGGGTATATTAATTTTGTTCACATAACGGTTGTTTGTAACAGCCAAAACGAATCGAGATAGATAAAGACAAATGTATACATAAATGCTCAGAATGAATAGAGAAATCGATTAAGCGGTGACTGTCTGTCCGTCCGTCCATGTACACGATAACTCGAGCAAAAATTGAGATATCTCAACGAAATTTGGTATGTAGGTTTCCGTTAATCCAAGGTAGGTTGGTGTTGAAAATGGGCGAAATCGGACTGTAACCACGCCCACTTCCCATATAACGGTAATTTCCAGAAATACGAAAACTGCGATATTTTAGTAACTACTGAAGATAATTCACTCAAAATTGATATTTACAAAACTGATAAAACGAAAAATAAGAATATTATTAATTTTTTGAAATTGGGCGTAGCCACGCCCACTTATGGTTTAATGTGTATATCTTGGTAACCGCTGCACCAATTTATTCCAAACTTGGCACAGTTGTTGGCCTTGATACAGCATACTAAATGGCCGAAAATTTAAAAAATCGGACAATAACCACCCCCACATCCCATATAACGGTAATTTAGAGAAATACAAAATCTTCAATAAATCAGTAAATATTAAAGCTAATTTATTCAAAATTGATGCTTGCAACAATTCTTTACCAAGAAATACGTTTATGGTAAAATTTTGGAAAATGGGCGTGGCAGCGCCCACTTATGATCACATATATGTATACCGGTAACCGTTTTACCAATTTGTACCAAACTCGGTGTGGTTATTGTGCTTGCCACATAAAAGCAAGGTGTTGAAAATTATTGAAATCGGACTAAAATTACGGCCGCTTTTCATATAACGGTAAATTTCAGAAATGCTTGAAATTTCAATATTTCGAAATTTAAGGACGCTAATTTACTTAAAATGTATACACCCCGGCTTACCATCTAGCGGTAGCTTTCGGAAAGGTGAAAAAACATATATTTAATACTTGCGCCGGGTATTTAATGTTCGGCTCCGCCCGAACTTAGACTTTCTTACTTGTTTTTTTCCATATTTTAAGTGAGAACTCTGAAACTTTTGCGAGTATGTTATTCAAATGCCAAAATTGAGAAAAAGTGAAAAAAATATGTCTTCTTATTTTGAACACTGCAAAGAGACAACGTTTGCTTATAGTGGAAGATTCTTTCAACAAAATTATTCAAATAAAAAATTTATAAATTTTCATTAATATTTTTCTTTTAATTTTTAACAAAACAATTATTAACACAAAAACCTCTTATACTATGTACACTAAGATGAATATACATTATTGATTAAATAAAAAAGGTTTGCAATAAAAATGTCGTAATTATCTGTTGCGTTTTTTTTTTGACATTCCATTCCTTTGCCTTAAGATATAATTTCATACCAAAATTTAAAGACATATCTAAAAAAAATATGATATTAATTGGTATCCTTAGCATAACTCTGAAATAATTTCTTAGGTTAACTGAAAACCTTCTTTGAAAAAGACGAAAGGCTTTCGCTTGCCCCATTCATTTGCTCGAGTATGTAGTCCAGATGAGAAAATATAATAAAATCTAGTTTAAGAGATCTTGGTACATAAGAAATGCAATTTTAGTAGTACCTTAAATAACTTCAATATTCTCTCCTTTTTGGACTATATTTCTATCTATCGCCAAATCTATTTAAATTCATTCCATTTTGCATCATAGTCACAGTCATAAATCTTTCAAATAAGTAAATGGCATAAAAGTAAATATATGTATATACATACTTACATATTTTATTTAATCATAAGCAATTCATACTTATTACAATTTATTAAACATTTCTTTCGGTTCACGCTTGCGCGCTTGAAACGGACTTCCTATTTGTTGACACACAAAGTCATGATTCAGTTGTTTTTACTTTTACACGTAACAGGAATCTAGTGTGAAATGAAAGTGTGTAAATGTTATTGTGGCTTGTTAACATTTTATTTTTAATATTTTTATTGA
>NW_023458560.1:40285578-40296986 GCF_013731165.1 Rhagoletis pomonella
TCACTACGGGAGGTCGCTACCGCCCTCACTACTATTTGGGCCACCGTCAACATCACCGCAGGGCCGTCACTACTAAAGGGACTGCTACTGCCGTCACGATCAGCATCGTCGCTCTCATTGGCTGCAGTACCCGTGCTGTGGGCATTTACCATCATCACGCTCGCTACCGCTCTCACTGTCATTAATCACCGAACCATCACCGCTCTCACCGTCACCGCTCTCAACATCACCGCCACCGTCACTAGCCACTAGACAGTCTCCGCTCTCTGAGCCACAACGCCGACCGCCGGCCAGTTAGTCGCTCTCTCTCTCTCTCCCCTCTCTTCGTGGACGTCAGGGTACCGGCTGCCTGGCCGAACGGCCGCGTGTGTGTGGTTGTGTTCGCTATATTTAACTACTGTGTTTATTTTATTCAGTGGGGGTTAGTGGGACCTCCACTCAACCCTGGAGCGGCTGAGCTACCTCAGCCTTCGATAAAACCCACCTCATAAACTTATCAGTTAAATTAAATAAAAATTTTCGAACAGGTGGCAACCTTCAACCAAAATATGTTCGGCTGTAAGCCTTCTTCAACCTCTTTCCCTTGACAGACATATTGCAATAATTACATTATCTTATCGATTTACTTAAATTGCAAATTTCAAACAGGTGACAAAACTCTAATTGTTTTTATACCCGAGCGCACTTGTATATTAATTTTGTTCACATAACGGTTGTTTGTAACAGCCAAAACGAATCGAGATAGATAAAGACAAATGTATACATAAATGCTCAGAATGAATAGAGAAATCGATTAAGCCATGTCTGTCTGTCCGTCCGTCCGTCCGTCCGTGTACACGATAACTCGAGCAAAAATTGAGATATCTCAACGAAATTTGGTATGTAGGTTTCCGTCAATCCAAGGTAGGTTGGTGTTGAAAATGGGCGAAATCGGACTGTAACCACGCCCACTTCCCATATAACGGTAATTTCCAGAAATACGAAAACTGCGATATTTTAGTAACTACTGAAGATAATTCACTCAAAATTAATATTTACAAAACTGATAAAACGAAAAATAAGAATATTATTAATTTTTGGAAATTGGGCGTAGCCACGCCCACTTATGGTTACATGTGTATATCTTGGTAACCGCTGCACCAATTTATTCCAAACTTGGCACAGTTGTTGGCCTTGATACAGCATACTAAATGTAAAAAATCGGATAATAACCACCCCCACATCCCATATAACGTTAATTTAGAGAAATACAAAATCTTCAATAAATCAGTAAATATTAAAGCTAATTTATTCAAAATTGATGCTTGCAACAATTCTTTACCAAGAAATACGTTTATGGTAAAATTTTGGAAAATGGGCGTGGCACCGCCCACTTATGATCACATATATCTATACCGGTAACCGTTTTACCAATTTGTACCAAACTCGGTATTTTTATTGTGCGTGCCACATAAAAGCAAAACGTTGAAAATTATTGAAATCGGACTAAGATTACGGCCGCTTTTCATATAACGGTAAATTTCAGAAATGCCTGAAACTGCAATATTTCGAAATTTAAGGACGCTAATTTACTCAAAATTGATCCCCCCCCGGATTACCATCTAGCGGTAGCTTTCGGAAAGGTGAAAAAACATATATTTAATACTTGCGCCGGGTATTTAATTTTCGGCTCCACCCGAACTTAGACTTTCTTACTTGTTTTTTCTATATTTTAAGTTAGAACTCTGAAACTTTTTCGAGTATGTTATTCAAATGCCAAAATTGAGAAAAAGTGAAAAAAATATGTCTTCTTATTTTGAACACTGCAAAGAGACAACGTTTGCATATAGTGGAAGACTCTTTCAACAAAATTATTCAAATAAAAAATTTACAAATTTTCATTAATATTTGTCTTTTAATTTTTAACAAAACAATTATTAACACAAAAACCTATTATACTATGTACACTAAGATGAATATACATTATTGTTGCGATTGCACTTTCTGAACCCACCCATTATCTTTGTTGCTATTTTTTTTTTGATATTCCATTCCTTTGCCTTAAGATTAACTTCATACCAAAATTTAAAGAGATATTTAAAATATAAATTTATGATATTAATTGGTATCCTTAGCATAACTCTGAAATAATTTATTAGGTTAACTGAAGACCTTGTTTGAAAAAGACGAAAGGCTTTCGCTTGCTCCATTCATTTGCTCGAGTATGTAGTCCAGATGAGAAAATATAATAAAATCTAGTTTAAGAGATCTTGGTACATAAGAAATCCAATTTTAGTAGTACCTTAAATAACTTCAATTCTCTCCTTTTTGGACTATATTTCTGTCTATCGCCAAATCTATTTAAATTCATTCCATTTTGCATCATAGTCACAGTCATAAATCTTTAAAATAAGTAAATGGCATAAATATACATACTTACATATTTTATTTAATCATAAGCAATTCATACTTATTACAATTTATTAAAAATTCCTTTTGGTTCACGCGCGCTTGAAACGGACTTCCTATTTGTTGACACACAAAGTCATGATTCAGTTGTTTTTACTTTTACACGTAACAGGAATCTAGTGTGAAATGAAAGTGTGTAAAGATTTCGTTTCATTCCTTTTTTATTTATTTTTTTTTATGTGAAAACATTTTGACATTTATTTTAATTTTTTCACCATTTCACAGATCGAGATTTGAGTCCCCTGACTCCACACTTTCAACCGCATTGTGTAAATGGCCGACAATTTCCCAGACTTAGGTGCTAAATAGGAATTTTGGATTTCTGTAACATAATTTAAAAAGAGTATTAAGCATTCATGGAAATTCTGGCAACTGTTTTTCACATCACCATAGTCTTTCGAAAGACAAAAGTCTTTCATATGACAATTGTCAGTTCTGGCAACCATCTTGAAAGTTCTTTATTATGTGTATTCGCGTCAAAAACTAAATTAGAAAAAGAAAAAATGTAATAGAAAAAGAAAAGGTATGGGTTTATTAAAATGAAATGAAATACTTTTTTTAACAACAAATTCTAAAAATTAAATACATAAAATGAAAAATTGAGAAATTAAATGAGTTTTTAAAAACTAAATGAAATTCAAGAAAATATGTATTGTTTTTATATTAAAACACTAAATTAAAAAAATTTCATTAAAAAAAGAAAAAATTAATAAAATAAGTTTCCAAAAATTAAACGCTGTTAAAACTTTTGTTTTTGTATAGTATGAAAGCTAAAAACTTAAAGAAAAGTAAATCAAAAAAGCAAAAAATAAAGGTCCTGAAAACTAAACGACATTAAAAACAAAATTTCCTTTTAAAAAATAAAATCAAAAAATTAAACGAAAATTTAATTTAAAAAAGAAAAATAAAATTACATAGAAAAGGAAACAGGTTTCTAAAAACCAATGGAATTTATGAAAATATTTTTCCGTTTAAAACATTAAAATCTAAAATTAAATAAAAAAATTATTAAAATAAAAAAATAATAAAGTTTCTAAAAATTAAATGAACTTGAAAAACTATATACACATATATTCTTTTTAAAGCAATAAAAACCAAACCCAAGAAAATTTTGAACTAAAAAAAGGTTAAAAAATTTCAAAAATATTTATAAAACAAGTTAAGGCAAAAAAATACCAAAAAAAATTAATAAAGGTTATTAAGAAAATGTTTCTTTTAAAAACAATGAAATTCAAGAATTAAAGTAATATTAAATACATTTTTTTTCCTTTAAAACAACAAAGTAAGAAACTTAGAAAAAAATATTACATTAATTAAAAACAGAAAAATCTTTAATTAAAAAATATGTTTATGAAAATTTAATTAAATTTAAAAACAAATTTTTATTTGTAAAAAGATAAAATATAAAAATTAAAAAAAAAACAATAATAAAAACAAAAAATTTAAATAATGCAATTAAAGAATATTAATATGTACGTCTTTAAAAAATATATATATTCAGAAAATTAGAAGAAAATTAAATTAATCTCTCCAATAGCACGCCAGTGCTTTGCTCACTTGGTCATTGCGACCATTGGAACGCCACGAGCAAAAGTATGTACAAGTGTTTTCTGTCAAAAGATCTTTTTACCATGAAAGTTGGCAAGGGAGCTTTTTATTTTAAGATTTCAAACCAAGTATATTGCCTACAGCCCTTCGATTGTCTCACAAAAGACTCTCAACAATTTTTATATATAGAATTGCCCTGATAAAATCAGAATTTTAAAGTATATCTCAAGCCGATCATCACACTCAGGCACACATACATATGTACATATGTATATATCATCACTTAAAATTTCTGGCAAAGCATCTTTGCACAAGTGTTTGTTTACTTTTGCTCACTTTTTTTCATAGTTCATTTCACATTTTCATTGGCAATGTTGGTGCTTCTGGTGGGTCCAAACATTTTATTCACCATTCAGCCCCAAGGGGCATATGACTTCGCATGTTAACCAACTTTATTATACACGAAAATGGCATGCAGACAGCCACAGAATTATTGAGAGTGGAAATACAAATACATACATACATACATATGTACATGTGCATGCACAGACAACCATACTTATCAAAATAAATACACCAGCGCCAATGCGTAAAATCTGAGCTCAAATCGAAGAACTCGAATTGTAAGGCAAAGTTGAGTGCCAAACCTACCGGGGCATTGTTATTGCAATTTTTTCTATGCGCGCGAATTTCTGCTGTAATTTGCTTTCTATCTTAATTTTTTCGCCCTCCGCCCACCCCCCTATAACTTCTCATCACGCCCGCTTTACTCACTGAATAATGTCTTCTTACTCGTTCATGGATTATTTGGCCAATTTTTGAGGCTGTTAGCTGTGACTGGCATTTGCCATGACACGTCTGTGGCCACAATGCGGCGGCCCTGATCGCGGCAGACTGTTTGGACACATGCGCAGTGCGCATGCGAGCGTTAGCGAGTATTCGTTGGTGTGGCCGCTTTGGCTAGCGCGACTCTTGCGATGCCATACCTGCCTGCCTGGACTGTTGGTTTGCATTCGCTGGTGTGTTGTGTGTGTGTGTGTATATCTTTTTGCAACCGAGCATAAAATGTGCATAAAACCGTAGCCATTGTGGCATTTGTAGATTGCATTACGTTTTATTTGTTTTAATAGGCCTAATGGGCTCAAGATATCGCACTGCTCGGTGTACTGCTCGTCCGTCGTCCATAGCCGTGCCTCGTCATCCGTCAGACCGGGCTACTCGCACCTATACCGCTTGCCGCATTTTGTTGCCTCATTTCCTACTTGCTTGCTTTGCTTTGTCTGCCGCTCTGTCTGTCCATTCCTTCCGTTTGTTTCGTGGCTGCTGCTGCTGCTACGTTTTGTAACAATTTCATTTTGTATGAATATTTGTTTGGCATGTAATTTATCTGGAAATCATTTTGCCCCATTCAATGTGAGCGCACTTGGCGAGTTAATGAAAGGCTTGGATAAGAAAGGTACATTCGCGGCAGTAGCGGTGGTAGTTGATTGATTGTTGTTGAGAAATTCGACTTTAATGTTTGCGGTGAAAGAAGATTTTAGGCGGAGCGAGGAAAGGGAAGTTAATTCTTTGTGAGCCTTGCTTAGGGCAATCCATGGGCGGTTGCGCACAAATTATAATAGAGTCGTCCTAGTGCATGGACCAGAGGGGAGGGTGGAGTCAGGGCAATTTTACTACTATCTGAAGGCTTGACTAGCAAATGTTGGTTACATTTCATTATTCAGGCGAGATATGTTTCCACTCTGTGTTGAGTTCTTAAAGGTGCCTAATAAATGAGTTCTGCGCCCAGAAGTATGCAATAATTGGTGCGAAAAGATCTTGGATTTCTCTTTACCAAAGCAAATAGGGACCTACCTGTCATTACAACCGCGGCGAAATACTTAGGTTTTTACCTGATTCCAAACTTGCGTAGAAGCGTAACGTAGAGGAAAGGGCAAAAAAGGATCCAGCAGCCCAAGAAACTACGCTACGTAAATGCAAATTATCGATACGGATAACTCTCTACCTATGGAGCAGCCGAGACGACTGTGAAATGTCCAGGTTTTTCTGGCTCGGACATGAATCGAACTGAGGAACTTTTGAAGGTAAACAAATTCGCAAAAGGAATTCTTACCGGACACAATGCTTCAACCAGGGCAAATACCAACAAGTTCTCTTTGCAGAAGTTGTCGGTAGGAGGAGTAGGAAATCTTTGTATGTCAAAGCCCAGCTCTCCAGACTCGAGGGGATTTTCACTGAAGTGAAAATATCTGACTTTCACAGTTTCATCCGGCATATTGAAGCTTTTAACAAAGAATTTAAAACCAATCCTTTTTTGTTAAAAATTGTAGAGATTGCGTATTCAAACCACAATATACTCATTGCGATAAGAGGTCGTTCGAGACCGCCCTATACATTTTATAGCTAAAAATAATTTTTAGGTAATCAAGCTTTCAAGTCTAAATCCGATTTATTCAGGTTTATCCATCGCAAACTGCGTAATAGAACTGTGTTAACCAAGGGGGTTGCTGTCTCTATACAGGACGTTCCATTAGCTGGAGTACTCTTATACCTCTACTAAGAATTCTAGTTGGATATGCGTTAAGAGCTGAAGTGCACTCTCCTATGCAGATGAATAGGCACTTATTGTGGAGGGTAGGTTTGGACTGAGTAGGCAGTAGAGTAAAGTCCTCTCTCGACGTACGAAAACCACGCTCTATAAGTCACTCATCATGCCCGTGCTGGTATATGGCGCAGAAGCATGGACAATGACAACATCCGATGAGGCGGCTCTTGGAGTGTTTGAGAGAACAATTTTGGGGAAGATTTACGGGCCTTTACGCGTTGGCGACGGCGAGTACCGCAGACGATGGAACGATGAGCTGTATGAGCTTTACAACGATATGGACATAGTGCAGAGAATTAAAATACAGCGGCTCCGCTGGCTTGGTCATGTCGTTCGAATGGACACCGACGCTCCAGCTCTGAAAGTATTCAACTCGGAACCCGCTGGTGGTAGCAGAGGAAGAGGGGGCCCCCACTGCGATGGAAAGATCAGGTGGAGAAGGACTTGGCTTAGCCAAAATCGCTTAGGCGGTTACAGCGCCAAAAAAGAAGAAGAAGAAGAAGGTTTCTAGATACGCTATATAATTTGATTCGAGGATATTTGAACTAGAGACTTTTAAAAAGTGCACAGGTGAGGGACAAATCCTAGTAAAATTGTAGAAAATCCTGAGGAAGGCTAATGCTGAGGCAAGAGTTACAAAGGCAAAAGTTGCCTGAGACCATGATTTGCCGAAGAAATGCTTGACAGCTCTGGATAATTAATTCATTTTAAATTTCTAGACCCTAAAGTCTCCGAGACCGGATGGCAATATACTTGGACATTCGCAAAGGTTTGTGAAGATGTTATGTCGTCGGTTAGCTTTCATCCATGCGAGATGCGGAGTGGAGAGGTATTCAGAGTATATTGAGGACTGTGAAGGTAACGTTTATTCCCAAAAAAGGAAAAATATTTCACGTATCTTCGAAGAATTTCAGGCAAACCAGTTCTCCTCCTTAATACTGAAAGCCTTTGAGAACTGATTAATTAAATTTAAAAAAACTTATTGCTTAAAGGCGAACAGCATAACGCTAAGATCCCCTCGATAGCAGATCTTTCAATCAGTCTTTGGAAAGAGAGTAAAGAACTTTCCAGATGCTTGCCAGAATTGACAACTGTCTTCCGAAAGGCTTTTGTCTTTGGAAAATACTATGGTGGGTCGAAAGACAGTTGCCAAAATTGACCCGTAAGATTATTGAGTCACCCTCTTTTGAAAGATGATTCAAAGCTAGTTAGTTTACAATTGTTCCTCTCAGCCTCCCTCTGCTTTCTAGTAATTTCGCAATTCGTTCCGTCGCTTTCCTCTGGGTGTCATTCATCAAGAAGAACGCCTTCTTGCAGTTCGAAATCCAGTTTAGATGTAAATAGTTCGTATACCAAATGAGCAGATGCGTGATTTGAGGATGAGAATGTGGAATTATTTCTACGTTCTTTTTACTTCTCGAAACTCATGTTTCAAAACCTTAGCCAACATTTCCTAAAAAAATACTGAGCAACTCTCTAAGGGAGCCCTTAGCCGCCTGCCCTTTACTCGATCGCTTAGCGGTAATCGTTAAAAACACACTGGTGGTATCACAATTATTACCTTGAACATTTTGGACCAAAGTGATTCAAAGCTGATTGTTCCTTAAAAAATCTTTGTTGAAGGTTTGGTGTTTATTGATAAAAAATCTTTTGCTACAGTTTTCGTCTTACTCTCTTCTACTTACATATATTATTTTTCTCTAAGTTTTGCATGCTTATGTCATATGGTCATATAAACTTTTTTCATTCTGCTCATTTTAATATTTTCATATGCATATGCATTTCATCTACTTCTGTTTCTTCTTCTTCCTGTTCACATACATTCGGGGGGCACTCGCTTGCCAGGAATGTCACCTTCACCTGCAAACTCATAACAATTAATTTCATCAGCTCATATTATTGGTAGTCAATTAGTAAATAAGTGACTGCTATACAAAAAAAAATGTTGAAAATGGAATTTAAAGAAAGGATGACAGCAAAAAGAAAATAAAAACATATCGAAAACGTGCAAGCGAGCGAGTGTAGAGAATTTTATTATTAAGTAATTAACCGATCTCTGTCGCTGATAAGCCACAAAGGTGGTTGGTTGATATGCCTAAAAAAGGCAACAATGTTGTATTTTTTGTACATATTTCTATGTGTATGTCAACATGTATTCATTGAATAAAATTATGAACTTTTACTTTGTTCTTGATATAAAGGAAATTTCAACTAATGGTCAAGCAAATTAGAGTTAGGGTGAGGTGGCTCCTACGCTGAAAAACAGGCGAATTCATATAAATTGGTAGTTACATGTATTTTGTTTTTGTCTTTGATGCACAAATGTAAAATTTCAGCCCTTCAAGCCATTCTTTTGTGTTATGACAACTTTTAACATGTTTAGGAATAATTCCACATACAAATATTAATTTTTTCACTGCTACTCGTATATATATCTAAATTAAATTGAACTTCTTAACCGAACAGAGCCAATTACACTGCGCAGCAATTTAAGGGCCATTTTCTGCGCGAGGAATGGTTTCAATCGAGGATGAGAGACCTTTACCTACATACATAATAAAACCTCCAAATCTTGTTACATTCTCAGTTAAATTTTTTTCGCGCATGTCAAAATTTTTGCAATTTTTTGCCTGGGTGTTTTTAGAATAGGTGGCGAAAAAGAGTTAAAAATTCAAATCGGAGCGCAATATCTAATTTGGGTACACATCGTAAAACTTCACGAGGAATAATTTTGTAGAACGTTTTAAGCCATTTCACGCCCACGAAATGCCCGTTTTGACCCATAAGTCTGAATGAAAGGTATTTGGGGGGTCACTGGATGGTTAAAGTGTTTTAGAAAAGTATTCGCTGGAAAATTTCACTAGGGGTATTCTCAGACAAAATTTTTTATATAAGAAACGTGAAAGCCCACAGAAAATAAAAAGCAAATATTTGTACTATATAGCGCTTATCGCACCTATACGACACTCACATTTTGACAAGATTTGACTACTTGTTTTATTCATTTTTAATTTCAATTATTATTTTTTTAATAAAGTATAGTTTATTCTTTAACAAAAACCATTTAAATCTAATTTTCACTGTTTGTGCAATATTTAACTAAAAATCAACAAACTCTCGTTAAAATTTATTTAGAGCTTTTTAATTAGAAATATTTTGAATATGCACTTTTGTAGCCCATTAATGTGGCTCATTTTCTCCATATAAAAATATCGTGGAATATACTTAAAAAAATCCAAAAATCAAGAGTAGGTCCCAGCTACTCAAACTTGCACTTCGTAAGATTAAAATTGGACAATAGGCATTTAATTCACAGGCCCTGGTAGCCAGTGCTTAATCTTACAAGTGGATTAGTTATTTATAATTAGTTCTCTTTTAAATAAATAAATAAATATAATTCACAGGATCCTTTATTTTTACACGATTTGATTAATTATTATTATTTATTTTTTTTAATGAAAGCTTATAAAATTTGCAAGAGGCTAGTTGAGCCCTGGGTTAAACACGAAGCAGTTAAACATTTTCTGCTTGGTTAAAGCAAATATTATATGAATATTATATAATGAGAAAAGATGTTTACACATGAAGCGACATGTATGTATGTAAATATGTAACGATTTTAGAATGTATCATTTGAGTCTTATCACACTGTTCTTGCTTTTTGACTGATTTTTTCGTGACCTTTGGGTGCCTCAAGGGAGCTTTTGCGGCCTTTCGGGATCAATTTTGCCTATCATGAAATGGTTGAAAATGGTCATAAAACGGATACTATTTACTTTTAAGATCTCTATCTAATATTTATTTTACCAAGACCAAGTTCTCCTCATTACAACATACAAAAATATAAGTATGTTACTACTTAACATATTTATGCAGCTCATTCACTACTTACACAAGTAATATGTAGTATTTTACCTGACTCAAGCAACTGCCACACAAGCACACGATTCACCTCGGCTTTCTCCACTCATTCGCTCATCACAATTCCTCTGGGGATTAATTTGCTTTTCAATTTTCCGCTGGTCATTTAAGCGCACAAATTACATAGTCAAAACACTAAAAAAATAAAATTAAAAATAGGAAGAAGTAAAGAGGGTCACTTTGAATAAAACGTTTTTTTTTAGGTAAGACAAATGACTTGAGCTGCTCATTTCAAAGAAAAATTATAACTAAATTAGTGTGTCCAGGCGCATGCGTCAAAGTGTGTTACCTAACGCATGCATACAAATGCGCTCGTATCGTACGCGCACCTGACCCTCTGCTACTCTTCGACGGTACGCATCCATTCCACGCTTTGTTTGGGGTAGTTTCAGGGCAATTAGCTGCGCATAATCAGTGAAATTATCGAACAGTTAATGGCTATTTTGTTTGTTATTTTTATTATGACTTTTATTGCTGTTGTTGTTGTTGTTTTTTAATGTGTTCATTAGTTTTATTTTTATTTATATCTCTTTGGAATGCATTGCGGCGCTTTTTGAAGAGTATCTAGAAATATTTATACGTAGTAGTGTGCAGGAAAGGCAACTCCTGGAAATTTCCAAAATTCGGCATGTGAAATTAATTATGTACTTATTTTAGTGTCTCGTCCAGCGTAAGAATATTTTGGTTTTCAGTTATGAATTTTCACTTCTCATTTATCATTTTACAATGTATACCTTTTTTATAGGGGCGGGTAACAACCCCTTTGGTGAGAATTTTTTCCACTAACCTTAACCCAAATAGATTCATAAACGTAAAAAAAAAACTATAAATATGACAGTTGCTGCGATCCGTCGGTAACAGTATTCTGATTTACGCCACACAAGCG
>NW_023458560.1:40316986-40347869 GCF_013731165.1 Rhagoletis pomonella
GATCTAGAAAAAAGAGAAAAAATATAACCTTAAGAAAAAGCTGATGTACATATGTACATATGTATGTACATATATTGGTTATGAGACAAAATAGATATTTAACGTAAGTTTCGTTTCTCCAGTGTGGCCCAGGCGCACTTACTTTTTTTCTTGACTGTGGCGGAAGTGTTTGATGAAATTTTAATGGTCAGCAATATTTTAATGCACTGTGTTGGAATAAGACCTTACACAGGTAGTGACAGAACCCTACCTCCAGCCACTCCCTTGGTCAATGTTGCTATCAATTTGCAGACTCCTAGCTACATGTTTTATTCACGAATCCCTGATAAATAAACATTCATGTGGCATATTGTCGCAGGATTCCTCTATTTTGTGGAAAGTACAGTTCATGGTTTCGCTTTAGTTAAAGACTGGCCTTCAGCAATCATTTGGTGCATTGTTGTGTGCGTAGACTTCGCTGCCGTCATTCGCGCTAGCTTCAAACTATTTGCCAGACGTGTTGTCAATAATCTTCGAACACATTTACATACATAAATATTTATTGACTTCTTTCCCCAACACGTTGACACACACGTTTAAAGTTCTTCACCTAAGCATTTCATGCAATTTTCGCCGTGACTAATGAGACAAGAATGCAACGCTTTCGAATAAGTTGCCATCGAACTCAACACGAATGCACACACCCTGTCAAAAAGGACCACACCAAGAGAGCATTTAGCGCATTGAGCCTCACCAATACAGCACAGCTTAATGTGTCTTATGCAAACCACTAGCACCTTAAATTTCAATTAAGACATCTGTCAGCAGATGTCGACATAATTTATGTTCTCAACATTGTGAATAAAATTATTGGAGTTCAAGTTGGAGCTGGTGCTGGTGCTGGAGCTACATACGTGTTGGAGAAGCCACCACCAGGCGAAGATAAACCAATTTAATGACATCATTTACAACAAAGCCAATATATTAATAGCTGCCGAGGTAGCAAAGGACCAAGTGAAGGCCGAAAAAGTACTCTGTAAAAGGGCAACAGTTAAAAGGCTTAATAAAGAAAGTAGCAGAATTAGCAGACTTAGAAATATGAATAAAGAACTCCAAGTGTGAGTTGACAATTAAAGTAACAAAAATATTGTCAGCTTGTGAAATCCTTCCAGCTCTTTCCAGCTGGACTACAGACTCAGTGTCCTTTTAAATTGATGTCTTAAACAAATTAAGGCCATTTTAGTACGACTTTACATATGTACGAAAGAATCTGTTGGCACAACGAAATTCGTAAAAGCCCTAAAGAAATGCACCGCTTGAGATTCCCTTTATGCGTCAGCCCCTTCAAAGCTCCAGCATTACGCGAAAGTGCATCTACACTGCAGAATTGTGTGTGTTCGTGTATGTGGGTAATCAGGCTCATTAGGTGGCCAAAGTCATTTGGAACACACGCATTTATGTACACCTTTTTGTACAGTGTTGCAGTGGCCGTAAATTTAATCTGCTATGCGGCATAACTTGTTTGCTTGCTTTTGTTGTTTTTAATTTCTTATTTATTTTTCTGTTGTTTTATGTTTTTGGTTGCTTGCGGTCTGCAAATGTGATTAAGTTGTGTTGCGGTTTTTATGCCACAACGCTCCATTAAACGTAATTTAGCTGTTGTCCCTATGTTTTTGTGGGCAATTTGTTGTCCTCGCTGAAAAGTACACTGCTAAAAATTAATTTTAAGTATACTAATTGATCAAAATTATATAGGTATACAATATTTAATTTTTTTTTTTATTAGAAAAAGTACTCAAAGCTATGATTGGCTGAAGTGAAGAGAATGTTATTAGAAGCATTCGCTCCATCGTTTGACACTTCAACTCCCGGGTTTTGAACATGGCATCGTTCGAGTTTGAGCCAGGTACTTATCTATATACATACATAATTATAGAAGCTCGGTTAGGCTGTCATCAAACTGCGTCCAGAAGTATTCAGTTTCACTGCCGTCCCTAAATTCTGCATCCAATTTCAACACGTAACGACCTGTCAAAAATGAAAATTCCATTTGCTCGGCGCTAGCGCCGCGTTATTATGGGATGTTCCATATAAATTGTACGGGCATGAGGATTTTTGGCAGTTGTTTGGCGCTTGGCGCGCCAATTTTGGGACGGGCGGCAGTCATTTTCAAGCATTCGTTCCAATACATTTTCTTATATTTCATTCCCATAGGTATATTTAATTTAATTGAATTTCATCTATTTCATATTTCAACTAAATTTACTTCAGGTTCAATTCATTAACTCAATTCAATTCAATTTATTTAACTCAGGTCATTTTATTTATATTATTTTATTTTATTTTATCTTATTTTGTTTTATCTTATTTTTTTTATTTTATTTTTTTTTTAACTTAATTTAATTTAATTTAAGTTAATTTAATTTAATTTAATTTAATTTAATTTAATTCAATTTAATTTAATTTTATTTTATTTTATTTTATTTTATTTTATTTTATTTTATTTGATTTAATTTAATTTAATTTAATTTAAATTTTTTAAATTTAATTTGAATTTTATTGGGACTACTAGGGATTATCCGTGATAAGTTTTTTGGAATCTGTCGCCATTTTGTAGATACTTCTCGAGACCTTCCAAGACTTTTTTTGTTTTTTTTTCGGGACTGTTCGGAATTTTCTTTGCTTTTTAATTCTTCCAGCCTTTTGGAAACTTTTGGGATCATTCGAGATTTTATGGATTTTCCGGGAATTTATGCATGTTTTTTGGGACTACTAGGGTTTCCCCGTGGTTAATTTTTTGAAGTCTCTCGCCGACTCCCTTGAGACTTTTTAAGATCGTTTGGGAATCTTCGTGCTTTATTATTGGGCATTTATTGGTATTTATTTTGTTGTCTTCTCGATTTTTTGGTACCTTCCGGATTCTTTCGGACAGAACTTTTAGTATTCTTTATCTTATGTTTTCTGTATTTCGGGGAGGTTTTCAAGACTTTTTGGATCTTTTCGAATTCGTGAAACCTTTCGGAATTTTTTTCGTGTTTTTTTTTTCGAAATCTTTTCAGGACTTTTTTGGGGACCTTTTTGGAGCTTTTTGGGTACTGTTGGGTTCAAAAATTCATTTGTTTTTGGAAAAATAAAAAATTTATTTACAAAATTTTGAAGGCAAAAAAACTAACAAATTTGAGATTGCGGAAAAAAGAAAAGCTCTGCCATAATAAATAAACATCAAATATTAATGAAAATTCCGTTAATTTCTCGCAGTGCATCATCGCCTATGTCATCCTCGCCCTTCCCTGCTATACTCTGTTTTGCTCTCTTTCGGTTCATTGTTTTTAATGTTTGCTTAATTTTTTGCATATTTCGTTTTATAACTTTTTGTTACATTGCATTATAGAGACACATGTGGCGAGGAGCGCTTGCACACAAGCATCAACACACACACACACACATCCATATATACACATGCACGCATGGCATGCAAGCATATCGCAGCACTTGTGTGTTCCTTCCTCTTCGAGCCGATATTATGATAAAGTGACCTCTTTGGTTATTATTTATGGCCTATTAGTAAGGTGTGCGAGTCTACAACCAAACACACAAACACACGTATACATATGTACATGGGAATGCTTATTTGGCTGTCCGCACGCCAAAGGACCACACCACAACAGCGCAGTCAATAATTTGCCGCTTTTTGTCCGCGCGAACACCCAAAACTACGCTGCACTCCCCTCAAGTGGTGACTATTCAGACCAAACCATAGTTGCAGTTGCTGTTAAAGGCAGAAAAATAAAGCGAATGAATACAAGTAAGAAACCCTAAGTTCGGGCGGAGCCGAACATTAAATACCCGGCGCAAGTATTAAATATATGTTTTTTCACTTTCCCGAAACCTTCCGCTAGATGGTAAGCCGGGGTGTATCAATTTTGAGCAAATTAGCGTCCTTCAATTTCGAAATATTGAAGTTTCAAGCATTTCTGAAATTTACCGTTATATGAGAAGCGGCCGTTATTTTAGTCCGGTCTCAATAATTTTCAACGTTTTGCTTATATGTGGCAAGCACAATAACCACACCGAGTTTGGTACAAATTGGTAGAACGGTTACCGATATACTTATATGAGATCATAAGTGGGCGGTGCCACGCCCATTTTTCAAAGTTTTACCATAATCGTATTTCTTGGTAAACAATTGTTGCAAGCATCAATTTTGAATAAATTAGCTTCAATATTTACTGATTTATCGAAGATTTTGTATTTCTCTAAATTACCGTTATATGGGATGTGGGCGTGGTTATTGTCCGATTTTAAAAAGTTTCGGCAATTTTTTATGCTGTGCCAAGGCCAACAACTGTGCCAAGTTTGGAAGAAATTGGTGCACGGTTACCAAGATATACACATGTAACCATAAGTGAGCGTGGCTACGCCCATTTTCCAAAAATGTATAATATTATTATTTTTCGTCTAAAAATTATTGTAAATATCAATTTTGAGTGAATTATCTTCAGTAGTTACTAAAATATCGCAGTTTTCGTATTTCTGGAAATTACCGTTATATGGGAAGTGGGCGTTGTTAAAGTCCGATTTCGCCCATTTTCAATACCAACCTACCTTAGATTAAGGGAGACCTACATACCAAATTTCGTTGAGATATCTCAATTTTTGCTCGAGTTATCGTGTACACGGACGGACGTACAGACGGACAGACGGACGGACAGACAGACATGGCTTAATCGATTTCTTTTTTCATCCTGATAATTTATGTATACATTTGTCTATATCTATCTCGATTCGTTTTGGCTGTTACAAACAACCATTATTATTAATATACTCCTGTGCACAAGTGCGCTCGGGTATAAAAAAAACAACAGCTTAGCAGCAGCAGCAGCAGCAAATGTTGAAAGCACATCGATTTGGGCTCAATCAGCACCTTTAGCCACAACATTTGGGCTTTGCCCTCGCCGCTTAGCTTTGAGTTGGTTGTAGTGCGCTTGATGAGTTAATAGGAATCAGGTTACATGTGAATGACGATGGACTAAACAACCCACCGAAGGACCGACCGGTCGCGCTCACATGGCGAACAGCTTCACTGAAGAAGCCAATTACGATGGTGGCTTCCTTTCCTGACTCCGCTACACTTCGATTGGGCTTTGGTTTGAAAAATGACTTTATATTTGTTTGTGATGATTTTTTAGTTGCTATAACTGTTGAATTTGTTGGTGCCTCTGTGGTTGTTGCTGTTTTGCTGTTGGTTATGCTCACATTTTATAGCGCTGATGGCAGCTTCACAAAACCTAAATACTGCGCGGCTGCGCGATTTTTATTGTCCAGAGGAGGATATTCAACACACAGAAATCAAAAATGAGGATATTCCCATATAAATTTCTTCCCTTACAATCGAAAGAATCATCCCCCAGAGGTTTTTGACGAGAAACTTAATTCTGGTACCACGGGGAACATAATGCCTCCGTAGTGCGGGCAGCGAGCGAGATGAGCAAGACTAGCGAGACGAGCAAGGCAAGTAATATGTTGAGATGTGGAGAAGTTGTCTTTGGTTAGGGAGACAACACAGAAAGAAAGGAAGATGCAGTGTGAGCAAGTCGAGCAAGCCAAGCGAGTGAGCATTATTGCGGTCTGTTCTTGGGTACGGCTCTTCTGGGAGTATCGTGGTGGCTGTGGTTTAATACCCAAATGCGGGTAGAACCGGCCTTGGTTGGTTCGATGTAGAGTTGCATTCCCACCGGGTCCTGGGACCGAAAGAACGACAGAGTCTTTAGATAGGCTTCGAGCCCTACCAAGATGGTTAGTGTGTCCACCCTACACTGCCAAATTGGTACTGAAGTGCTTGCATTTCAGGGCGATGATCAACGCATTGGAATTGATCCATTGTGCTTTTGAGCGCCGTGGGGTTAAGCCATCCTGGAAGGTACTCCCACACGCCGACACACAACTCGGAAGACTCAATATAATCACAATTGTGGAGGAGGATCCTTCGCTAGAAACACACAAAAGTAGCCAAAAATCTGAAAATTCGTTGAAATCCAGTTTAAAAATAGAACTGCTGAGACAGAACTTGCCAACAACTTGGTACAACTAAAAACTGAAGGGAAGGGTTATATTTCCTCTTCTGTGAATCCTAGTAGTGGACGAACTCCTCTAGCTTCCTCTGTGACATAATCTTAAAAGGTCTGCGACTACAATGGCGGTGCATAAATTCCACAAAAACCACTATTATTACTTTCACTAGGAAAAATGCATGAGGAAGATAAATTTGGATGGGCGAGCGCTTAACATCGACAGTGAAGTGAAATATCTTGGACTAGAATACCAAACTTATATGGAAGATATGCACATATAGACGCGACCACTTCTGGCCACGGTGAGGCGATCACTCACCAAACAACAACGGCTGGCATGTGTATTTATGACATGATCATTGACAATAGCGCATAGCTTTTTATACAGATTACGCAACAAAGTAACCAGGAACATCGGTTTCTTTTAGATACTCCTCCGGGCTGGCAACCTGCATAGGGACACATACGGGTTGTAAACCTCGAAACCAAAATGTTCATTCCTATGGGAAAATATCCGACCATACCAAATATTTAGGCAAGAACAACCGAAATGAGAGGATCCCAAACACCATTTGACAGCCAGGTGGCGCTCAAGGCTCTCGTATCATATAAAATTAAATCATCCTTAGTCCTTGAGTGCATTGACTAACTCAACACCCTTGGTACAATGATATCCATCTAGAATGGTTACCAAGCCGCATGGAAATAGCTGAATTGTTCTCGTGCATTTCCCAACTGAGAAAAGAGAGGAACACTTTGAGGGAACTTAAATGGCAAAGCTTGATAGTATAACAGATTCTATAACCTAATTAGCCTGCCTAAAGAGAAACTAAGAATACTAATAGGTATCCTTACAGGACATTGAACACTGTGAGGTCATCTATATAACCTGGGGATGTGCTCCAATGATTTACATATGAACTTTGGTAACTTCGGAACGAATTTCGAAGCCACCGTAGAGGTGGAAGAATGGCGTGAGTGGAAGGGCTGACTCGGTTTAGTTTTCACAAATGGGTTGAAGATTAACAAGGGTGTAGGTTGGGTAGTGTATTGCATGGATCTTAGTAAGTCTCATAAGCTACCAGACTATTGCACGATCATATGCAGAACAGATGATAACAAGCTCACAAGTTTCTCCTATTTCTTATGAAAGTCGATGTAAGACAACTGGTTGGCTTACAATTCGCCCTGATCAGTAATAAAATTTGAAGCAGATGCGGAACAAACAAAAAGACAGTGGAACACATCTGCTTTAAAATCCTCCTGAAACGGTTAGTGTATGCAATATGAGAGAAGAATCAACAGCAACTTTGGAGCTTCGTTGATTCTGTTAATTTAGCTTGAAAAACGCTGCAGAAATTCACCAACTGAAAAGTGAGTTTGAGTGAGAACTGTACCGAGATTACCCACTTCCCATTTTGAGGTTTAATCTGGAGCCATCGCTGTAAATTGCCGCAAAATACAAACAAGAAGAAGGGAAGATTGGAGTGCTGTATCTTCAAAACTGCCACTGAGCTGGGAATTTAGATAGTTTGACAGCTTTATGGTATCAAGTTTTTTTCAGAATCGAAGCTTGGTAAGTCACTCAACTAACATCGCCCGTAACTTCAATTATGTTATTGAACAGTAAAGTTCTTTTGTACTCACCGCATACCTCCGCGTACAGCTCGATGTCGAGAAAGTTTAGAACATGAAGAGGGTTGCCATCTGTTAAAAATTTTATTAAATTTTTTTAAATTAATAATTACAATATGGGTATCAATCCATCTGGCTTTGTAAAGTTTTTATTTCTTATTTCTAAACTACATGTCGGAGGGTTGCCACCTGTTCGAAAAATCAAATTCGTGTTGAATTAAACGAATAAGGTATTCGAAAAATATTGTGATGTGTGTGTCAGACGAAAAAAAGATTGTAGTTTGAAAATATTATGAAGAGGGTTGCCATCTATCGAATTAAATTAAATTATACACATTTTATATGAAATATGGATGTTAAAATGTGGATGTTAAACAAAAAGATGTTAAGAAATCTTTAGTTTTGGGATTCAGGATGTCTCTGAGGGGTCCCAAGAGTGTTGCTACCTGTCTAAAATTTAATATCAATTCAAATTATTTAATAAGTTAAATACATTACTAAAATTGGGTATAAATCGTTCTGGGTCTGAAAAGGCTTTATTTCCAAACTACATGCAGGAGGTTGGGTGTTAAGCGAAAGTGTGTTAAGACATTTTTAGTTTAGACATTTAGAATATTTCTGATATGGGAGAGTTGCCAACTGTTAAAAAATTAAGTTCAATTCAAATTGTTTGTTAAGTAAAAAAAATTATAACAATATGGGTATCGAAATTGTTTGGAAAGACGTTATTTCCAAACTATATGCAAGAGGGTTGCCAACTGTTGGAAAAATCAAATTCAACTTGTGTTGAGGGAATTAGCTAATCGAAGTATGAAAAGCAATATTGGTGAATTTCAGTGCGTTCAGTTGTATTGAAATAAATTATACCTAATGTAACACGCAGAAATTTCATGCAGGGCAAACTAGTGATTTTCTAAATTTAAAAAATTAACATCATCTACATGGTGATTTCATATGTATTTTGTTGAACAAAAAGATTTAATCCTTAAGCTTAGTATTTTTATTTTATTTTTTATTTATTCCTAATCGCGCCTCAGGTATTTGAAGCTCTTATACCGGCTTACGATTAAATGCAAACCAGATTTCATGATCACAATCGCACATTAATAATGCCCAACGCTAATGAACAACAATTACAACAAAGAGCAGTTACAAACAGCCAACTTGTCGCCAACTATGTTTTTTTAACCGCGCTATTGTTGCTTAATTCTCGGACAAATAATGGAAAGAATAACAAAGTGATTAGTATAGAGTGCTAGCGTGTTCTTGTTTTTGTAATTATGACAGGTGTTGATTGTGTTAAGTTTGTTGTGCCTAGGAATGTACTTGTAATTTTTCAATAAATAATCAATTTTATTGACAATACATATTTATATTCATTTATTATTGGCATTTTACTGTGGTTTTTTTAATCTTTAATTTTAGCTTATATATACATTTTTTTTGTAAGGAATTACGAACACAAACCACTCAATTAACGTGCTGTGATTTTAGTTGAATTAATGGAAATCAATTTATTGCGAGGTGACAATAAAGTCAGTACCCGCATAAGGCAGGGTGTGGCGCTCGTACATATTTATGGCTGAGAAAAAGTGGTGAAGTAATGCGGGTACTTAGGAAGCGGCGAGTATTTCGCACAGTTTAGCAGGAGGCTTCAACCAGTTAGGCGCTGAGTCTGATTTGACCACAGCATTCCCATGAATGATGACGACGATGACGACGACGACGAAGACGGCGGCGGGAATATTGTCTCAAAGTACGCTGAAATCCTGCGCTGGCTGTCAAACAAATGTCGCTTTATTCAAATTACAAAATACATATAAGCAAGTTCTTTTTTTCCCCAAAAATTTGCGCTTCATTTGCTTGCCAGCGGCATCTTTTAGTATCTACTCATTGTGTCCACACATTAACGCGAATGCCTAATTGTCTGCTATGAAATTTGTCGTTTTTTCCCCGCTCCACAAAAGTACATAGATAAAGCGACGGCAAGCGAGTGAACTCATTGGAGAATGAAAAGCATAGCCGGAAAAAAGTTCAAAAAAAAAAAGAGTAAAAAAGTGAAAACTGAAGAAACTTTCAAAAGTTGCGCCACAAAGCGTTGCCGCCTGTCCACTTCATTGATCAAATCTCCAGCGTGCTCATTTTGCACAAAGTGAATTTCGACTGCAGCTTAGTAAAGTAGACTTTGTGTCGCTCAAAGGCCATGGCCGCCAACCAGCCAGCCAGCCAGCCGGCCAACTGATCGCATGTCTCATTTATCAGTCAATCCACAGCACATGCGCACCACTGCTGCCCGATTACTCCGCTTTCTGTTGCCCAGCGCACACACCGCCACTACTGCGGCAGCGGTCTGTCTGTCTGTATGTCAGCCTACCTTCATCTTCTATCGTCCGATCCGTCAAAATCAATGCCGCAGCAGCAACGGCAGCAGCCATGGCATCCCAAGACGACATGCAGATCCGCTTAGCGTATTCAAGCTTGATTCAAGCTTTATGCCTGCCTGCCTGTTGTCTGTCGGTCATTGTGTGATCCTTTTGTTTTAAGCAACTCACTGACTGATCTGACTGCCTAACATCCGTGCGGCTCCTTTTTTGCATAAATCTTCTTAAATCCTTTTATTTTACGGCTCGTTTGATTTCTGAGTTGTGTGAATTACAATTGCGGACAGTATTTGATGTGGCCTAAAATTTTTTGGCGGAATGCACGTAGCGCGATAAGATGGGAAGTGTTTTTTTTTTTGAGTATTTTCCTTTAGTTTATTCGCATTTTTTGTGTTGTTCTCTTTTCGATGGAATTGTGATGAATTGGTTTCAAATTAGTAGCACTCAATTAGCTGCGAATCCTGAGAATACTTTTAATCTCTTCGCGGTATTTTACGTCAATGAGTTTTTGGCTAGATTCACGAAATGATATGTGCGATATGAACACAAATAAATTCAAGGAATCCAACCCAGGGGTAGAATTTAGAAGTATGTATATATTATCGAACCAGAGCAAAGAGTTCGCATATAGGGCAGGGAATACATTATAGAATTATTATTATTATTTTATTAGTCCCAAAACGATTTCGACCAACCCAAAATGGTCTTAAAGTAGTCCTGCACTCGTCCCGAAATGTTCTTTAATTAGTTCCAAAATAATACCGAACTAGTACCGAAATGTTTCTGAAGTAGCTGAACTTGTCCCGAAATAGACTTGAACTAGTCCCATAATGATGAGAAACTAGTCGGAAAATGTTTCGGAAATAGTCCTGAACTAGACTCGAAATGGCCCAGAACAGGTCCCGAAACGATCCCGAAATATTATCGAACAAGTCATCAAATGGTTCCGAAATGATCCCTTATTAGTCACGAAACAATTACGAACTAAACTCAAAATAGTTTTAAAATAGTCCTGAACTCGTCCCGAAATATTCTTTAACTAGTTTCAAAATGTTTCTGAAATAACTGAACTTACCTCGAAATGGCCTAGAACTATTTAGTACCATTTTTCTCGTCAAATAGTCCCGAAATTGTCTTGTACAGGTCCCGAAATTGATTCCGCACTAGTTGCAAAATGGTACTCAAGCAGTCGTGAACTAGGCCCTAAATGGCCCTAAATATATCTGAAACGGTCCCAAAACGAATCCGCGAAATTATTCCGGACTAGACCCGAAATGGTTCTGAATTAGGCCTGAACTGAATTTTCTGCTAAGTTAACGCCAATTTGTCCCATAGCGAGAGCTAAGATGTTTACACATCAGAAAAATCGCCTATAACTAATCCCGACTCTTGTCCCGTTTGCGCACTCTGGAAGACGTGAGCAACTCACGTGCGAGATGTGCGGTACCCAAACCCGTTGGGCGACGGCAGAAAGAGTGGGAGCATTGGTGGGCCACTTCGACAGTTATTCGGTTTATGAGCTCACTGAAGTCAGCAGCGTCTGTTCACTAGTAGCAGCGTCTGCAAGCGGCTCTTTAAAGCGGCTATGTAAATCAGCATCTTCCTAAAACCTTCCCAACAATGAGCTGTGAGCTGGGCTTGAGATGTGTTATGTAAAAACACTGTCCGGTGATTAGACCTCAAGTGTATCGGCTAATTTGCCCTGTAAAGGCTGTCAGTGTCAACATGGAACGATACAACTTTCCTCTTTGGGCTCTATAAGGAGCTGAAAAGAACAAGTGGCCAAACTTTGCAAAAGAGTGGAACAGTTGGTGGAGGGTTTCGGTCTCGGCACAATCGGCACAATCGGCAATTAGAGAAAGAAGGGTGGTATGTATGTCAATCAATACCTTCCCCTAAGTACTTGAGGTAGTAATTCCTTTTGTATACCTTACCGGAAAGCTATACCTAGGCTAGATGTAATGCAGTAGAATAAAAATGTCTGGTTTAGTAGGAAGGATCGACTAATTTAATATACTAAAAAACTATATTTTTCGGACCGCGCAAAGAAACTTGGTGTAACTCCATTGTGAAGGGACATTGAGGCAGCCATCTATAGCGACTAGATGACGCTCTCGGGCCTATGAGGAGGTTAAGGAGCATTTTCCAAGCGGACGTCCACCCCATTGGTTGGTGTGCAGAGGCGCAATGAGGCGATCCAAATCCTTAGCGACAGTCAAGCGGAACTCAAGGCTGTCTTAGAGGTTAAATCATTTCAAGTCCTTTCAAGTCAAGAGTGCTTTGAAAGCCTCTACGCTATTGCTTAATACAGTATGTACAATCACTTGAGCTACTTTGGGTACCAAGTCTCAAGAGAATAAAGACTAAACGAGCTAGCGGACGGCTTAACTAGGAAAACAGCGACCTACACACGCAGAGCACCTGAACTGTACACCCCTACACTATCAGCGAAGAGTTCGGGAAAGAGATGATAAGTATGAGTGAAAAGCTCTGGTACGGCACCTAAGGATTTCGAAAAGCCAACATCTTATTGGGTGTATAACCTGAAGAGGTACAGACAGGCTTGTCACGAGAGGATTATCCCAGGTTATCCTCACTGGGCACTGCCGACTAATTTGACATCCGCATAAGTTAGGAATCTATTGAAATTACCGGTGTGGCTCTGTGGACTAAAGTGACACAGAAATGCTATTGCTTATTGAATATGAAGCCTTATCGAGACGACGAGAGAAAATTCTAAACTCAATGTGTCCAAAACTCTTCTAAACTTTCGAGGGATGGTAAAGCACAACTAATTGTTAGAATATACGTTAGGTTCTAGCGCATAGCTCTATACAATATTTATTTAAATACATGCATATCTACATAATTATCAGATCTACAAGTTAGTGCAAGTCGAGCTTGTAGCTACAAAGAAAGCTGGATTATGGCTGTAAAGTAGGTACATATAAAGAGGCTTCTACGCCATTCTGGGACATTAGTAGTTCTACCTCGACAAATAGCTCTACGAACTGATTGTACAAAAGAAATCTTAATGCAGTTTCATTTGTTAACGATTAGTTAAGTGAAGAAAAAAAAACCCCAAAAAAATATTTTTGCATTTTACATGCACTTTTTTTTTTTGCACTACAAGATTTACAAAAACTTTGAAAGACCACACCATAAACCAAAAAGAAGTATGAGGTGTGAATTTTATCGCCAATTTTTAATAGATCATCGCTCATAATTCCAAATGAATTGCTGTTTGCATAAAGCGCCGTAGCTGGTGCACAATTTAATTGAGGCAAAATTGATTGCAATGCCAAATTGAAATTTCGATTCAATTGCATAATTTGCATTGCCAACAAACAGTCATAAACTTCATATTACATATGTACATACATACATTCTCGTACTGCATATTTGCATATCGCACAATCATTAGTGGCGACAACTATGAAATGGCAGACAAGTCGTCGTAACTATAGAAATTATGTAGTATGTAACTGAATATGCTAAATTGTATGAGCTTTATGCTATGCATGTATGTATGTATGTATGTATATTAGACTGTGCCATACCTTCGGCATTTATAGTCGTATTTTGAAGTATGATATATATATTAGAGTGATCCAAATAAACTAACCTAACGAGTTTGCGGCATTAAACGGACCTATTTACTGAGAGGAAAATTCTCCCATTTGGAAAAATTTTCATTGCAATTTTAAATGGTGTCGGTGAGCATTTGAAATTTTCCATGTAAATTAAATATAGTTTTTTTGTTCATTAGAAATATTATAACTATTTAACCTTTTGTGGTAAAAGTTTCTAGGCATATCCTTGTAGGGCAAAAAATTCTCTCTCAAAAAATTACCCTTAATTAGAGACGGCTAAGAGTATCAAATATGTTAATGATATTGCTGAACGAGGTATAGCATTGATACGAAATTATAATCGAACTTTGTCGAAAGAGGAAGAACAAAAGCATTTTTTTTTCTAGTAGTGCAATTACATCGCCAGCAATATCATAATTGCAATAAACTAGATTTTATTAATAATTAAGAAGAATATTAATGTTTAAAAAATGCAATAAAAAATAAATAAATTAATTAAAACTCTCACTTCTCTGACAAATCTACTTCATAATCAAAATTGTATACATATTTTTTACCATTTTAGTGGATTTTTTTTTTATTTAGCATAAATATTTGCAATAATAAACTGCATATTTCAGCTGTTTTCGATTTTCGTAGCCCGTAAGTATATAAATTTTTAAGTCTAGACAATTAATACCAGGGTCTTATTTTAGATAATTTAATGCCCTATAAGAAAATGCTTCAGAAAAAAATTTACCTCAAACGGTTTAATAGCTATACAATTTTTAATGAAAAACAAATTATTCAAATAATTTACGTGGAAAATTTCAAATGCCCACCGACACCTTTTAAAATTGGAATAGAAATTTTCCAAATGATAGAATTTTCCATTAATTATTTAGGTTAGTTTGTTTGGATCACCCTAATATTTATGTATGTATCTATGTTTTTGTTTCGAGGATAACATTTTTTGGTTCTAAAGTTAATTGACCTCAAGTACGCCGTTCCGTTATCCACCAGATCTAAATCTCTACAGAAGGAATTAAAATTTAGCTAAGCATTACTCCTGTAGAACTATTTAAAACATCATATTTTTAGCCACCGAAAAATCTTAAATTAAAACCTCGAGCTTCGGAAAAAAAATTTCGAAATTGCTTTGCAAAAATACTCTAGACTCAGGAGTGTCCGTGAACTTGTTTTAGTTTGTTTGTTTGTTAGTGGTATGGTTACCTCGAAGGAGCCCGAAACATGGTAGAATGCAGTACGATCCAAGCTACGTGGCTGTCTCCAGATCGAAAAACGAGAAACCAAATCGATCATGTTGTGGTAGACGGAAAGAACGCTTGCAGTGTTTTAGACGTATGTACACTCCGAGGCCCAAACATCGACTCGGACCACTATCCAGTTGTAGCCAAGCTTCGCACCCGCCTCTGGGCAGTAAAAAATGTGCGCCCAAAAATGCAAGGAAAGCTTAACGTCGAAAAGCTGCAGTCACAACAGACGGCCAATGCATTCGCTACTCCACTCTCACACCTGATGAGGGAAGCGAGACGTATTTGCCACAATAAAAAAGGAGAGGACGAAATACGTGAGTGCAAAGAGCTCTAAATGATGGCCGGTAGGAAAAACTCTCGAAAATTTCATCAGAGTGTTAGGCGACTTACGGAAGGTTTCAAGACCAGGGCGAACTCATGTAAGAACAACAGTGGCGTCTTAGAGAATGATGTCCAGAACACTTTTCCACCCTACTGAATGGAGCTGACAGCCTGCCAGCTGAGCTATTCAAGTACGGCGGCGAGGAGCGGATAAGATCCATGCATTAACTGCTATGAAGAATATGGTCAAATCAACGCATGCTCGATGACTAGAATTTAAGTGTGCTCTGCCCAATATACAAAAAAGGTGATCCTGCCATTCGCGCCAACTACCGTGGGATCAGGCTTCAAAGCTTAGGTTACAAGGTCCTATAGAGCGCATTGTGTAAAAGACTAAAGTCCACCGTCATCGAACTGATTGTGCCTTGTCAGTGTGGCTTTAGACCTGGCAAATGCACCATGATCAGGTATTCACAATACACCAAATCTTGGAAAAGACCCGTGAGAAAAGGTTCGACACTCACCACCTATTTGTCGACTTCAAAGTCGCTTTCGAAAATTGATACGGCTGTGTAAAATGACTTTTGAGCAATATCACCAGCTCCGTCGCAATCGGGAAGGAACTCTCCGAGCCGTTTGATACCAAACGAGGTTCCAGACACGGTGACTACCCCTCGTGTGATTTCTTTTATCTGATGGATAATGACAACATCTGATGTTTCTGTAAATTATCGTTGTATGTGAGTTGTGCGTAGTTTTTGCCCTATTTCTGAGAGTTTCAACAGATTTCTTAGCTAGGTACTAGGCAAGGCTCGTACCTAGTTTTGTAAGGATGCGGCTACTGAGATACAGCGTTTCATCCAAAATTTTCAAAATTATCTTATTTTGCACCAAACTTTTACTTCGCATGCAAATTTTCAACAATTTGGTTCCAATATTTTGATACTGAAATATTGCAGTTTTCGCATTTTTCGAAAATACCGTTATATAGGAAGCTGGCATGGTTACAGTCCGATTTCGCCCATTTTCAAATACCAGCCTACCTCGGCCAAAGGGCAAGCTACATACCAAATTTCTTTGAAATATCTGAATTTTATCCTCGGGTTGCTGTGTACGCGGACGGACGGATAGATTTCTCTACTCATTCTGAGAATTTCGGTATATATATATATATATGTCTATATCTATCTCGATTCCTTTAGGCTGTTAGAAGCAAACGTAATTCGAGCAAAGTTGTTCATACGTGCAGGGCATAAAAACTAAGGATATTTTTAAGTTCTGGGAGTGGTAGCGGGAAAATTCTAAAAAGCTGACTTTCCTGTGTTTTTTGGACCGCCCTAATATGTATATATATACACAGTACTTTGCACAATTAGAAATACCGCTAAAACGAATTGAATATGAAATGAGAGTCCATTTTCAGAGCTTTGGCTTAAGATTTTTGCGTATGGCTTAGCTTTAAATACATTCACATCGCATTACCGTGAAATCTTAATGTTTGTATATATGCACATATGTATCAGTCGCTGCTGCTTGTTAATTTTTTTCATCAATATTTGGCAATTTGGCATTTTTAATGCATTTGTAGGTTACATGCTTTTCATGTTAGCTATCAGTTTATTTATGACATATCGCTGTGCTGAGGAGGGGCTTTGTGATAAATAAAAATAATAAGAAAAAACCGAAAAATAATGTGAAGAAATCTAAAATTAGGTTTGTTTTTACGTGCATATGTCCATATGTTCGTATAAATATGCATCTACTCTAAAATTTCATGAAATAAAAATTAATTAAATAACACGAATTTGACGTGACAATGTACGGCAATGAATATGCGACAATCAGTCAGAAGCTCCAGACCACAGGGCATTGATACATTTGACACTTGTATGGTATACCCAACAGTCAATCGAACTAGTTCAAAATAGAAGGGTACTAGATCTCTATTTATACCGAAAATATGCTTTATAGCTGGTGGGGTATGATACAAATTTTCGTAAGCCGTCACGCGTAAACCCAGACTAATTTAGAAGTAGTACAAATGAAAATAAATCTAATCAGCTGTACTAGCGACATCGTTGATACTATGTATATGTAGTTCGGGATTTTTTCGCAACCATTTGACTTCTCTCTTCTGGAAAAATCATTGTGACTTTAAGCATAAAAATGCTCCATGACTACATTAAAATTCCGTAAATAGCGATTGCCAACACTGACCTTGTGTCCTTCCCGATGGCACTTATTTCCATTCAGCGCTGGGCCAACCTTTTTGCCTGCCAAGTTGATATGCTCACGGGTTTGATGTTGAGACCGATGATGTCAACGTCATCCTGGCGTCGTAGAGGCCGTCTATCTTCGTCTGAGGCTTATAGGATCAAACAAGTTGGTTCATTAATGGCTTGAGTCATTCGCACAGTACTAAATTATACAAACTTTTAGGAAGATGTATCGCAAAAGGATCTCCCTTCATGCGAACTGGACAAAAATTGCAATCTGCAATGCGGCTGGTACCTGCGATCTGTGAGCTCTTCGCCGCCAGCTTTAAATAGCTTAACCGATATTCTCTTAGTCCAACGGGTCTTTTGGGTTTCGGCTCTGTATATTGATCTCGATCCATCTTCGTCAAAAGCACCTCCTATTTCGCTATTGAAAATTATAGATAAGTATTCCCTTCGGCTGTCAAATGTAGTCTGTTATCAGATTTCCATTTTCATCTCTGCAGGGACGAGCTCCAGTTTTGAAACCATTTCACTGCTGCCTTATTTTCCGACAAAATTTTCGAGCCGTTTTCCTGTTCTTCGTTATCACGTCTTACTGGCACTCTTTTCCTCCTCTTCTAACAATATGTTTTCCTCCCTCCTCTTCTTCTAATATTTAGCTGAGTTCTTGCTCCCGTCGCCACTGACTGCAGTGTGGCTTTGAATGCCGTTTATTTGTCCGCAGCAGCTGCGCGGCACTCTTCGCCATACCAATAATTTCTTAGTGGGTGGTACTAGTTATCGATCACATTTTCCGCAGCAGTACGAAGTATCTTACTTTGTTAGTGTAAGTGTATTCATGCGATGTTAAAGAAGCAATGAGATTCGAAAGAAATTTCTCGGCTTTCCGTTGGATAAGCAGTTGTTACGCGACAAACTTTCGCAGCAGAATTTTTATATTTTTTGATTTAATTTGTAGAATGTATTTTTTTTAAACGAAAAATATATATTTTTCTATTTAATCTAATTTTTATCTATTAGTGTATGTATTTTGTCTTTTTTAACTTAATTTTTACATGTTAGTGTTTTAAAAAGAATACTATATTTTTAATTAAATTAAATTTTTAAGAACTCACTTTATTCTGTTCTTTTTTGAATATTTTTTTTTCTTTTTTTAGTTCAATTTTCTTTGAGGTTTTAGATGTTATTGTTTATAGAAGAAAGATAGTTTTTAATTTAATTTAATTTTTAGAAACTTATTTAATTTAATTTATTTTTGTTTTGTTAATTTAATTTTCTTTAATTTGTAGAATGTAGTGTTTTAAAAAGAAAAAATATATTTTTTATTTAATTAAAAATTAAAAAATATATTTTTTATTTAATTTCGTTTTAATGATCTTATTTATTTTTTGTCTTTTTTAATATTTTTTTAAATTTTCAGATCGTTTTAAAATTTAAAATATTTAATATTTTTTTTTTATTGTTAAGTAATATTTGCTTCTCTTTTGATTTAATTGTTTTCTTTTTCTAATTAAATTTTTAGATTTTATTATAAAAAAATATATATACTTTTTTGAATCTTATTTATTTTTGTTTTATTTTCATTTTATAATTTTTTTATTTTTTTAAATTTATTTATTTTTTTATTGTTTTAAAAAGATATAATTCTTTAATTTAAAAAAATTTATTGCTAAAAGGCGAACAGCATAACGCTACGGCCTCCTCGTTAGCAGATCTTTCAATTTGTCTTTCGAAAGACAATAAAGAGCTTTCAAGATAGTTGCCAGAATTTAGAATTGACAATGGTGAGTTGCCAGAATTGCCCTGTTAGGCTAGGCGCTGAAATCTAATTTCTTTCGGTGCACTTTTACTGAAACGGTTGCGCGTACTGTCATTTGTGTTTAAACGTAATTTAAAAAAAAATGTAGAATTCTTGCAGTATCTCTGAAACAAGTTTAAAATTAATCTCCTCCAATACATTTAATTTTTTTCTTAATTCAGTATCAATCAAAAACTAAATGCATTTCAATACCTATTATCTATATAAAAATCAAAGCGTCAACGCTCAATATTTTCAAATTGTTTTCAATAAAAGCAAAAACAAAACAGAAATTAACCCTCGCACATCTTTATTGCAAATAAATATCATTTGAGCCATTAAGCAGCTGCACAACATTTTATTTGTTCACTTGTCACTTGAAATAGCTACCTCCCGCTAAGATTCTTGTGAACAACGCTCGTAACTCAATTCGCCCATAACTTCCTTATACTCGTACTCATAGTAAACAAGCACACCCCAAAGCGCCGCGCCTATTTTTTAGTATGTATATACTCGTACATATGTATGTATGTAGGTGTGTTAGTACATCTATATTTACAACGGGCGTGCTTCATTTTTCATTTCATTTACTTATATTTTTTTTTCGTCTTTTTACATATCAACCATCATTGCATATCTCAAATGTGCATACTTGTGAAATATTGACTGTCATTTGTGCGCAACCACTTTTCAAATTGATTCTCAGAATAATCCAATAATTTGTAATGTTTTTCAATCGAGCAATGCAGTTTTCAATTTCGATTGTACATACATAAACAAGTTCATTTGATCGCCACGCCATAGAAGTCATTGTACAACATTCAACTGTCAATCGCAATGGAAAATTCTATTCCGAAGAAATAAAATAACAGCGAAAAAAAACGCTGCAATCATTTAATATTGTCAGCAAAAATATTTGTTGTCTAATGCGGAATTGCGCGTAGCTTTAATGAGACACTTGGGCTTTACTGTTATTTATTTATTTGATAGCTTGGGAGATTCATTTTTTTATTAATAGTTGTGACTAATTTGTGAACCATGTGTCAGTATTTTAATTACTTGTGAAGTTACACATACCCATAGTCACATTGATCTATAAGCCCATCGACCGCGGACCACCGAACCTACATATGTCAACTTCAACAAAGCTGATGAAGACCTACAATTTCGCATCTGGTGTGAGTAAGCTCTGGTTAATCGAGAGGTCCCTGTCGAATACGGCGAGACGTGACGACTGAGTGGAAATCACAATGGATGGCCATCCTACGTCGAACCCCCAGAAATACGAGGGATATTTAGCCGTCAAATTACACTGCGTGCTTGGGTGGATAAGGCTAAACGTTGAGCGATCAGAAGGCTGCACGAATTGCTCAAAAATAAAGCACTTCTATCACCAGCGATGAAGTCCAGGTGCTGAAAAATTTGGGTTCGGCGATAGTGGCATATCTCAACAAGGTCCGAAATTTGTCGGGGAGAGTGGTCGCGTTGCTCAAACCGGGGAAAACAAGAAGCGTGTTACTCAGGCGCCCAATTACTGTCGGGATATTTTAGCCGCCTCAAAAGCTACTTGTTTAGACTCGACGCTGACATCCCCAAAGAGTGTCCCATCACCACTTCACATCTCAAATCAATGCCACTCAGTTAACACTCTTGTTCCTCTGGTCCAACTAAGTCAAAACAGCCCGTTAGTTGAGCTTGACGACAACGATTGGTGGACATACCGACCTAAGCTGGGTACCGCTACAACATCCACAACAACGGAAGCCTTTCCTTCCGGGACCAACAAGAAAGCGGCGATGCCAACAGCAGCCTTGTCTAGATTAAGCAGGCACCGGCAGCAGACTGGACCGGTCTTAGCCGGGTCCTTTACGAATCGACGATCTGATCAAACGGGCTTCTTACATACATGCGTAACATCAACGCTACATGTTCCTACCTAGCGTGTGTTCAGCTTGACGAACTGTTTCCGAGGATGCAGCAACATAATCGCAGAATTATATCCACTGGATCTCGTGGCCAAAGAGATGTTCCAAATAGATGGTAGAAGGTTTAGTGGGCTAAAGTCTCACACTGACTGGGTTAGGCTTTCGATTCTTCCGTCTCGGAAAAACAATGTCCCAGCTTACACTTTTCCCCCTGCCTCTTAGGAACACAGATGAAGCTGTAGAACTTCAAGACAGGGCCACCATTGGCCTTTCGGCAATCATCGGAGAAGGAACTATTTCTGCAACACTATCGTGTGCATAGCCGGACTATGAGCAGAAGCTTAAAAGAGCCGGCTGGAAATGCCTCAAGCGCTATACAGAAATGCGTATGAACTACGAAGAAGTCAGGGAATTTTTTAAGCACTGCAATATTTTACATAGTAAATAGTATGATACAAACAATTTAATTGTATGTGCTTGACATTATATTTTTCATATATTTTTATTACACACTATATCTAAGTAAAAAGTATTTCTTTCTCCTCTGCTGATGAATCTAAAGAAGCATTTTCAAGTCTACAAAGACTTTTATTATAAACTGGCTGTACCCAGCCACACTTTGCTGTGGCATATTCCTGTTACATGGATGATAAATGATTAACGAAACAAAGCATACCACCACCTTTTAAACTTAACAATTGAGTAATAAAGCAAAATAGTACACATAGGTAGTCACCCAGTTACAATTGACAAAAAGTAGTACATGAACAAGTTAAATGGACGGATTTGTAAGTACAGTATATTTTGCTTTGCTGCCTTTATGCTTAAGTGCACATTTAAGATACCTACCCCAAAATGCGCATATGAGACATTATTTTTAACATTTATAAGGAAACTGCTCCGATAGATGCATTCAACATACCTGCACATTGGCGATAGCTGCCTTAATAATTGTGCAACTAGTATCAATTATCAAAGAAAGTATTACGTTTACCTGCACTGGCCTACAATTACCTAACTTTACAAGCTTTTATTTATTTTACTCATATCGCAGAACAACGGAAATGGCTATAAATTTTTCTAGTTATATAGATAATAAGATACCATTCGAAAAAAAAATTCGCTTGCATTATTTTCTACGTGATAAGTGCTTCTCAATTATTTGGTTTCATAGGGATTCGTATACCTTCCTCATGGAAGTAGTAAAGAAAATTCGCTTAACCCTTTCGACCCGGATGGTACATATATGTACCACCAAAGCTTAAACATCCCTAAAACTTGTAATTTACATTTAATCACATTTGGAAAGGTACCACGCCGTCTGTTAGGAATTTTACCATCAGCCTGTAATCCGGTGAACATAACTTAATTTTTTATCGATTTCATGCAAGATCAAGCCAACGATATGCCTCTAAATCCGGTAAGATGGTGTGATGCTGCAACAGGGTATTTACACATATGATTTTAACATTTATTCTGGAAAAGACCTTGAAGAAACCTCAGGAACACTTGAAGAAAGAGAAGTAAGCAAACCGGTCAGCTAAATCGTAGAAAATGATATTACTTCGTGTTTTGATCGCTTTTTCACATCAGTTAATTTATTGAACTATATTCCTTATTCAGCCGTTGGTACTACATATAATGGGTAACAGAAAAAAACGTACGTAAGTTTACTAGTAAGAAAATGCAAAGAGGAGAAATTAAATTCAAAAGCACATCTGCAGGCCTTCTATACGTAAAGACACGAAAGGGGTTTTATAATAAGGAATTGGCACAAACCAGGCCTAATAATTATGAAAAAACTTTGAAAACAGGCAAGAAAATGCAAGTGCCATGTCCAAACTAAATACAATTTTATCGTCAAATTATGGGAGGTGTTGATTTAGTAAATCAAATGGGTGGCCTGTACGAACATGATAGAAAATCAGAAAAATAGTGGAACAAGGTCTTTTACCGTTTTATAGTGATGGCAGCCGTAAGCGCGTGGGTTATTTACAATAAGCTAAGGAGGAATAAAATGCCTTTCAAATCATTTTTGGTGACCTTGGCCGAAACTCTGATAGAACTAGGTTCTAAAACTACAGCCGTACGCAGGTCAGTAGCACCAAGCCTAGCACGACGTGTCTTGAGTCAGATACATATTTCTATTCAAAGCACCACCCAACAACGTTGCATAAATGCAAACTTGAACAAAGATAATCTGCCAAGAGTGCAAAGTTCCTTTGTGTAAATTCTGTTTTGCAACATTTCATTATATTTTAGGAATTCCTTACCAATTTATTGTTAACTCGTTGACTGTTTATTATTACTAAATTTGTGCATTATTCAAATGCAAAATAAATGAATCGTTTTGTTTGGTTCTAAAAAAGATAAAACATTTTTAAGAATGTCCTAGAGGACGGTTGGTACAGATATGTACCACTTAACATCCCGGATGGTACAATGGTTTACCACCACCCTCCGAATCAGCCCCTTAGGCCACGCCCACTTTGACACCGAAGAACATGTATTTGTGGAGCAAATAACATATTGGACTCATAAATAGAAAGCTACCATTGATAGTAAAGTTCCGGGTCGAAAGGGTTAAGTGCCTTTTTCGGTTAGGTGCACAAGTTTTTCGTGCAAAGAAGGATGTGCAGCTAAGCAAAATATACTGTATACAATTTTGAGAATCTAAAAATTAAAAAAAAAAAATTAATTAAAAAAGACAAAAAAATAAATTAAGATCATAAAAATTAAATGAAAAAAAAAACAAATTTCTTAAATCGGTACAATATAAAAATTTAAAAATAAATGAAATTAACACAAGAAAAACGAAGTAAGTAAAAAAATAAGAAAAAATAAAATTCTGAAAAATTAGGGGATATTAAAAAGTTGTTTTTTTAACAATACAATTTAAAAACTAAAAGAAAACTAAACTGGAAAAATAATTAAAAATAAAATAAAATAAGTCCCTAAAAAACAATAAAACAATAAGATATAAAAATTATAAGAAAAAGCATAATTAAAATAAAATTCTAAAAATTACAATTAAATTAAATATATACATATATATATATTTTTCACAATAAAATTGAAAAATTAGAAGTAAATAAAGCTAAAAATAGAAAAAAAGAAGTAAAATAAGTTCTAAAAATTTAAATAAAATAGAATAAACATATTTTTTCTCTTGTACGTTAATCTTTCAAGTTTCACATTTTCCGTGCGTAGGCATCACACGCACTCAGTTTTTATTTTGTTATGGTTTTAGTTGTGGAATGAGGAAATGCTCAGCTGGTATTTGCTAGTTTTGTAAAACAAATACACATATTCAAACAAATCGCATATTTTGCGACATAAAATTTTATTGCATAATTTCCTAAGCATTCAACTGCGTATGAGAAAATGTCCTTGAATGGGCAATAATTTCGTTTTAATTAAAACAAACAACAATAAATGTTATTTAAAATACTAAGCACACACATTTTAACTAACGAAGCTAAGCCAGTTGTGGGCAAAAACATAAAGCACCCGAAGATAAATATTTATGCAAAATATTTATACACAGAGAATATGCAACAGAACTAAAATGCGCGTGCGCGCGCACACATACATACAAACACTCACACACACAAGCGCATCTGCGAAAAAGTTTACAATAATACATAAATAATAAATAACACAAACAACAGCAAAACGAATAGTTGCAAGCTATAAAGCTCGTGCGCAGTGTATTTGTATTTTTTATTTGTATTTACTTGGCACACCAGACTAATAAAAATAACAAATGTTAAAAATAAACAAATTAATTGGCGAAAAAGCCGCAGTAATTATTGACTAAACAAAATATGCACTTAACCAGTTCGTAGATTATTGTAAATACTCATTACGAGAATATTTATGTGTAAGTGTACGCGTGCTAGTAGCTTTGCGCAAAAAAAAAATAAATAAAAAAAGACACACAATCAACAAAAGCATCACATAATAACGTTTACTTACTAAGTATATACGAAGTAATGCATTTACTTATTGTTAATTCAGCAGACATTAGAGCGTCGCCGTCGTACAGTGGGGCAATTTTCCTTTTCAAAACCATTTCGATTGATACCCAAATTGTAATAATTGATTTAATTTTTTTAATAATTTGAATAATTTTTTTTTTTAAGGTGGCAACGTTTTTCCCAAAAGTAAAAACTTTGTGTACATTACTTTGATATTTTTTGTTTGAAAATCGAGCGAACGATGCAGAGATCCCTTTCATACTATATACAAGTATATAGACAACTTAATCTTTCAGTATAAGTAAACCTCTTAGTTGTTTGAGAACATGCTCTTTAAATGAGTTCAAGCCTTCACGTAAATGTTTCGACATGCCAGGCAAGATCCCATACGATCTCGTTGATTTGAACGGCTCGAAATACTAGGGCCCAAAATTTATCTTTATCTCTTCCCCCGGCACGTGGGCTCTATTTACTATGTACTTAGATATTAGTAATGCGGTTAGAGTTGCCTGGAACGTAGGTGTTCAAGCATAATTTCACGTGACTCTTGGCTAGGGACCATTTCTGAGACATCTGCCTTTAATAAAAAATTAGTAGTACGGCTGATCATACGTCTATGAATTGGGACAACTCTCTAAAACTAGAAATTAACACAAATATTGCCTCTTCTTTTATTTTCTATTTTAAAGTGAAGAAAGTATTGTGAGCACACTCCCGGATATCCGGAAGCATGAATTCATTATATTGTGATAGACACAGGGGCCGAACATAACAGTTATTGATGAAAACTGTCAGGGAAAAATTAACTATGAAGGAAATGCTCTACAACTAAGTCGTCGCTCGAATAAAGAAACAGTGTAAATGCCACATACACTATTATTCGATAATTGCACCATTGGATAGACAATCCTTTAATCTATTAAAAAAACTTTAGTTTTCTTAAATATCTCTTTGGCTCACTGATTTATTCGCGAAAAACGAAATTGTGTTTGTAGGGTTTGTAATGGTTTATAAAAACTTCCAATTCGTTTTTCTCAAAACTATACTTTTCATGTTACACTATTTCATTATTCCAGCGACGAAGTGATACATACCAATCGATTTCTTTTTTCATCGAGAATAAAATTTCAAAATAAATTTGTATTTGCAATTTTTATGCCAAATAAAAAAAAAAAACAATTATTTTTATATTATAAATCCAAAATAACAATTATTTTTGATTTTAATTTTATATGTCTTCGATAACAGTTATTGAAGACTTTTATTTATAAAAGTCATCAATAAAAATCAGTCAGTGACTTTTGCTTTTGAAAGTCATCAATATAAATCAGTCACCGACTTTTATTTTTTAAATCATTCGTATAAAAGTCATCAAAATTTTTCGCAGTTAAGAAGGTGTTGGGAAACAAAAGTATACTACGACTTATACAAATGACTTTTATAAGTATGATTTAAAAAATAAAGGTCAGTGACTGATTTCTATTTATGACTTTTATAAATAAAAGTCTTCGATAACTGTTATCTAAGACATATAATTTAAAAATCAAAAGTAACTTTAATTTGCAGAATATTTAGATGAAAATCAAAAATAGTTGTTATTTTGGATTTATAAAGTAAAAGTCAGAAATAATGGTTATTTAAGGAGTGATTAAATAAAAGTCAAGAAATAATTGTTAAAAAGCGATTTTTTTAATAAAAGTTATAACTGTTACGGTCCCTGGATAGACAAGCCGTATCAAAGCCAGACCAATCTAAGCTCAATGTTGGAGAGGGAGAGAGTAAACTATCGTGCCTCGACTGCCATTTCCGATCTCAGGGATCACTTCTCAATTTAAATACCCTGGCGAGATATCATGTTTCTTGGAGTCTAAGTTCATGTTTCGTGGATATCGACGCCAAAGAAAGTGTCACGTTGCGACAGAGTACAACGTTTCTACTGGCTTTTTAATGCCGTATAAATGGATGCAAACGCTGCTGCACTGAAAGTATTCATTGCGATACCCGCAAGTGATAGCAGAGGAATGTTTTGAGGAAATTATCTCCAATAGGCTTACGACGATCGCAGAAGGTAAAGGTTATCTATCGGTTTACCAGTTTGGCTTCAGAAAGCCCCGGTCAATCGCAGATGCAATTTAATCTGTGATCGACATAGCCAAAGGGGCAATCGAAGGCAAATGGTGGCGCGAAGAGAATACAGAGTACGGTGTTGTAATAACGCTGGACGTAGAGAACGCCTTTCATAGCGCGAGCTGACAGCGTATAAACTATAAGACCGCAAGCTAAGGTACTGGAGCGATAGAGGTTCCGAGGAATTCAGCGTCATGGAATCTATTTAATGCATGACAGATTCGCAGACGATATCAACGTGGTGGTTGTAGCGAAATATATCAAGGAGATTGAGAGAAGAGCTAGCGAGTTTGAGTGGCTAACATCTCGGAATTTAAGCCTAGCGGACCAAAACACAGAAACATTTTTAATAAGCAGCAAGAAATATGAAAAAAACCATGAAATTTAGCCTAGGGTCCGAATACATTACTTCCAAACCCGCAATTAAATATTTGGCTATCATGGGATCCATCTCGAGTCGGCTTCCATAAAGGCTTCGAATGTTTAAGTATATCTGTCTAGAGTTATGTATTATAATAGTGGTCCGAAACATAGTTGAGGAGTCCTTTACAGTAGGGTGGTCAGCTCAGTTTTACTCTATGCTGCTCCTTTTTGGGCCGAAGCAATGAAGGTAAAATGTTACGCAAAGAACTGTTCGCGAATTTCGCACAAATTCTGATAAAGCGTCCTTTCTAATCGTTGGACTGGTCCCAGTAGCCAGTCTCGCGCAAGTGATGAAAATAATATATAATCGCCTAGCCGATAACAACGATGGTCTAACGCGAAAGATAATAGCTACAGAAGAAAGGCGCCGCTCTACGGTGATTCCTCAAAAGAAGGGAGGTGGACCGACAAGCTCATCCCCAACGTTGAGAAATGGCTGAATAAGTGTAATGGAGGGTCTTGTTTTCATCTAACCAAGTTTTTCTCGGATCACGGGTGAGTATCTCAAGAAAAATGGCAGAATAGGTGCACTCATGGCACACGCATCCATGTAGATTTAAGATGAGCTGAGCATCTAAATAGCCGTCTAAATACGTAAGAGGCCTTTGGGCCAACCAACCCCATGAACTAGTACCTTGAATGGCAGTTCCACGGGGAGAGTGGTGTGTAGAGAGGTTTTAGCACGTAGGGCAATAATCTCAACAACCAGATAGTGTATGAAATTGCCCCACTGTACGCCAACTGCCATAATGGCTAGCATAGCCGCCAGAAATCGCAGCGGCAGCTTTTGCGAGACAGCGTGGCTCTGTGGCGTTGTTGGCACGCCAAAAGCTGAATGCTGAACCAAAATCAAAAGCGTGTTACTTAGCGAGCAGCAACAGCTTGCAAATGTCGCAGCAGCAAAATGATGAACACGCTTAGACGCTCTGAACTTAAGTGGCTGGCACATGGTGAACGTTTCTAAAACAAGCCACAATTCAACCGACAATTCAATAAGCAAGCACGCAAAACAGCTCATGAAAAAAAAATCCAAATAAATAAATACGAGTAAATAAACAAGTTAGTAGTACGGAGTTGGGGCTATGCGAAAGCATTGAAGTTAAATCATTTGTAGTTAAAATTGGAAAGCCATATTAACGACAGCAGGGGTTGGGAAAGGCTGAGAAAGAAAATAAAGAAAAAATTTTGAAAAAATAAAACTAGTGGGCGGAAGGGGGAATGTGGTAAACACTAAAACCAATTGAGTTAGTGAGTGCGCGCAACATTGTTGCTGATTGCTGAGGTTGTTGTTTGTTGTGCACACTAGTTAGATGTAGTTTTAGTTTAAAAAATGCAAACAAATACATACATACGCGAGCTAAATAAGTATATATGTACTTGTATGACACATGCCATATATATATATATATATTGGCGCAATTTGCACGACGCTCGCATACAGCAACAATGCCACAATTGATTTGCGTGCAACATGTTGCAGTGATCACGATTTTAAGACAATCACTAATACATGCATATGAGTACATATAGTTTTTTAAGTGAATACCTACAAATAAATATATACTTGCATACGTGCCAGTGATGGGCAAATACTGAGTACTAAGTACAATGGCACTGAGTACTCTAAGTACAATAACAACACCATTTTTCTGTAGAAAAGAAAACTTCATTAGTTTCACCTAAGAAAATACCGCGTAGTAGAGACTATGGCTTCACTAAATACCTGATACGTAAAGTACTTAGTTCTGATGACCTGATTAAATACTAAATACTTTTAATTCGTATAAAAATAATTTCAGGTTTTTCGGACCTCTGGGATTAATTCGTAACTATTTCTAGTCTTTGGAACCACTTTTCCATTTTCGGGACAAATTACAGATTTTCGGGACTATTTCGGGATTTTATCGAGATTTCCGCGATTCTCGCAATTTTCGGGATTTTCGCTACTATTTAGGAATTTTCAAGACTAACTCGGGATCATTAGCACAATCTTGGGCCTTTTCATTGGAATCTTTGGAACAATATAGAGATTTTCGGGACGATGCCGGGATTTTCGGGGCAACCTCGGGATTCTAAATTTCATGCGTTGAGCTAAGATGAGTTAAAGTGAGTTGAGGTTAGAAGTGTTACATCTACTAAATGCCTCATCGGAATTGTGGGGACAATTTCGGGGTTTTCGGTACTCTTTTGGGATTACCACTTCGGGATTGCCGGGACTATTTCGGGCCTGTTTCGATGTTTTTGAGATTATAGCGGATTTTCGGGACTATTCCGGGTCTTTCGGACTACTTATCGATTTTCGGGATTTCCAGAAATAAAATTTGTTTGTGATTTGCTTCGCTGAGCTAAGTTGAGGGTGGGTGAGTTAAGGTGAGTTGATGTGAGTTGAATTTTGGTAAGTTAAGTTGAGACTAGTTGGGTCGAGGTGAGTTTAGTTGAGGTGAGAAAAGTCGAAGTTAGTTCAGTTGAATTTAAGTGAGGTGAGTTGAGTTGAGGTGAGATGAGTTGAAGTGAGTTGGGGTTAGTTAAAGTAAGGGTAAGTATGTATTGCTGTAGGTTTTCCTAAATCATAAAGTATTTAGGACGTAAGCATTTAGCCATCTACTAAAAACCTCATCTGAATTATAGGGCCAATATCGGGATATTCGGCAATTCCGAAACTGTTTCGGGACTGTTTTGAAATTTTTGAACTATTTCGGGCCTTTGGGACTAGCTATCGACCATTTCGGGATTTTCAAAAATAAAATTTATTTGTTGAGGTGAGTTAAGATGAGTTGAAGTAACATGAGTTGAGCTGAGATGAGTTAAAGTGAGTTGAGGTTAGTTAAGGTAAGGATAAGCGTTAATTGCTTTAGCTTTTCCTAAATCATAGATTACTTAGCACATGAGGATTTTCATATTTTTAATTTAGTATTTAGGAACTTCTAACGGGTGATTTTTTTGAGGTTAGGATTTTCATGCATTAGTATTTGACAGATCACGTGGGATTTCAGACATGGTGTCAAAGAGAAAGATGCTCAGTATGCTTTGAAATTTCATCATGAATAGACTTACTAACGAGCAACGCTTGCAAATCATTGAATTTTATTACCAAAATCAGTGTTCGGTTCGAAATGTTCAAATGTTCGAAATTTTGTTCAGCGATGAGGCTCATTTCTGGTTGAATGGCTTCGTA
>NW_023458560.1:40357869-40369457 GCF_013731165.1 Rhagoletis pomonella
TTTTTTGGCACTTTTTAATCCTCAATTCGCTGTTTACTTATTTTGCCATTTTTATTTACTTTAATAGGTTTAATAAGAATGACACTAATCGCTAATTTTGTGGTTTCAGCATTTAAATTCGGCCACGCGTTGTGGTCGGCAAATTTTTTTCTTTAATTAAGTGGCTAATTTGTGGCTTTCAAAGTTGTAAATATTTACCTACTAAGCACACTTTAGGTAAACAAAAGACTTAAGGCACGAACTTGGCAGCAGTAATGGAAGCATTCAACTTTGCTAAGTACACTTTTTTAACAACAAAGTCTAAAATTTGTGTTTACTGATGATATTAAATTTATGTTCTTATATATATGTATATATATTGTATATGTATCTACATGGATATTAGACCGTTCCACCTTACAAGCAAACAATAAAGGTTCGCCGTAGGCCCCTGAGTCTAAAGTATTTTTGCCAGGCAAATTAGAAAGCAATTTTTTTTCGCCGAACCTAGGAGTCACTTATTTCAAAGGAAAATCCGAGCACACTGCGCTACACGAAATTGTGTCGAAAACTTAAAAAATACTTGCCTTTAAGGAATTTACCTTAGGTATCTTTCTTGACATAGAGGGCGTCTTTTACAATACTTCTCCAGATAAAATCAATTTTCCTTAGTCTGTAGAATGCCGGCTGTCGCATTACAGCTAATGCTGACACTCATAGCATCTCTAAACGCTAAGCAAACTATAGCAGACCGCTCTCTTTTTCGTGAATAGTTGGTCGGGGGAGTGTAGACTCAAGGTTAATTACACCAAGACCGAAATGGTACCAACAAAAATTGGCAGGATGGCACGATTTATGAAACTAATGCCAAATTCATTCCAAATATTCCGCGTTCACATGGTGAAAGAAAACAGAGCTCAGCAAACTTAAGCGACAAGTCTCCATGGGCATAGCTGTGCCACTGGGAAACACACCTACCGAGTACTGAGCATGAGATCGTTGGACTTTTCTCTTTCAAAGCGTAACTTTGAACTTAATTTCCCCAATCCATAGAACCAACTGATGTAATAAATGACCTCATTGGATAGCCTTAGATTGACCACAGCGTCGAAATACGAGTCGATGATATGCAACCCAAAAGGCTACTTTTCACTAGCATGAAACAGCCTAAACCAATAACTAAGGCTGAGGTTCATGCCACTGGGGTACATATGATGCAGAAGGTAAATTACTGTACGCGTAGATCGAACTTCGACAGGGGGGGGATATGGAAGATGCCGAGAACTCCCCGTATATGGTTAGAAATAGCGAACTAAGGTGTTTAGACAGTAGCTCCGGCTTTGTGAGCCCAAAAATATCCCCTGACCGCCACCGGTACAACCATCACCAGAGTTCACTGAGCTGACACAAGGCCATCTGTCTATTTGTAAAATTGGAATTTTTGTTTCGCAAATCATCGCCGTCTAATAACACTGGTCTACAAGGGTTTTGCGAATAAGACGGGACCTGGTGTTTCCGAACGGATTTTTCGTGCTGAACACGAATCTGGGGTCCAAAACTTCCCATCACGTCACGTTTTCGAGAAAAAAGGGGTTGAAACCCCTAAAAACAGCGTTTTTGGCCATTTTTGAAAAATTGTAGAGCTGAACCCTGACGTGCTACAAACTTTGTATATGTCAGAAATTAAAGGCTAAATCGTGCCTTTTCGAATGAGCCCTATGCCGAATTAATCGCATGCACCCTTAGATCAGGGGGTGTATTTGTGTCTAGGAGTCCAGGGAAAATTGATCGCAGAAAGAATTTCATCTTAAACGACCATATAAAATGAATGATGCTAAGGTCTTAACTACATTAAGAGTCGCTGATTACGAATCTGAAGTTAGATTTTAAAAATTCAAAATGGCGGATCCAATATGGCGAACTTAAAAATTTTTTATTTGTTGAATTTCAATAAAATATGATATATGGGGGTTTCTGGGGTCGCTGATTACGAATCTGTAATTAGCTTTTAAAAATTCAGAATGACGGATCCAATATGGCGAAGAAGCTTATACAAAGCAAACGTATTTGCTGGATTAACGGTAGTTAGTATATTAAAGATTAAATTCTTTCTGTGATCAATTTTTCCTGCACCCCTAAACACAAATACACCCCCTGCTTTAAGGGTGCACGCGATCAATTCGGCATAGGGCTCATTCGAAAGGGCACGGTTTAGCCTTTAATTTCTGATATATGCAAAATTTGTACCACGTCAGGGTTCAGCTCTATAATTTTTCGAAAATGGCCAAAAACGCTGTTTTTAGGGATTTCAACCCCTTTTTTCTCGAAAACGTGACGTGATGGGACATTTTTGACCCCGGATTCGTGTTCAGCACGAAAAATCCGTTCAGAAACACCAGGTCCCGTCTTATTCGCAGAAAAAAAGTTGAAATTTGTAGACCAGTGTAATCAATGTAATTTTTTCATTTTGTGGCACACTTGTTTAAAATTTTTTAATTAAGACAAATATTTTCACTGTTTAACCCTTCGTCTGACACATGAGTCCAGTCAGGCCTTTTCCATTTTCAAATTACAAAAAAGGGTTCTTTAAATATAGCTAGAGGCTTGAAATTTCAGGTAGCTTAATAAAGATTAGTGAATTACCAATCTGTAAAAAATCGTGCTGGTATCATATATATAAAGCTAGATATATAGAGATGTTGATTAATACATCACATTCGTAACACATAGGTCTGGCTGGACCCACATATATTCCTATGTAATTTTTACCTAAGATGAAGGAATGCAACAGTTTTTCAAAGTTTTCTTTTGAATTTTTGAATTATCATGGCAAGAGATGATTTGCGTTTTTAACCGACTTCCAAAAAAGGAGGAGGTTATCAGTTGGTCGGAATATTTATTTTTTTATTTTTTTTTGTATGTATGTTACCGCATAACTTTGGACCACGTCAACCGATAATTATTTTCGCATCGGAAAGGTAGTACCTCCGAGGTGGTCCCATTTAATCTGGTTAACATCCGATCAGTGAATCATGAGACATATCTATATACATATATAATACGCGAAGGCATTTTTTGTGTAGCATAAAAGATCTGCACCGTTCGTTCGGGGTGTCAAATTAAAGCGCTTCGCCTGTAGATGTGCAAACTGGTTTTATTTTTTCGAAAGGAGTTGCCACCTGTTAAATAATTATATTCCAGTTATTTACTAATCAATTCCCTCATATCTGCACCGTCCGTTCGATTTTCAAAAGTGAGGTACCAAATTAAAGGGCTTAGGGTGTGGATGTTCAAGAAGGTTTTACTTTTTCGAAAAAAGTTGCCACCTGTTAAGAAATTAAACTCAAATTAATTAATATGTTAAATCAATTATTAAATATGGGTAGCAATCGAAATGGTTTTGTAATGGTTTTGAAAAGGCTTTACAACCTAACTTCGTATAGGAGGGTTGCTACATGTAAAAAAATGTTATTCAATTTTAATTATGTAAAGGAATTTGGTAAGTGAGTAAGGTATCACTATATGGGTGTCATATAAAAGAGGTTTAAGAAGGTAGTAGTTTGATAATATTTTGAATAGGGTTGCCACCTATTTAAGAAGTCTAATTGAACTATTTTATACCCAAGTTATATGAAATATGAGCGATGGATGTCAAATGAAAGAGCTTCAAGTAATTATTGGGGGATTCACAACGGTGTCGTATTGTTGTTTGTCGTAAACTTTAGAAGCACCACTGAGAAATGGTTTAGATTAAGCATTAGGAATATTTTTAGAGGTTATTGTTTAAAAAATTTAATTAAATGTTGGCTTTTTACGCCATGCGGGTTCACTATTATATATGTATATATATTTTTTTATATGAGTTTTGAAGTCGGTTTTTTTGCTAAAAATTACTTGTTACCTAAAATGATGTTACTCGGAGCTCGCTTGTGCTATGCTAATCCTCTCTTGACCACAGCGCTCAATTTTTCGATGGCGTTGAGGTCTGGGATTTGTGCTGGCCACTTCATTACAAGAAAATTTTGCCCAAGCAGACGGCGTTGTTGAGTATTTTCAGAATCCTTTGGATCTCCGCCAAGAAATACATCTAACATGATGGCCAGCACAAATCCCAGACCTCAAAGCTATCGAAAAATTTAGCGCTGTGGTCAAGAGAGGATTAGCATAGCACAAGCGAGCTCCAGTAACATGGAAGAGCTTTGAAGGTCAGCAAAATTATAATGGGGTAATATTCCAAGCGAAATCATAGAAAACTCAATAGAGAGCATTCCCAGGAGTATGAAAATTGCTATTAAAAGCGCAGGAATCTCCACAATCCTCTTGATATATACCTCCTAAAAGTTCAAAACTGAGTGAAGATAGTTGCCTTGCGTTCTCACTGTGAATCACTTGTTAATTTTTCTGTACACTAGGCTTTATACCTTAGATAATAAGGACAAATTTCTGAAAATTTCAAAAGAATCCGCTTATTATTAAAAAGGTTATGTAAGTAATAAAATGTCGAACATGCACCCGGTTTTGATCGCCAGTGTATTTAAATAATAAAATAAAAAAGAAAGCCCTTAAATTAAGTAAATGTTTGAATAACATACAATAAATTAGTTTGACTGAACAAGTGTTGCACATAATTTCTATATAAATTCATACAATTTGCATGTGGGTCCAACCAGACTCATGCGTACCGAATATGCCAATCGAAACATGTGTCTGACGGAGAGTTAAATATTAACATTTCTAAGTATCTTAAAGTTTTTAAATAAAAAAATCGTCAAATTTTAAAAAGTACAAAATAGCTGCGACAGATATTTTACATGCAGCCATTTTTTCTTTAATTTGGTGGCACAATCTTGAAACTTAACAGATATCTTGTATTTGATGCCAATGTCCATTGCCTCTAATATGAACATTCTATTTAAAAACTTCCAAAAGTTATTAAGAAAACAATTATGATTTTTTCGAGTGAAAATAAATGAGAAATTTCGCTATTTTTCGCCTAATTATATATTTTAAGGCTAAAATTGTTCAAATACTTAATTTGTTTTTTATTGTACTTGTTTCTGGAACTCCATTGATTGAAATAAATGCAAAAAGAATAGCTTTTCGAAAGATTTGCCATATCATCTTGATCAGGTCAGCGGTTTACCTAGGAATCTGGAGCTTGCTTCGGCAGCATAGTGCTAAAAATGATGTCGAGAAATCACGTAAATACAGTAAGGTCTCTATGTATGAGGGCTTCCTCTATCGACTGTACGTTCCATCCCTTGGTGTAGGCATGCTGAGCTACGGACTAGTAATCGCAAGGAAACTTGTTGATATTAAACAATCAGTCTGCCTTTGCTTCGAGCAAAAGAAATACTGGTTCTCTTTTGCTTGTGCAGACCTTCAGAATGAACTTTATAGGCTTGGTTTTATACCCTCGCACCACCACACAGCCAGCTAGTGAAGTGAAAACTCCAAAGCATTCTTCAACTGAACAGTTATAATTGCCTTGTGGTTCTTCTGACTTGATGGGCTTAAAAGAGTTTATCGATGAATAAAGGAAACGTTACTAGGGAAGACGTAAAAGTCTCCAGTTCAAACAAAAGGCAACTGGCTACTGGCGTGGATAAGGAGATAAACAGAAGAGGCTTGGTTTCGAACCAATGCACAAAAAGGAGCTAATGATTGCCAACCGTAAGTCTTGAAAAAAATATAAAGAATAATAATTATTTTAATTTTCTCGGAAGCGTCAAATAGCCGGGCTCTACGGCGTTCGCCCTCTGGGGTCTGTTGCTATGTTCGGCCACCGGTTTTTTCGGTTTTTTCTTACTGTTTAACGCATCCTTCGGTCAGTTGGGCAGCAGGTGGGTACGCATTGTCTCGAACGAAATATTTTCCTTTGTCCTTAAAAATATTTATAGTAACTATGTGGTCCAAGGATGCTATAGGGACATATCGTCGTGTGATAAAAATTTGTTTTCCTCATCCTAAGAGTAACGCTTTTCAATTGTTAATAGAAGCCAGATAATGGTAATGACGCTTCTTTGGCCTGCGAGGCGAGGGCCTGCTAGTGGCTTATCTATATCGCTTATAGTGTTCTGTTATCCAGACGTACGACTTCCAAAGGAACTTTCATCAGGGTGTGACATTTTATTGAAGAGTCCACAGCTGCGCACAAATTGAAGAGTTCAGAAAATTTCCTTTCTTGTCACCGCCAGCTTATTAGGAGTCAATGACAAGTATTACACACCAAATAAAGCGCTAAATGTAAAATTTAAATTTTCTCTTAATAAATCTTAAACTGCATTCAAACAAACGCTAAATGCACGCAATTTAGTGAAATTAACATTGTTTCGATTTGTATGCAGTTCGATTGTATCACAAATAAATTTTCATTCACTGCTGTGGCACATAAATAAGCTGGCTGTAAAATACAGCCACAAAAGCAATAACAACACACATTGTAATCATATCCGAAGAGGCAAGCAAAGTGACAGCAGTCGAAGCGCTTGAAAGCAGCAAGCAAAAGGAAGCACAAGTAAAGGAAAGAAGCGAAAGCAACGGCAGCAGAACAAGATCTAAACACTTGAAAAATTTTAATTGCCTAAATGCCACACATGCGGCACATTTAGTGGTCACTCTTACAACGACAACGACAACGACAACAATAAACTCAAACGAAAAACAAAACAAAAAAAAAACAGCAAAAGTAGAAAACTACGAAAATGCGGGAAAAAATCGCAGCGAACAATTACAACAACACGCATGCGCATGCAGCATTTGCACTGTAGCACCAACCGCAGCAGCAATTTATGCACATTTTACACTATGCCAGCCGCAGATTTTCGCACAGACTCGCGCCGAAACAATGGAAATTCCACAAGCCAAACGAAGCGCTCGCTGCAACAACTGCAGCAGTGAACATTTAGCGCTGCACAGTGGTGCCAGTGGTGGAATTTACTGCTAAAAATGGTCCACAGTCTTCATTTTTCAACTGCCATTTTTGAAGTTATATTTGTTTATATTAAATTTTGTGGTGCAAAGCGCAGAGAGAGTAGCAATTTTGAAGAAAACCAATTCTTTTGTCTTTTTTCGATCGGTTAACCGACTGACTACGATACAAACTTAGGCATCCTGTCTTGTAGAATGGCCACGCACCAAGCCAAAGGCTGTCACGAGGAATGCCGAAACTCTTCAATAGGCCCAAATGTAGCCATCGTGAGGAGGATTGGGAAAACTATAGGAGAAGCTTTAACGACTACAGAAGCTAAATTAGGACTGCAAAGAAAGATTCCTGGCAGAAGTTCTGTTGAACATTGGAGTCAGAAACTGAAGCATCAAGGCTCCGCAAGATACTTTCTAAAACCGATTCGACAATAGGTAGAATCAGCAGCCCACCTTGATGGACGCACACTTCCCAGGGCAAATTGACCTTTCAGACAGCTTTCAGGCATCTATCCCAGCCAGTGCATCTAGAAGCTGTATTAAAGAGATAGTGGCTAAGGATAAAGTAACAAGGGCTATCAACCTGTTCAACCTCTAAAAGTCCGCAGGACTGGATGGGGTAGTGTCCGCCATGTTACAACACTCCTGTGAAAGTGTGCGACCCCATCTTATGAGTATAGTTACAAGATGCCCAAAGCTTGGAGGGAGGTCAGGGTGATATTAATTCTAAAAGAAGAGAAGCTAAACCACTCCTTCCCAAAGGATTTTAGGCCAACAAATCTGTCATCGTTCATACTAGAAACTTTTGAAAGACTGATTGACCTATTCGTAAGGGAAAGTAGCCGCATCCGCTCAATGGAGATAGCGCAGCTGCCTATCGCAATGGCAAATCAGTCGATAGCGCTCTTCACGAAGTGGTCGGTACTATTGAAAAGCCACTGGAATACAGGGAATACACCCCAGTCAGCCTCTTACGTCGCAACGGAAGCAATTAGCAGGGCCCTGGAGAAGCACGCCATCCAGAAGTACCTTTTTAGTTGCGTGGATCGAATCGAAGCTGGAAAGCAGAGTAATCAACGCAGCTCTACAGGTACAGGGTCCGTGATTAGAAGAACAACAAAGAGAACTCCGCGTAGATAGGTCATATTACCCATGCTGTGGATCTTGGTGCTAACTAAATGAACTGTTAGAAAGCTTTAAAGTTAGGAGAAGGTTGCCTACGCTCATGACTTGGCTACACTAATTTTCGGCAAATTCTTCCCAACAATTACTGAGTTGATGGAATCGGGACTGGGCAGTGTTTCCAACTGGGCAAAACAAAATGTGTTAGGAGTTAACCCTTCTAAAACAGAACTTGTCTTCTTTACAAGGAAATATAATTCCCCTTACCAAAGCTGGACGGGACTGGTATGAACCTCTCCTCTGAGGCGAAATACTTAGGTATTGTCCCTGACTCCAAACTTACGTGGAGGAAAGAGCAAAGAAATGGCCTAGCAGCGTACTATACCAGCAAGAGGGCTTTCGGGGAAAACTGATGGCTGTCACCTCATATTATTCATGGTATATACACAACAGTCATCGGGCCGGTTTTAACCTGTATGGCGCTGGTCTGGTGGAAAGCACTGGGAAAAAGGAGTAATCAGAGAATAATTGGAAGAGTGCGGAGTCTTGCAAGCCTCGGTATATCAGGCGCTGTGAGAAGCGCACCACAAAAAGGGCTGAACATGATCTTTTACCTGAAGCCACCACAAGTATTCGTAACAGGTGCAACCGCAAAAAGAGTCCTTAGACTGAGGGAATCAAAATTGTGGAAGCAGACCAACTACGGGCACCCAGCGGTATTGAAGGTAATTAATAGTGGACGGTGTGACGGATTCAATGCCGATTTAGATGTCGTAACTGATTACCTGATGTTATCCTGGGATTTTAGTTTTAAGTATCCCATACACTTTCCAACCCGGTAAGATTGGGAAGGTGGCCTCCTGCCGGAAAGTGATGGTATTTCCATATACATTGCTGGCTCAAACATGGAAAAAGAGTAGACTAGGGTCTGTACTCTAAGGGCCTTCAAATAAGGCAATCAGGCAGTATGACAACTGCAGTGTCTTTCAAGCGAAGATATTTGCCATAGAGAAGGCGACTTGTCTCATACGGGATAGTAAGTAACTGCCTAGGAATGCCAGTATATTCGTTGGCAGCCAGGCGGCATTGAAAACATTAGGCTCCAGGGTGGTAAAGTCGAAGGCAGTTCGGAAATATCGTGCATCGCTGGCCTCACCGAATCATATAAAAACCTGTCTCTGCTGGGTTCCTGAGCATAGAAATGTAGACGGGAACGAATTAGCCGATGAGATAGCTACACGGCTCGGAAATGTAAATTAAAGAGAAGGATAACCCCCTACTGCCACCGATTTCTTTTCTGTTAAGGGGGATTGAAGAAGACATCACACAATGACCTTTGGATCGATTGGGACGACTCTGAGGTCTCAAAGACCCTGTGGACGAGACTCAAAACGAGTCGTACTAAGGAACTATTGACACAAAAGAAATCTGCAGTTAGGGTTCTTACGGGAGTCATCACAGGGAAGTGTGTTATAGCAACAATGCTTAATTGATGGGGTATACCAACAAGCTCCCTCTGCATAAGTTGTCGGGATGACAAATCTCCTCATAAGGCATCTCTAGCGTTTGGGATCACGCTTTTTCAATAGCTTGGGGGAGATAGCAGAAATTAAAATTTCGAACATACATGGTTTCACCCGGGATAGTAAAGGGTTTGACAGAATTTTTACTTACATTATGATTTAACCTCGGTAAGAAGGATGCGCTTCCACCTGGCACTGACAGAGGCCATTCATAATGGGCAAATCTGCCTCCGTGAGGAAGTACGAGTCATTCGTACGCGCCTTCCTAACCTAACCTGACCTAACCTATTTCTGTTGTTCCTAATAATAAAAACTAGTTAAAAAAAATATACCGTACCCCCTAGTATTTATAAGATTTTCCCACAACGAAAAAAAATTGCAAAAGTAAATGTTTAAATCTTATTGTGTATAATTAGGCAAACATGTTTTCAGAGATATTTCAGATTTAAAATTAGTTTATCATTAAGCGAAAAAATCAATTCAAAAGTGACACCAATACTAATGCCATGCATGTACATGGTTGGGGCGTAAATGCCTCCTAAATGTATGATTTAATATTGATAATGAATTAAAGAAACGTTCTTAGCAGCAGCTTAGGAACAAGATTTATGTATGAACATGAATAGATTAAGACTTATACAAGGAAGGACGAAAAGTGACTAAATATGTGGAGGAAAGGTATAAAGCAAAGATTAAAATAAAAGTAAAAGAAACCGAAACATAAAGACAAAGAGGAAAGTACATTTAAATACTTATACAATCGCAAAGATGTGGGTGAATATGACTATGTGGAGAAAATAATATTTATTTCATATTTATTTCATAAGATAAGATAAAAATCTGGTTAAAAGTCTAGGAAATGATAAATATAAAAATGAAAAGATGAAAAAGATAGAGCAAATAATATAGATAAAGGTAGAGATAAAAACAGAGAAAAAGAAAGAGATAAAATTGAAGAGTGACATGTTATGTTATGGTATGTTATGTTATGTTATATTATGTTATGTAATGTTATGTTTTGTCATATTTTGTCATCTTATGTTGCGTCATGTTATGTTATTTTGTGTTATGTTATGTTATGTTATGTTGTGTTATGTTATGTTACGTTATTTTATATTATGATATTTCATGTTATGTTATGTTATGTCATGTTATGTTTTGTAATGTTGTGTTATGTGGTGCTATGTTATGTTATGTTATCTTATGTTATATTCTGTTGTTCAAAGCATTTCACCTCACTTCACTTCAATTAGCTCTACTAAACTCAATTCGGCTCAGCTTAGCCTACTTAATTGAAAAGGTTGAATTTCAACCGCTGAGCGAACACTAGTTAATAAAAAAATGCTCACCAAAATTTAAAAAAAAATTTCAGAGTTTATGGAAAAAGAATACGCCGGAATATTAATAATAATTTTTCGGGCGTACTAGACATTTTCATTTAAATGCATTAAGTGTGCTCGAAATTTCAGCTAAAAAGAAAAAAAAATATATATATTAATATAGAACACGAATTATTATCGACTTGAAACTTGCACTTTATCACTAAAATTTATTGGGATATAAAGCTGCATATCAGAGATTTTTCTAAATATAAAAATTTGAAACAAAAAATGAAAATTTTTTTATTAACTAAACTTTTACCTTTTTAATTTTTTCGTTTTGGGAAAACCTTGTGAATTTTTTAATTAGTTTTTATTATGTAACATTTGTTTACAGGAACAGGAGAAAATTGCTACTCTCTCTGCATCAAGACAAATTAATATAAGGTGATAGCTTGAGTACTAAAACCAAAATTTACATGTATTTTGTTTTTGCTTTTGCGGCGTAACCTGTCAAAATCTGTAAGAGTGTGTGTGTAAGTGCAAACAAAATTTTTCCATTCACATTCGAAGCCGTGAGGCGAAACAAATAAACAAAATCAGCTGATCAAGTAACACCACCTTATATAAACTCGCCTTGCTCTGCACTTTGCAACAAGAAATTTGATAATAAAAAATAAAAATGCAAAAATCTAGCTCTACAATTCTATTCAAAATTCTA
>NW_023458560.1:40374457-40449474 GCF_013731165.1 Rhagoletis pomonella
AAAATAAAAAATTAAATAAAATAAAGTAGAAAAAGTAAAATACAATAAAAGAAAAGAAAATAAAATAAAATGAAAAAAATTAAACTAAAACAATAAAAATATATTTAAAATAAAATAACATAAAATTATAAAAATAAAGCTCAATAACAATGCTAAAATTAAATATTATTACGCCACATTAATAATAAATAAAATTAACATAATAATATAGCATACCGACGACTGAGTGGAAAATTTTGCAAAATCTCCCAATTTCAGAACTTCGTTCAAAACGCCCAATATCAAATATAAACATATTTTTAATATATATGTTTAGTTGAGATAGGACATTCTTTAACCTAATTCTGAAGCCATTATCTGAGGTAGGACTTTTTCAAATCGTCTGCATAGATAAGTAGGTCGATCTTCCACTCAGGCCTCGATATATTGATATAAAGCAGAAAACCGCAATAGCGAGTATCGTTGAGTAGAAACGCACTTATATATTTATGCATCTTTTTTATTTATACTTATGACCACCTCATCTTTCCATAAATTCCCCTACTTCACAAACCCCCCGTTAGTATATGTATGTATGTAGCGTTACCTAAACATTGAATAAATCTTTAACAGCACTCACTTTGAAATAAAATATTATTTGTGTGGAAAACCAAATAACTTGTCTACGGATTGATTTCAGGGAGCGACAATAATTGAGCCATAATTTGCGTTATTAAAGCAAAGCTGCTGCATCATATCTCAAATAAAAATCTCATTTGCCTGAATCAAATATAACAAGCTGCCACGCTCAGTATGCACCAAAAAAAAAATGAATATTTGCCATTTACACACATTTTTCTACGTGTTTGGCCGAACTTATCCTCCGATTTTTTGTGTGCAACCATAATGTTGTCACAAAAAAGGATTAAAACTGCTGTTTTATGCCATTTTTCATGCCACAAATACGCCCGGAGCTTTGCCGTTGCAACTCTAACGACTCAACAACGCCGACCGCCTTCAGTATGCAAATATTAACATACAAATATTTGTAAGTGTAGTGTAGAAATAAAAGCGTTGTGATTAGTAAGTCAAAGCACTGAAATCATTAGATATCGAGTTTCAAAACTTAAATAAAGTTATTAAAATTGTTTTCGGAAAAAATTTGGTAAACAAATTGTAAAAATGCGAATGAATGTGAGTACGTGATCATATTTTACTGCTATACAAGTTCTGTTAAACTGTCATACTAATTAGCTGTAAAACTGTTACACTGCGCCATGCTACTACTGACAGTGGCGTAGCCAGCAAGGGGAAATGAACAATTATTTTTTTTAATTTTGATTTAATAGCACCATAACATTTTGCACAATCTTTGGTAAAACATTTGCCAATTCTGGAAACTATTTATGTTGAAAAAAAAATAAGTTAAAAAAAAATTTAAATAAATAAAAATAATATATATTTTTGTTAGCATAAAAATCTAAAAATTTAAAGAAAATATAACTAAAAGAAGAAAAAATAATTTAAAAAAGTTAAAATAATTTCATAAAAATTAAATGCAAATAAAAAAAAAATCTAAAAATTAAATAAAGATGAAATGAAATGTTGCTTTAAAAGCAACAAAAGCTATAAATAAAAAAACAAAAAAAAAATGAAAAAAACAGGTTACACTATGTACTACTAAATATGTGAACTCTTTTATCCTGTAATATGTTCTATACATTTATACTGTTTTTCTTTTGTGTTGTTGTATAAAAACTAGTGAGCCCGCATGGCGTTAAAGCGCCCATAACTTTAATTCAAAGAACTAGAAACTATTCCAAGTGTTAGTCAGAGTTATAGGCGATCCGAGTGCCATATTTCATCTAAATCCATGCTGCCGTTGCTAAGTGAGGAGAGGTCTCGGTTTTTAACATCGTAAAATTCCACTCATCCTGTACTGCTAAAAAGTTATCACTTCAAAAAATCAAATCTTATCACACATCTACAGGCCAAGATCTTTATTTGGACCCCTCTTATTGAGATTCGAAAGAACAGCGCAAATCTAATGACCTTGACACTAGTATTTTAATATTTCATATATGCGTATAAGTTAACTAAATTCGACTACAAAAACAAGTGGAAATCCTTCAATTTCAAACTTAAATTTTTTTTTAAAACTCTTTCGTTTAATGCCCGAATTGTGATACATATTTCAATTATCTAACTGCCTTAATGCCCTCCTATGTATATTTCAGAAGTAAAGCCTTTCAAATCCATTTCCATTGATACCCACCTTTTAATAATTCATCGAACTTGTTAAGTACATTGAACGCCACTTTTTTAAATACGTGGCAACCCTCTTCAAACATTCTAAATGTTCTCACTATTTCTTAACACTCTTTCGCTTGCCACCCGTATTTTCATATTTCATAAAGTTTGCGTATAAGTTAATTAAATTCGACCTTTTAAACAGGTGGTATCTCTTCAAATATAGTTCAGAAATAAAGCCTTGTCAAACAAAATTCGATTGATACCAATATTTTAATAATTAATTAAACTTATTAAATAATTTGGATTTAACTTTATAAACGGGTGGCAGCACTTAAAAAATATTCTTAGTGTTAAAACTTAAGATCTCTTAACACTCTTTTGTTTGGCATATTTTAATATTATTATATTTTAACTGAATTTGACATTTCACGCAGGTGGCAGCCCTCTTCAAAATATTTTCAAACTATTACCTTCTGAAACCCTTTTCGTTTGGCACTCATATGGTAATACATATTGCCCTACATACATATTACCTAATTCCCTAAATTCAAATTGAATTTGTGTTTTTAAACCGGTGGCAACCCTCCTATAGTTAAGTTAAGAAACAAATCTTTTCAAAGCCATTTCGATTAATACCCATTTTGTAATAATAGATTAATTTTTTTTTATTTGAATATAGTTTTTTAAAGGGTGGCAACACTTTTCAAAAATAAAACCTTATTGCACAACTGCAGTCCAAGCCTTTTAATTAGACACCTCATTTTGGAAAATCGAAAGAACGGTGCGTATATGATGGCGTTGATTATTAAATAATTTGAAATTAATTGCTAAATAGGTGGCAACTCTTTCCGAGAAACTAATACCAGTACATCTAAAGGCCAGGCGCTTTGATTTGATACCCCATTTTTGAAAATCGAGCGAACGGCGCAGATCTTATATCCCTTCGCTTATTATATATATAGATATACTCCTATAATGTTTTTTTGTACAGTTATGTATAATCTTGTGCTGTTATATTGTTATACTCTTATACTGTTATACTGGTATACTATTAAAGTCAGCATAGTATGTATACATATGTACGTATATAAACAAGCTGTCATGCGTACAAAAAAAAAAAAACATCGAAAATAATATCGGCAATCTCTGTCTACAAAAATAATTGAATGCGATTTAGTTTACATGTAGAGTAAGTTGAAATGATGCAATTCATAGCGAAAATTGCACTTAAATACCAGAAATCAATTAATTTAAGTGCCTAACAGGTGAATTGCATAAAAGTGTTGATATCAAACGAAAGACTTAAGACACAAACCTGCAGTAGGTTGGGCTGGATGAAATGCGGACTAATTATTGCAATTTTGTTTCAGTTAAAAAACTTGTATGTAAATAAATATATATGCAGGAATGCATATATGTACATATTTTCATTGGCCTAATCCTACCTTCAAAAAATGTCTTTACATTTTCGGCATTTCTTAAATTGTTAATTTTTTTTTGCCCTCTACACGCCAGTGTTTCAATATCAGCAACCATCTTTATCATGCCTATCAATCTTTGTTCGAAATTCCTGCACAGCTTCTGCTGTCTCTAACCGATTTGGTGTCTTGCCTCTTCGCCCTCACCCCTTTTTCAAATGCCAACAACTTCTTCTTTCACTACACAATTTCACGTTGTCGTTTTTTTTTTTTGGTGGGTCGCCTGCTTGCTCGCCAACAAGCGTAACAAATTAAATACGCTCCCAAACATGTTTAATATGAAATTTATATTACCTTGTTAGCTATATATACTATATATACATAAATATTTATTCGCTTTGCGTTCCAAGCTGCCTAACCAACTGCCACCATCATCTTGCGCCCATCGCCGAATTCCACAACAAACAATTCAATTGAATTTCATTTTAGTGATTTCATTTCAATTTTTATATTTTATCGAACACCTGCTGTGACGCGCACGCGCTGCTTCATCGCTTGCCGGCAGCTGCTGTTTGGGCTGCATGCGAGGCGTAGATATGCTTAAGAGGTGGCGATGATGTTGGTCGAAAGTAGCAATAGCAGTATCTACTATGTATGTATATCTGTATGAGCATCATCATCATCAGCATCAGTAACAATGGCAACAAATAGCTGTTAGCGCGACAACGTTGTTATCATATGATATCATCACCCGAAATTCCTCGTTTAAATACAATAAATCCTCTGGTAAATAAATTTCAAAATTAATCGTTCGTTTTATATTGCTTTCATTCAAAATTTTAAAATATTCACACTAGAGATGTGCGCAAGACTTCGCGATCCATAGTGTTTGTATTGAGTACACATTTATCCAGGGACCGAACATAACAGTTATTGATGAAAACTGTCATGGAAAAATTCACTATGAAAGAAATGAAAGTGATATATAGCAGTCGATTTCTTTTTCACCGAGACTTAAATTTGAAAATAAATTTTTTATTTGCAATTTTTATGCAAAATTAAAAAAATAACAATTATTTTTAATTTTTGTATAATAAGATAACAGTTATCGAAGCTTTTATTTAGAAAGGCCCTAGAAAATCAGTCAGTGGCTTTTATTTTTTAAATCATTCGTATAAAAGTCATTAAGATTTTTCGCAGTTAAGAAAGTGTTGGGTAACAGAAGTCTACTACGATTTATACAAATGACTTTTATAAATATGATTTAATAAATAAAGGTCAGTGACTGATTTTTATTTATGACTTTTATAAATAAAAGTCTTCGATAACTGTCATCTAAACAATATAGAAATCAAAAATAACTGTTATTTGCAAATTATTTAGATAAAAATCAAAAGTAATGGTAATTTTGGATTTATAAAATAAAATTCAGAAATAACGGTTATTTAAGGAGTAATTGAATTAAAGTCAAAAAATAATTGTTAAAGGGTTGTAACTGTTACGGTGCCTGCATTTATCAAATGAAGTTACGAATCGGATTGACTTCAAATGTAGATACTTGAGGACATTTATTCTCAGTATGTAGTTACCTACGTATTAAGAAAAATATTCAGGTTTTAACAAAAAATGCCTTCTGGTACAATATATAAGGTAATAATTTTTGAACAGCTGGCAACCCTACAAAAAAAACATAAAAGCTCATTGCACATCCGAAGGCCATACCTTTTACTTGGTACCTTATTCTATAGTCTAACGAATTGTGAAGATGTTATAATCTTTAAAGATGTGGCAACCCTACTCAAAAACTAATACATTATTGAACATCTAGAGGCCAAGCCCTTTCATTTGACACCAACGAACGGTGCGGATCTTATAATTGAGGGATTCACAACGGTGTCGTAAGTGTCGTATTGTTGTATGTCGTAAATTTTAAAAACTTAAATAAATGTTTAGGGAGCTTGAAACGACAACCAACTATTTTTTAACACTACAAAAATTCATAATATGACTTTGATGCTACTTTGCGGACCCCCTTAATATATTTTTTAAGTTTTTAAAGTTTACAACATACAACAATACGACACTTATGACACCGTTGTGAATACCCCAAATATTTTATACAGGTAATAACCTTAGAGAAATTCTAAGTATTTACCCTATCGATAAAAATTATATTACAAAATCTTGTCCAAATCCGATCCGAAAGCAGAACTTTCACTTCAGTCGCGCGTACGATCCACACACAGATTTTCTGAAGAGCGTGTCAAACGTGGAAATATATCAAACTTTTCCACGCAATTCGCTGTCATATTGAGAATGAAAAATTTTACCTCGATGTGTAAACAGCCGGAAAGGCCTTTCTCACACATTTCTGAAGTCAGTTTCAGAAATAAAACTTGCAAGATGTGACTGCAATTGAGAGAGCGCAAATCGGAAATATATTTCAACTTGCTCGCTCTGCACTGGCAATCTGCAATTCGCCTTTCGGAAATAAAAAATCGCTTTCGAAAGACACTTTGCATGCACAGTGTGACTGCTCATGCAACTGCTCTCTGAAATTTCTCTTCGAAAGCCTTTTCGAAATATAGCGTATTGCCACGTCTGACAGGCTCTAAATATATGCTTTGTTTGCCTTTTTTGCGCATTTGTTTAGTTTTTGGTTTTTCTACTAAATAGTATTGCTGCGACCTTATTTTATTGTCAATGTTCTGATTATGAATTCTAACTTTAATGTGCATAATAAAAATTTATTACAAAATTTCAATTTTGTTGATTGCTAAGCAAAAAATATCAGCAAAAATAGTATTTAAATTAAGTTAAAAAAATGCATAAGCAAAACAAATCAAGACTGAATAGTCGACAACCGCAAAAAGGCAATAAATGACGTCAAAGGCTACTGCAAAGTCGCAATAAGCAGGTGGGATTGAAGCGGTAAGCTATATGTAAATATGTGCACACTACTTAGGTACATATGTGGACGGAAAAGCGAAGCCAGCGAAATAGATTTTTGGATACACAGAATCAATGCTACACCGAGAAAAGAGTTTAGTTATGTCATGAATTAAAATTTGAAGTTTGGGTGAAAATTTGTAAAATGTTTTTTGTAGTCTTTTACAAAGTTTTCAATTTAGGTTTATCTATATGGGTTATGTTAGAGAATGAACTATATTTTAATTGAAAAATCTTAAAAAAATTAAAATAATTAAACGTAAGCGGCAAACAATATCATTTTGAAATGGGAGTGCTATATATATGAACGATACTGTATGTACGTGAAAATCGCCATATACGATACGATTTCGATTAGGACTTCGATTGAGATTAGGGATATAATTACGATTACGGTTACGTTCAGGGTTACGACAATTGTTGCGGGTACGATTACGGCTAAGGTTAGGGCTACGATTACCGTTCCGTTCAGTGTTACAACAATTGTTGCGGGTACGATTGCGGCTACGGTTAGAGTCACGTTTACGGATACGGTGAGAGTTACGATTAAGGTTGCGATTACGGTTACGTTTAGGGTAACGATAACGGTTACGTTCAGGGTTACTACAACGTTTATAGTTTCGATTACGGTTACGGATAAAGTTACGATTACTGTTACATTCAGGGTTACGACAATCGTGGCGGGTACGATTACGGCTACGGTTAGAGTTACGATTACGGCTACGATGAGAGTTACGTTACAGTTACGTTTACGGTTACGTTTAGGGTAACGATTACGTTTAAGTTCAGGGCTGCGACAACGTTTATGGGCACGGTTACGGCTACGGATAGAGTTACGATTAGGGTTACGTTTAATGTTACAATAACTGATGCTGGGACGATTACGGCTGCGGTTAGAGTTACGTTTACGGCTACGGTTAGAGTTACGATAACGGTTACGATTAAAATTACGTTTAGGGTAACGATTACGGTTACATTTAGAGTTACGACAGCGTTTACGGCTACGGTTAGATTTACGATTACGGTCACGCTCAGAGTTACGACGGCGTTACGGCCACGGTTACTGTTGCAATTACGGTTACGGTTAGGGTTACGATTACGGTCACGTTACTATAATGGTTACGATTGCGGGTACGACTAAGATTGTGGTTATGATGACGGTTGAAGTTACGAATACTATTAAAGTTACGGTTACGGGTGTGATAACGATTTCAGTTACGTTTACGGTTACGGTTACGTCTGCGGCTGCGATATGTCTACGATAGTGACTACGATTAAGTTTATGATTTACGATCCTATTATGATTACGAATACTATAACTATTACTATTACGATTACCAGTGCTATCATCAGTCCGATTACAATTCCAATAAGGGTGTCGATTGCTATTTTACTTCAAAGACATGCACAATAAGAAGTCTAACTCGTAATATCAAAATCAAAACTGACAGTTTTCCCAGCGCACTCGATCAAGTATTTATCGCGCAAAAATCGCTGTAAAGAAATAAAATGTGTAATTAAAAAATTATTTTAATCGTCGCGCAGTGGGCGATTAACGACCGAAACGGTAGAGGAAAACAAAACAAAACGAAAATGACAACAACATATGTACAAATGTACGAAGACATCGAAACAAATCGAACGCCAATAAAAACAATCGAAAACAATAACAAAACCATCAACAACCTGTGACGCTCAGATGGCCATTATCGCCGCCATCCACACGCGAACAATAATTTTCTATGAATTCTATAACTATTTTTATTTTCTAATACGAAATTTTTGCGGTTGACGTTACGTAGAAATTCTATTTATAGCCACATAGTTCTATATTTGTGCGAGAATTGTGGAAATTAGTAAACGCAACAACAAAGGGAAATAAGCGGCTCGCCAACAGCACTTGAAATAATGTGAAATTTTATTAGTTAAATTTTTATGGCTGGCAATTGAAAGTGAGATGGCATCGCGTGTACAGCAACAATACTATAGAATACGAATAGTTTGCGGGTATGCATGTAAGGGAGCGTTTGGCGTGTTGGTGGCGGCGATTTTTGTGTTGATTGCAGGCAATTGTAATTGATCGGCGGCGCCAAGCAGGCGTTTAGTGATTCGCAAATCTACAGATATTCACAGGTACTTAGATAATTCGCAAAATGCGATAATGTGCCAAATAGTTAGTAGATAATAAATACATTTGCGTGCGTACATATAGGCAGCAGGTGTCGTTTACGCGCACGTAAAAAACTGTTTTAGTGTCAATTGTTTTTATTACCTTTGCATTATTAGATGCCCGATTTTGGCGGTGATGACTGCAGTGGCGGCGCGGCAGTTGGTGGTGGTAATAGACAACTGAACTTAGAATGCCAGCACACCCACATACACTCTACATAGGAAGTGGTGTAGTCGCGGAAGTTTAGATTTTTATTGTTTGAGCGCGACGAAAATTTCGCAATGATTACGCAATCGTAGCTGACCTGTTTTTATGTATGTAACTTTGAAGAATTTAAGGAATTCATTTTTTTGTTTTTTAACGCGGCGTTAGAAAATATTATCTTTGGCGTCTATCCAGCTGCTCCATTGAAGAGTTTTCGTCTCGACGTCGTTATCAATGGATTTACAGGCGACAGTGGGCATTTGATGGCTTAGAAAGGTCTTTTGCTGGCGTCTAAAAATACATTTGGCAGATTATGGAGATTGGATAAGCGAAGCTTAGCAAATCTGATAGTGATTTGAGATTGTAGATTTGGCGATGGTGGGAAGAGGTTACAGGCTATAATAAAAATGGCTATTTTTATGCGTAATATATTTAAAAAAAGGATAAGGCGAAGCTTGTTGGGTGATTAGATAAGTGGAAAATTAAATCTTAAAGGTTTCGTAGTTATTGTGTTTTTATTGCTTTTTTTTTACTATTGGATGGGAACTTTTTCTATGCGCTTAATAGAACTTAATCGCAATTCGCAAATTAATAGAATGTTTTCATAGTATTGCAAGGATTGCTTGGTGTAATAAATAAATAAATAAAAAATACTTTTAGTGTAGTAAAACACGAAAATACTAAAAGTTGTCACGCAAAAAATATTTTTTCATCGAAATTTTGATTACAAAACTTAAACAATCGAAATCGACACGCTGCACTCTGGGGTATGTAATGTCTGTCTTTGGCATGAATTTAAAAATAAAATTTTGAGGAATAGTTAACATTTTGATATCGAACCTTTTCAAAAAAAAAAATAATAATAATAATAAAACAAAATACAAAATGCTCAAAAACATTGTTGAATAATTGTTGTGTACAAAAGATTTTTTGAATTTCGTTCGTTTGGAGTTTAACTTTTTTAGCCAGTGCCAACCCTGGACTCAGAAACTATATAAATATATAATATGTATATACATACATATATCCCAAATTTTATCCAAAGAAATACAAAGAAATAAATTCACTTACTCAATCACAATCTTGCACAATTAGAATATTAGCAGGATTTCATTTAACCTGTGAATTAAAATTAACTTAAAGTTCTGAGCTGTTGGCATCCTTCGTCAAACATATTTTCTAAACAGATACAGTTTTCTTAAACTCTCTCGCGTTTGATACCCATATCCAAATATCTTATTTAACTTTGTTAATTAAATTGATTTTGAATTTCTAAACAGGTGGCAGCCCAGTTTAAAAATATGTATTTGTAAAATAAAGCCTTCTTAAACCTCTATCGATTGACACCTTTATTAAAATGTTTAATTTAACTTATAAATTAAAATTAATTTTAGTTTTTGCGCAGATGGCAACCCTCTTAGGGAATATTTTTCGAGTTATATCGTTTCATTGAACACTCACATTGTTGTGATATTTTATTTAACTTATAAATTAATTGATTTTAACTTTTGAAAAAATGTGGCGATTATGTTCAAAAATTTAATCGAAATGCGTCCAGCCATTTGAACCTGAAAGAACAATAAACACACTTTCTAACTCACTTACAAACTTTCACATTTATAATATTTTGAGCTCTTTCATAAATATTTGATGTTTACTTAAGTAAATATTATTGAATTACAAGCAAATACATGGCGTGCTTCACTGCGCCTTAAAAGTATTTTTGTGTTGTTACTCGCTTCCAAGACTCGTACGGCTTCATTCATAAAAAAATAAAATAGATTTAAAGAGCTTTATGAAGTGAGCTTTTCAAACAAATATGGGTATTACTTCACATATTTTCGATGATACTTACAGAGTATGTAAAGTATCGACTTTGTTATGGGAATTTAACTAATAGTGTTATAACTCGAGTCTACATTTTGCCCACTTTCTTAAAAGCTGAACTAATTCAATATCTACCTTTTCTTATCCATTTAACTGAATTTAATTTTTCAAATAGATGTCGACCAGCTTCAAACATATTTTCAGCAGTAAACTTTCTTAAACCTCTTTAGTTAAATACCCGTATTGTAATATTTAATTATTTTATCTATTTAATTGAAAAAAAAAATCAAACATATGGCAACCCTCCTCAAAAATATTTTCGGCAGTAAATTTTCTTAAATTTCTTTAGTTTGATATCCATATTGCAATATTTCATTTATCTTGTCAATTAAATTAAAATTTTTTAACAGGTGGTAACCTTGCACAAAAATATTTTTGACTGTAAGCCGTCTTAAACCCCTTTTTTGATTGCCAAATTGCAATATTTACTTTATCTTATCGATTTACTTAAACTTAAATTTTCCTACAGGTGGCAACCATCTAATTTTTCCCCTATAGTTTTAGCTAGACCTGTAACAATACATTGGTGAAAAATGCATTCAATTCTATGCATTAGTTTTCGAGTGATGCGCGTACAAACAGACAGGCAGACACACAGACAAAAATTCTAAAAATTGCTGATTTGGCTTCTGTTCCTCTAGCAAATAAATGTTTCTTTAGTATTTATAATGTACAGACATCTGTCTGTTACACTTTTATTATATGTATAGACAACAATGCTTATGGTGGCTTGCACAATATGTCTTTTTAGCTTCATTATGCATAGTTTTGTGCCATTGCACAATCGAGGTGCATCCAGGTTATGCATCAATATAACTGGCACCCCAATCTTTAATTCCAGTTTAAGGAACCCCGGACAATTCTTAAAAGTTTAGAATCTCTATAGGATATGTAGTTGCATCCTCATTTGGCATCACTGTATCAACAGCCATGTATGTGGGCGCCTCACTAGGCACTTTATCGATAATTTTTTATTGATAGTTGCCACTTATTCATTTTAAGGCGCCAAGATTCCTCGTTCGCCTAACCAAACCTCGTTGCTCTAGTTTTGTTGTTAATTAGGAAACACTTTACTTATTGTTATAATAAGGCCCTCCACATTTATTGGTTTTGAATTTCTTAACAGGTGGCTACCCTATTTAAAAATGTTTAGAATAAAATGTGTCTCTAACCTCTCTCGTTTGGTACCCATAATGAAATATTTGATTTAAATTGTTAATTAAATTGACTTTGTTTATGAAAAGATGGCAACTCTCACCAAAAATATTTTTGAAATAAATACATCGATTTTGAACCTCTTTTGTTTGATACTCACACTGTTGCAATATTTTATCTAACTTAATAAATAGCAGATTTTAACTTTTGAAAAAAGTGGCAACTTCCTTTATAAAAATATCCTATATGTTAATCCAGGTCATAGGCTATAAGGGAGCCAAATTTCAATGAGATACGTCCAGCCGTTTTGGCAGGAAAGAGCAACAAACTTTCACATTTATAATTTTAGTAGGGTAGGATAGAAGTTCAGAAGAGTATCCGATTGTAGATGACGAATGAATAAAACATTCGTAAGTGTTTGAATTCTAGTACCTGGAATGTGTGCATGTACATATATATAAGTTTTGCAGCATTCTGCATTCCCAAATTTTTAGATCTCAAGCTTTTGTCGCTTCTAACAAAATCTTTTAAGCTTGCCCCATTTTAATGAATGATTTATCGCAGAAACATAATTGTGTTTATGATTATAATCATTCGAAATACTTTAGCTTTATATGCGCATCTAATGCGGCGGCAAGGAAATACCACCACTCCCTGTTCATGCTTTTCAGCTCTATAATAAAATATTAAACTGAAGAACCATCAAATTAGTTAAAGTCTCTTTTGATCGACAAAAACAAAAAAACAGAACGCTTTAGGCAACTCGAAGCGCTTGTAGACTGTATGACGCTTTGCAACGCAAACTATTCAAGGTGGAGCACACAAAGTAACAAGTAAAAGCAACAGAAAAACAAAAAAAAAATATATAATAGCAATAATGATATAATCAAAGCGTTGTGTACGTCATTAACACTGCCGCGAAAGAAACGCTGCGTAAAAGGTGGCGCACCTTCTCAAATAAATATCGGCTCATGAACACGCCGCGCGGTGTGTGTGCGAGTAAAACAAAAAGCTGTACACGAAGCTGTGAGTACGAGTACATCGCGAATAATGCCCAGAGTTGTGTAGTTGGCCGCGCAGCGGCGACTGATTGCTTTCCATTTGCGTAATGAATGGCAGGCCGAACAAACAAAAGTCTTCATTATTGCACTTAAAGTACTACATATAAATAAAAGTTACAAGAATGCCGAGGGAGTGAGTGTGTGCCATGTGAACAGGCGTGTATGTGTGGGTGTGTGTGTGTGTGTGTTGTATGCACAGCATGGCTCTGCTCTGATTTTATATATTTGTTACTTTATTTCGGCTTGTCATTGCACTCCTGCGGTCAACATCCATTCGATACGATCCGTTGCCATCGCCGCCATTGAACTCACTCGAAATGTAGTAATTAATAATAATAATTTGCAGCACGATAAGAATTCCATTAAACAAAATCTTTAAGTTTTTTTGTTTAATGTACAGCAGCGCAAGTAAAAGGTGTAGCGTGAAAATGAAAGAAATCGTAAGAAAAAAAGTACTTTTTAAAGAAGTAAAAATTGAAATAGTAGCCAGGCGCTCGCACAAAGGCACAACAGTCAACAGTCAGCGCGGCATGATTTCTACTCTTTTGTGTACTTAATTTATTAAATTTCGCTTTTTTGGCTTTTGTAATACTCGCATGGTTGATTGCCATCGCCGCTCTACTAGTTACCACCTTAACCCTGCCAACTTTGCCTTTTTTTGGTTTTTTGGTTTTTTTCGATTTTTTTTTGCCAGCCGCTACATCTTCAGCTCCAGTTTCAGCACTCATTTGTGTGGTGCACGTTATCTAGATTGAAATGCTTGCGGCTACAAAAGCCGTTCATTATTGAAATCATTCGGTAATGTTAACTTAAATTTGCTTTCATTGTATGTTCATACTTCACGCTGCTTTGCTTCGTGTTGTTGTTGTTGTGTTTGTTTTCGCTTTTTGTTTCCCTCATTGTTGTTTTATTTTATTTTGATTTTTTTTCGTTTGCTGGCTGTTGTTCACTGTTGATTACTGTTGCTTTGGCAGTTGTTCTTCGCTTTTTTATTCTTAGATTTTTTATTATTATTGTTGCTTTGTTTTCGTTTAGCTTTAGCGTTTACTATACAACGCTAGACTTTTTGGCATTTTCGCATTTTTTGCAGCGCAGTTGCTTATTTAATTTTCATGCCTTCATTATGCCACGACTTTGTTTGCCTGCTAAATAAAATGATCATGAAGTTTCTTTTCATTTGCGTTTTATGTAAATTGGTGCGTCTTTTTGTTTGCAATTTTTTTTATTTTCAGTGTTGTTTTTTTTCATTTATTTTTATTTTTTATTTTTTCAAATGTTTGCCTTGGGCATGCGAGCAGTTAGAAATTTGCGGCGTAGCAGCAAAGCCAGAAATGTTGCGCATTTAAAGCCAGACATATTGGCTGCGTTAGTTCGTCGATTTATCGAACGGAAGACTTAAGCTGCGAACTTGTTGCTGGAATCGTGAAGTGGGACAGTGTTGAGGTAAACGTGAAAGTATATTTTTATAAATTTGCCATTCGATAAACAAATTGTTTGATTTTTTAGGTATTAATAAAAGTTAAAAGCATAAAATTTTCAAATAAAATCTTCCCTACATGGCGAGTCAAATATCAAGAAGGAAGATGCGTATCGCCTACTGACAGCTACTGCAACCTAGACTTAATATGTATGTAGTACGCGTAGCCGTGGGGCCAAGGTAGAAATAGCAGACGCCTGCATGAATTAGGTTTGAGTATATTTATGTAACAAGAAGTTGAAGGTGAAGCTCTTTCGCCGGGATCGAGACAAGACAATTTTTTTTCTAATATTGGTGGAGTTATTTTTATACTTCAATACAGGTTCCAATTAGAGATGGGCAAAATACGAAACTTTCGTGATCGTACGTAACTGAGGTGTTTCACGTCAATCACGTAATTTTCATATAAGTGCATTTTTAAACAACGTAAAATCTTAAGTTTACGGCGGCAACTTTATTTTCCTGCGGAGACACTCGGTACGCATTCTGTAATGCGACATTTATTTTTTTAAAGTAAAAATTCTTAGTCTAGTTCGCAGATTTTTGCGCTAAATATTTAACACCAGTTCATCAGATCTGTATCGTTCGTTCCATTTTCAAAGATGAGGTGCCAAAATAAAAGGGCTTGACCTGTAATAAGTTAAATGGGTATCGAGCGAAATGGTTTTGAAATAACTTTATTTTTTAACTCCATCCAGGAGGGTTGCCCAGGTGGCAAAAAAAAAACTAAAGAGGAAGATAAAGATAAAAATGAAGATGAAGAGGAAGGTGAGGATGAAAATCGGCATTTAAGTAAATTAAAGTTAAGATAATTAAGGAGATTCGGATTAAAACAAACACAAAACAAATGCAAAGACATAAACCTAAGTAAAAGAAAAAAAAGAAAGATAAAGAGAATGATAAAGAAGATGGAGGGGCAGGTAGATATGAAGATAAAGGCACAGATAAAAGTAAAGTTAAAGATGATAAAGGTAAAGAGTAAAAGGTAAAGAATTGACTGAAGATTAAAGTGTTCATCTTAAACTTAACTCACCTCGCATCACTTCATCTCACCTCGCCTTAGCTCACCTTATATCACCTCACCTCACCTCACCTCATGCCAACTGATCTCAACCCAACTCACCTCACCACAACGCAACTCAGAGCAACTGAACTGAGCTCAATTTAACCCACCTTATATCACCTCACCTCCGATCAAATAACCTCAACTTACCTTAACTCACCTAACTCCCCTTAACTTAAATGCGAACCAATTTTAGATTTTTGTGTTTTTTTTTTGTTTGCTGGCGGTGATATGCATTTTCTTCCATATGTATAAAAATATTTCAAGTATTTTTATTATAAAACTTGCAAAATGCTTAAGCGGATTTTTAACCGAACCAACCCATATTTTAAAGTGCTTTTCGGTTCGGTTTTGGTATTTCAAAATAAAAATGGTTCGGTTCGAATCCCGAAAAAAAAAGCTGGGGGCACGGCAAAATGATGGAGAGTCTGCTCAAAATACGCTTGACGTCAGCCATAGAAAACAAGGAAGGCCTTTCACCCCAACAGCATGGCTTGAGGAAGGGACACTCACCTATAGGAGCAATCAGTGAAGTAGTCAAGGCGGTACATAAAGCCGAAAAAGCCTGTCACCCGGCGCGGCCAATAGTGCTGATAGTCACACTGTACGTCAAGAACGGCTTTAATTCGACAAAGATGGGACGACATGCTGGAAGCCTTGGAACGGTCATTCAAAGTTCCAACATACTTGTTATATATGATTCGGGACTACCTCAGAGACCGTTGGCTGTTGTACGACACAAAGCAAGGTCAGAGAAAGATACGTATAACCGGCTTAGCAGCACAGGGCTCTGTACTTGACCCGGACCTCTGGAACGCCACATATGACCGTCTCTTGCGCACGGAAACATCCAACTCAAATTCTGGGAACCCATTTATGGAGTATGAGAAAATGGTGCTCAGAGCACAGTGGCTCTAAGCCGGCTGATGGCGAATGTGGGCGGCTCGAAACCATGCCGTAGGTAACTTTTGATGATGAAATTTGGGCCGACGCATTGAAAGTCAAAAAATACCGGACTCAAATATCTTCGATCCAACGCAGAGAAGAACTACGCATTGTTTCTGTGCATACCGTACAGTGTCCGCGGACGCGGTTCTAGTTACCTCTGGTGTCATGCCATTGAGCTACTTGCTCACACGCGAGGAGAGATTTATAATCTTAGTGCTGAGATAGGCCCAGCAGCTGCCGCGGCAAGGGCACGCAAGCAAGTAATCAAGCACGAAAGGTCGGTGGATGCACATCCTGATAGCCTACATGGTTGAAACGACCGCACGGGGAAGTCGATTTCCACCTGTCGCAATTCGTCACCGGCCATGGTTACTTGCGAGAATATCTTCATAGGGCAGGGCAGGGTGGACTCTTCGTTCTGCTGCTACTGAAAAAACGTCGAAAATAACGTACACCATACATTCTTCACTTGCTAACACTCCTTGGCTTCGCGCCAAATTTTGGAAGAAATACACGGAGAAAAAAATCCGCTGCAAACGAAAAGACGGAAGTCTACTGCGGATACCAGAATGAAACGTCTCTACAAAAGAGCAACCCCGAGGCTCTAGCAGCACGCTCCTGCATCTGCAGACATGCAGATTGCGCTGCAGTGCCAGATGTAGGACTGTTGCGCGGGCGGTGGGAGTTCGGGTTTTAGGGGGTAGCCCAACACGCTTCGGTGGGAGTCCCACACTTGGGGAAGTTTTCATAGAGACTAGCACCCCCGGCCAGTGCATAAAGTATTGCCACCTAATACGAACAAAAAATAAAAATAAAAATTATTAGAATAATTTATGAAACTTTCATTCAGAATTTAAGTGAGTACCTATTAATATAATTTTTAATCACTTCAATAAGCTTTTGAGTACAAAGTTCAACAGTTAACGCTGCAATTGTTTGATGTCATCATCATAAAACTTTCCGCACATGGAATATTCCAACAGCAGTACTTGTTACCGTCAAAAATAACCAAAAAGTGAACTAAGCGGTGAGCATTGCAACAGCAAAACAATGGAATGTTAAATATTGCAAAATTTATTATGAAGAAAATTACATATAATTTTTTTTTGACATTTCTACCATATTTTTTTTTTTTTTTGATTTTTTTCGAAATAAAAATTGTCACTGTGCTGAGTAAGCGCAAATCCTTAACGCACTGAATGATTGTGAAAAGCAACTTAAGCAGCTTTTTTTTACACAAATGTACAAACTTATATTGAAAGACATACCCAAAAGTGCTTACAAGTAAAACGAAAAAAAAAAATTCATACGACAATAAAGCAAGTCAAAAGTCAGCCATTGAAGGTAAGTAAACGAAATTATTATCAATAAAATAAAAATTACAAAATGCAGATACAAGAAATTGCCATAAAAAATAAAGATAACAATAAAAAAATGAGGAAACAACATTAAGCTTTGTAAAATTATATTGTTGTATGACAAGTTAGGTTGAGCATGCAAGCACTTAAATACATACATACATACACACACATTTATTTACTTGCGTACTTGCTTACTTACTTACTGACAAGTTTTGTGTATATGGCTTTATGGGTATGAAAATGTTGTTACTTTGTGGAGCCTCACAGTCTACCAAGCTACGACGGCGGCACGGCGGCGGTGGCAGCGGCAGCGGCTATGACTATAACGATGACGATGGTGAGACACTAACGCTGCTAAGCGCAAGTGCGGCTAAGTTAAGACAGAGTAAGTAAGGCAATGCACAAGGCAAGCCTAGCAGTTTGAGAAGCGACACAGCCAAGCCGGCAGCGATTTAGCCAACAAAGCTAGCCAGTGTGACGAGCAAAATGGCACAGCTTGCCGGAGTTGGCTGGCTGGCTGGCCGGCTCACTGGATAGCTGCTTGGATGTCTTACTACATAGCTGGCTGGTAATGGCTTTGCAGCCGCTTGGCCTGTTTGGGGCTTTTCTGGCAATTGCTGCGCAACCAAAAATGCTTCACTAGCTCACAGCCAGCCCAGCTGCCTTTTGTTGTCATTATTATTTAATTTTTTGTACATTTTTTTATTCAGGCTGTTGTTGTCATTATTGTTGTTGTTCAGCTTGTTATTGTCTGTAATGTTGTACGTACAAGCCGATTGCTTTATAGCGTTCATGTATGCTTCCTTTATGCGAATATGAGCAGATGTTTGCGCCTATGCATATGTACATATGTTGGCAATACCATGCATATATATACATATTTATGTACATACATATATTCGAGCGTTTCATGTTTTCATACTTCAGTAGCTTTTGGCACTTTTGACTTTTAATGCCAAGAAATGGTGAGAACTACCGACACCGGCAGCTTACTAAATAAATACTGGCTATAGCAATGTTGACAACAGCTATAACAGCTATAGCAGCAACAACAACAACAACAGCAACATTTACAACGCCAACGACGTGTGAAAGCATATACACATGTACGGCGTTGTTTTTGTTGTTGTTCTACAATTTTTAACACTTTAACTACAAAACTTATTGCTGTTCTCTTGCTTAAGCCACTGTTATGGCTATTTTTGTTGTCATTTTTGTTTTTTTTTCCTGTTTATTATTGTCAACATAATACAAGCGCAGCTGTTGTTGTTTTGCTTGTAAGCTGTCATTTGTTGGTAGTTGAATTTTTTTTTTCACTGCTTCGCTCAAATTCGGAATTACTTGTAAATGTTGCTGGCTGGCTGCCCAGCTGACTGCCCGACTGACTGGCATTTGGTAATGAAAGATGTTCTTTGTTTATTGCTGAAAATGATTGTTGTTGCCACCATTGTTGTAGTACAAGCAGTTTACGTTTTTGCTATTAATATGTACATACATACATGCATCATTTTTTTTCCGGCAGCTCTTGCTCGCTGCCCCGTGGAGGTTAAAGCAGCAACACAGCTGTGCTCTTTTGCTCCGCCTGAACTGAGCTCAGTTGCCGCTAAAGAATTATTATTTTTTGTTAATGCTCTTTGCCTTTTTTCACCGTCTTTTTTTACCTTAAAATTTTTTTTTTGTTGCCTCACACTACTTCTGTGCCATACGCTGCGCTCGTCAGCCTGAGAATCATGTAGTGTGCTTAATTTAATTATAGACAAAGTGTCAGTGTCACCTGGCATTTGGTGCGAACGTGCTAAAAACGCTGTGAATTTGCTTAAGCTCTGCTACATGGTTCAGTTGGTTGGTTGTAAAAGCAGCAGCGTATCGCTTAAGCGTGGGAAGTTTTACGATGTCTTAACACCTCAATGCGGAGTCAATTTGAATTCTACGCTTTGTGTGGCTGTCACTCGATAGGCTGCCAGTTGGTTAGCAAATTATGACAGTTTTAAGTTATTTCATGTTTGTGTATATTCATATGTATGTGTGTATGTATGTATGTACAAATACTATAAGCTCCAATAATGACTATGCAAACGAAAGACTTAAGATGCGAACTTGCTTTGGGTAGCATATGAGAAAGTTGATTATTTATATAATTTTTTTTTGAGATTTTATACGAAAAAGGTGCGGAAAATGCCGCTTAAATTAGAAATAAATAAAGTAAAATTAAAAAAAAATGTTATACTGTCACAATGATCTCATTAATAACTCTAAGTTATAAAAGAAATAAAAACGATTCAATAAGATAAGCCCTTAAAGTTGGATACATTCAAAAAGAGGCGAGAATAAATATAAGTTTCGAGAGCCTTGAATTCAGTCAAAACTGTTTGTGGTGTTAGAAGTAATAAACATCTTAATAATATTGCAGTTTTTACAAACAAAATAAAGCTACCGATAAGTAAAGTAGCGAGTGTATTAAATTGGCTAACATAACATCCTAATACTCGTAATATTACACCGTGCGACAGTAAATTCTACACACAAAAATCTGAATATATTCGCGAAACAATGGGTAAATTTTACTAAAACTGCGTACTTAGTTTTTCTCTCTGATGTCAGAATTTGTTTTAAAAGGACTTTGAAATTAAAAAAAATATGATTATTTATTTCAAAAACTTTAATTTAAAAAATTCAGTGCAATGTATGATAACAATAAGGGTATCATATAAAAGAAAAAATTCTGTAGAATTATAACAGCATAAGTTTTTTTGGTGCATAAGGACGAATGGGAATAGCAAATGTCCTTTACAAATTTTGTCCTTAAATACCCTTGAAAATTTGAAATATTTGAATTTCGGCCGCTGTGGTGTAGTGGTAAGCAGTGCGCGCTTCCACTCCGCAACTCCTGGGTTCAAGCCGTGGTCAAAGCAACATCGCAGAAAAAATATAGAAAAAAAGGTTTTTCTTAAGAGCGGTCGTCCCTCGGCAGGCAATCCGGCAAATCTCCGGGTGTATTTGTGCCATGAAAAAACAGCTTCTCATAAAAATACAATCGCCGTTCGGAGTCGGCGTAGAACTGTAGGTCCCTCCGCTTTGTGTGACAACATCTAGGCGCACGCCACAAATCGGAGGAGAAGCTCGGCCAAACACTAACATATGTGTAAGCGCCAATCTATTATTATTATTATTTTTGAAAAAATTATTCCTTGAGGATTAATATACACACGATCTCATCATCGAATTTCGTCCTGCAAACTTTATTAACTTAAACGGAAAAAATTGATTAAAAGCGCATTTCCAATACCTATTCCTCCGTGTAAACCAAACATCTTTATTGTTTTTTAATTCAACACATTTTTCTTTCTCTCATTTGGTACCCATATTGTCATTCTACATTGCACTGATTTTTTTAAACCATTTTTATACCTTTCATGAGCATGAACTGGTATTATAACTTTGGTCCGATGTTTGTAAGTACCAGAATAAGAAGAGATAGACCCACTAAAATGTATACTTAAATGATCAGCACGTCGAGCTGAGTCGATTTAGCCATGTCCGTCTGTCCGTCTGTTTGTATGCAATCGAGTCTCTCAGTTTTCGAGATATCCGGATGAAATTTGGTAGGTGGGTGTATTTTTATAATGTATTAATCATTTGTCGGAACCGGAAGAATCGGATCACTACAACATATAGCTCCCATACAACTGATTGTTCAGATATGAGATTTTTTGTTATACCTTCTCCATTTATGCACATAAGAACATGAAATTTTGCAATACTTCCACCCATTATCAACAGCAAACTTAGAGTGAAAATTACAAAGATCGGGTCACTATAACCTATAGCTCCCATACAACTGATTGTTCAGATATAAGATTTTTCGTTATAACTCCTCCATTTAAGTAGCTAGTAACATGAAATTTTGAACTGTTGTCACTCATTATCAAAAGAATACTTTCAGAGAAAATGGCGAAGATCGGGTCGGTATAACCTATAGCCTCCATACAACTGATTGTTCAGATATGAGATTTTTTGCCATAACTTCTCCATTTATGCAGCTAGGAACATGAAAATTCTCACCGTTTTCACTCAATATTAACAGAATATTTACAGTGAAAATAACAAAGATCGGGTCACTATAACATATATCTCCCATTCAACTGATTGTTCAGATATGGGGTTTTACTGTAAAACTCCTTTATTTGGACAGCTAAAACCGATAATTTCGTAAGCTATTGTATAAATAATAATACAAAGTCTACTGAGAACATTGTCAAAATCTATGCTGTATAAGCTTTATCTCCTATAGCACTGATTGTTCAGATACCAGTTTTTGCGATATATCTCCTTTATGTAGGAAGCTAAACCCATTAAATTGTGTTACCGGTTTACATACCGATCACACAGCAGTGAAAATCACTTTGATTGGTGCTATATAAGGTATATCTTCCATAACTCTGATTGTTTAGAAAAAGATCTTTCCAACTATGTGTGCTGTGAATATATACATTTTTTCAAATGCAGTAATATGTTAAAGTAAAGTTTTTAGATGTTCATGAAAGGTATGAAGCCTTCGGCATAGCCGAAGACAGCGTTGTTCTTACTTGTTTTAATTAATCATATCATTAAGATTCCAGAGTGCTTTGAAACAAAAAATCCTCACGTCAGAATGAAACACTAAAAACGCAGTTTTGCTATACTTCGCCCATAGTTTCGTGAGTATATCGATTATTTCGTTTGTTTTGAATTTTTTTTTTTTTTTGTCGCACGGTGTTATAAATGCAAAAGTTTGTGAGTGTGTGAGTATGTTTTGTGGCTATATCACACTAAAACGGATAGTTATATTTCAGTGAAATTCAGCAAACAGATAGACTATAACCTGGGTAGACCTAAATTAAGGATTTTTTTAAAGAAGGTTTGCCACCATTTGCAAATGTAATAATTAGTTAATTAGTTACTTAAAATAAAATATTACGATCGAAAGTGGTTCAAACACGATTTATTTGGAAACAACCTTGAAGAGCGTTGCCACTTTTTCACAAAGATAAATTCAATTTAGTTAAAAACTTAAATAAAATACTAGGCGTGTCAGTTACTGTCGAAATTCGATCGGTTTTCTAGTTTTTCAAGAGCGTTGGAGAGGTTTTCTAACATAGCACGTCAACTAACTTATAAGGTACAAAATTACTTACCGGAAAATCTTCTCTTTGGAACTAAATAGAACGTGACTACAAAAAATTTTTAATATCTTTGGAGGAATTTAAGAGGACTTGGAATTGACCCGATATATGCCAGTTTGACAATAAATTTCGATAATTTGATGCATATCGATGATTCGATGAATTTAAAAAACACTAAAATCCGATAACTCAGCACAATGATTCCGATAACTTTCGATAACTGTGCATTTCAAGGGCTCGATAAATTTTGATAACAGAAAAATGTATATATATCGGTATAAATCGATAGCTCCACAAAATTTCGATACCCATATACATTTGGATAACTCGTAATAATTTTGTTAGCTCCATATTTTTCGAAAACTTTTGATAAATTTCGATAACTCGTTATAGTCTGCTAACACGATAAAATTCGATAAGCAGGGAAAATCGATGAATTTTTTATATAACCTTAAAATTTTGATACTTCGAGGTATTTTGAAAATTCCAAAACTTCGATTCGATAAATCGACAAATTTCAGTAATTCAGTATATAGTTTGATAACTCTATAATTTGAAAGAACTTAATGGATTAACCTAATAAATTTGATTAACGCGACAAATTTCGATGATCCCATAAATTTTTATAGCTCGATAACTATCCATAAATTTCGACAACTAACTTTCAGTGTCTATATATATTTCGACAACTCAATAAACATTGATGAGCTCGATATGTTGCGATAACTCAATAAACTTGCATAACTCGTTCAATATCGATAACTATTAACTTCGATGATTTGTTAAGTTTCAGCAACTTGATAACTTTCGATGAGTAAGTTTTTTATGACTGAATTTACTTCGATTCCTACCGAAAAATTTCAATAAAATTACTTACCCTAATTTCTAGGCATTATAAGAAGTTTTACTTCAAAAAAAAAGAAAAAACGACAGTGATATCGAACCACCGAACGAACACGAGCAGAGGACGAATCCTATTGATCGTAAGAAAACTTGAAAGCACTGGCACTTAAGGTGGCCAAAATATATGAGCAGAAGAACCCGCTATCCATACCTAAAATGAGGAATCCATTTTTGATCGAAGGTGGCACTATTAAAATCCTCATACATATCTAAGTACTTAAAATGCTTAGTGTGAATTTTTTCTTAGTGACTGCATAACTAATTGTGCCAGTTAGTTTCTGCAAAACCTTTCTTAAAATCGAAAATTAAAGCCAAAGACCTTTTTTGCATTACTTCGCATAACTAATGGCATGTTAAAAAAAAAAAAGAATTGTATCTGGAAAATCTGGTCGAACTTAAACTGAGCTCCTTCCTACATATCTAACATTTAAGCATTGGAGCCTGGTACTTATTTATGTAATAATTCTCTATATTTATCTAATGCTTGAATGCTTACCAACACTGCTATAGAAGTGTAAATACATGTACACATTGCAATTGTAAATAAATATTTCCAAATATGTCTGTACTAAATTTAAATTTGTAATAACTATGTGCAAAAACGTCAGAAATTTATTATAAAAAAAAGTAGAAAATCAAACAAAATTTAATGCAATCAACAGTGACAACTTCAAACAAGTGGAATATTCCATAAATTTTGCATAAAAATCGCAAATGCATACGAAATGACAGCAAACGTGAAAAATGAACGGGGTAAAAATAACAAAATCATAATCAATACAACATTCACTTGCCCCTCAAATTTGTGCCGTTGCTATTATTGTTGCTGCTAAATATTTTTGTAAGCATTTTTTTTGTTTGTTTGTTTGTTTGTTTGGCTGTTTAAACAGCTGCATCTAATTACAAGCAAATCAAATTTGCCCGCTGCCCGGCAAAAAGGAGCAACGCAGCAGCTTTAACTAATTGTAACTAAGGCAAGCGACTTGCTGGCTAAGCTGGGCACGCTGGATTGCTGGCTGGCTGGCTGGCTGGCTGACTGACTGACTGACTGAGTGTCAGCTTGTTGGTGTTGCTTACGCGCATATCTAATCAAATCAAACCTAGTTTCGCATAACTTGTTATTTATCGCATGCGCGGCTAAGTATGCACACAGCGAACTAGCTTACTGCATTACAGCATTGAAGCCGTGAAGCAGTGAAGCTTTTGAAGGCGAGTTAGCCTTTTTGGGGGATTTCGCTTGCAATTTATTTTTAGCGAATATTAACAATGCATTTTGTTGTTGTTGTTGTTGCTAGAGCGGCACACGTTTCATGTCAGCCATACATAACAAGGTTAAAATCGAAGAGCTGATAAAATTGTATGGTAAATGGCGAGCAAACAAAAAATAAAATCAATTGAATTTTGCGAAAATATGGAAATACATAAATTAAATGACCAAAAAATGTGTAATTTGGTACAAAAATATGAAGCGAATTAAACTAAAAAGTGAGTTGGTTTGCATGTTGTCGCTAATTGAGTGTAAATTTATAAGCCAATGAAGTTCGTGTCTTAAGTCTTTTGTTGTGAATGTTCAAGCGACGCGGCTTAAGCTGTAAATAATCGCACTTAATTAACTTTTTAGCATTTTTTGCGCACAAATGCGGCGAGCCTTATGAGAACTAGTGACGCTGGGTGCCGCATGCGTTTGCTTGTTAGTGTCTTAAGCCGCGCGAAATTCGCGCATAAACTACAACCAAGAATTTATATACATACATACATACACATATATGCCCCAATTAGCGCATCACATATTCTCGCCGCAAAACTAATTAGGACCACTTAAGCGCTGGCAGCAGAAGATTGAAACAAAAAAAACCCAAATAAAATAGAAGAAAAAATGCTACACGCTTGAGCTGCAGACCACCGGATGAGCGAAGGACCCTTTTTCGAAATTATTTCATCAAATCTTAATCACTCGGCTTTTGGGTAGACCGCGCGCTGTCGCCCATAAATATGTAGTTGGCGTATATCTTTATATGCATAAATGAGTATAGTATATAAATTTGTAAGAGTAATAAAGTGAAAACGACTAAAACATACACACGAAATGTGTGAGTCAACAACAGCAGATAGCAGCAACAAAAAGAAGAAACTATAACAATAACTCCGTCCGGCCACACCAAAAGTGGCTGTGGGAACACTTCAGCGGCGGCGTGTGCGCATCAACACAGCAACACTAGAATACAGCAAACAATAAGAACAAACATTAAAAATATTGAAAACATCAAAATAAGACAGCAACAGCAACAACATTAACCACCCAAATGTAGCAACAATAAAATGTTGGCATAAAATTAAACCAACTGAAATCGCTTTAATTTCTTAATAATATCGCTATTAGCTGTTGTAGCGGCTGTTGCTGCTACTTTTTTTTTGTTCTTCTGATTGTGCAGTTGTTGCTTAGTAGACCCGCAGCAGCTGCGCATGGCATGTTTCTACATTCGATTTTTTTCTGCTGCGATTGGTTTTTTGGCCTTTTCTTCGCTTTGCTTTTTGGTTTTTTTTTTTTTTTTTTTGATAATCCCTCTCATCATTGATAGCGGCTCCTAGCATGCAACGGAAGACACAAAGCCAAACTAGGGCGGGTCATATTGTATGGGAGATTTTTTCAAATATGAGCGTATAGCAGTGAAGGATTCTACGTATAATTCTAAGAAAATTTTCCGAAGAAACCATGGGTTTAAAATTACACGGCGCAACAGTGAAAATTTTCACATTTTCTTTGAAACCTATTTTCGCAATTTGACAAACTCCAAATTGATTTTAGACCTATGGTTTCTTCGGGAAATTTGCTTAGAATTACATGTAGAGTCCTTCGGTGCTATACACTCATAGTCGAAAAAATTGACCCGTCCTAATATACAAACATACTTAAACATATATGTATGTATGTGTATTTTTCTATACATATCGATTGAAATTCGCTGGTTTTGAGTTCAGCTTGCGCTACTCAGCTGCTAACAGTCAAAAGTCGCTTTGGTGCGTGTATTTGTTTTTATATGGCCTTTATATTCGACCATGGTGGTCACAATGCTTGGTTGCCAGCACGCAAGCCTTTTTGTTAGGTTGCCCGACCTTTTTAGCCATCTTTAACGGATCATCGACTGTTGACGTACTTACGTACTTATTTACCTATCTACCTACTTAAGCAATGTAGCTAAGTTCGCTTGCCAGCTTGGATGTGTTTGCCGTCATTTTGGTCGGTTTCATTCTTGACCGCTGTCATCCTGGTTTTGGTTGATTTTTTTCTGCATTCAAGTTGCAGTGCGCATAACTAAGATTCTCTATTTCCTATGATTTTTTAAATGTTTATACGTATACTATTTAGTTGATCCTCATTCGCTTCGCTGAGTGTACGAAATTTCTGAGATTTACATTATTTATTTCCATCAAACTTAACAAATTTACACTCAGCGAAATATAAGGAAACTTTCACATTTTTCTTTTTGGAACCCTCTTCCAAAAATGTTTAAACAAAAACCTTCTTAAACCTCCTTCGATTGTCATTTTAACTTTGACTTTTTTAACAGGTACCAACTTTATTCAAATGCCCAACAAATTTTCCAAATAATGGAAAAAAGAGATTTCTTAACAGCCTTTCTTTTGAACTACCATATTTTAGTATTTCATATCCGATTCGAAAACGCATCGGCACTCGGAAAATGTTTGAAGAACACTCTATTTCAGAAAACGGTTAGGGTTGAAGAATGCCCTAAAGGCGTTGGTATCATGAAGCATAGTTGACATGAAAATAACTGCTTTTCTTGGCTTTGGAACATGCAAAGCAATCGGTAAATGCTTTTGACATGACCAGCTATGATTAGAAGCCCCATGGAAGCAATAAGCTCACCTTAGTCACCTTATATTATGAATATCTCTGCTATTCTATTGCTTGTTACTTACCTGGAGATAAAACAACTGCATCTACCTTTAATTTGAGGATACTTGATGACCTTATTTTAGATGAAGGCGGTGGAGATTTGTTCCAAATGCTACCACTTTACCAAAATAAAAGCTGGCTTCCCTGTTTTCTACATCTATATTTTCATTTTCGCCTGAAATCTTATCATCTTCTTCAGATGTTTCTGTCATCTGACCAACATCAACATTTTTGTCACTGACTTCAACATCAGATTCATCCTCCACACACAATTGTTCCGAAATTTCCTCCAACTCAAAATCAGCCAACCGTTTCTTAGCCATCGTAAGATAAAATATTTTTCACAATTATAACTGCACGTGGACACAATGAGCAAAACTAGGAAAAATATGTATATGGATATATTATTCATCAGTTCAAAATGCAGTGCCAAGTAAGAATTTCTGCATTTAATTTTCAAAAGAAAATTAAGGCTTAATACCAAAACTGTAATAAATATTTCATTTATCCCATCAATTTAACCCTCCTTTGTCCCATCAATTTAATGAATTAAATTTTTAAAACAGGCGGCAACCCTATTTAAAAATATTTTCCAAATTAAGCTTTCTTAATGCACTTTATTTTAACACCCTATTGCCAAATTGTATGTACCTTATCAATTTAATTCAGCTATCTTTTTGAAATATGTGACAACCCTCTTGAAAATATTTTAGAAAGTATACCACTTTATTTTGACATCTGCAATGCAGCATTTCATTAACCTTATCGGTTTAATTTAATTCAAACTTTCAAACAGATGGCAACCTTATTAAAAATGTTGTAGAAATTAAGCTTTCTTAAGCTCCTTTAGTTTGATACACATAATGAGACTTTGTTTATTTTATCAATTTAATTGATTTAAACATATGGCATTCCTCTTCAAAAATATTTTACAAATTAAGCCTCATCTTATTACATTAAACGAGCAATTCTTGTATATATATATATTATATTATATATATTACATATATCCATAGGGTTCTCGAAAACAGCTCTAACGATTTTAATGAAATTTTATACACAGATAACGTTTTGGATTTTAAGGTTATCTTAATAGACATTATTAGAATACTCGGAAGGTATTTCGAAGATCCTTAATTCAAAAATATTTTTAATAGAGTTGCCACCTATTTTGAATCGCATAGTTATTTTATTTTTTGTTTAGAAAAATAGGTAAAATATTACAATCATGGGTACCAAGAGAAGATTCTTAAACAATGCTTTCCCTATATAAAAAATGTTATCTCTTAGGATAATAGTATAACGTTGCCACTTATTTTCGATTCTACACAATTTATCTAAAAAATCGCAATTTGGATATCAAATGAAAGGTATTGTTGGGAACTTCGGTCAGAAAATATTTTCCATCAGGGTTGCCACGCTTCTATGTAATACAAATTTTATATTTTGTTAATTTCAATCAAAATTTTGTTTAATTTATACACAACACATATACGCTAAAGATATGTACCCTTCATTCCAGCGTGTTTCGAAATAGGGTTACCACCTAAATTTTAAAGTAAGTAACTTACTTAATGGATATCGAAATCCTTGTTTTTTTGTTTATTTTCAAAATATTTTTTTAAAGCTATCCAAATCTTGAAAACTTTATAAAGTATATGCAAAGAAAACTTTAAAAAGTATATGGACAAAGCTCGGTCAACCTGGTACTTAAGTTTATACGAAAATTTTAATATGTTGTTCATTTTATCAAGTTATTTACGTGCTCGACAATGTGAACTAATTAAAACTAAGCGGATTCACATTTGGGAAATTGCTCACTTTTTCGAATGCCCAAACTTTTACCCCAATAATGCACTTCAAAACGGATGTTTGCATTTATGAAACCAAATTTAATGGATTTATTAAAAAAAGAACAGAATTCAGAAAGAATTTTATCAACAAAATTTGAAGTGTTCATTTTAAACCCAAAATTCTTTCAATAAAACTCATTTGACATTCGCAGGAATGAAACGCATTATGTACCTACTCAAAAGAAATAAGTAAGTTTTTCTGCTTCTTCTTCCTGGTTACACTTGTTTCTTTTTTCAGACAATCTAAGATGCCTGCTTTTTCTTTTAATCGCAAATACATTTTGGAGCTCGTAGCAAAATTAAAATACGCATATTTCGCAATAATTTGGGTTTCCCCGAACTCAGAAATTTGAAAATTTCATGTATTGTATCTATTATCAATGTAGAAGCTTTCATATAAATATGTTACATATTTTTTATACTTTAAAGCTTTCAAGTCAATGCAAAATAAAATGTGATTCGGAATATCGATATTGATATTCTTTCTGCTAATTTCTTCCCTCTTTTAAAGTAACATATTTAATTTGAATCTTAAATAAAACCTCGGTCATATTATGCAGCCTCTCAGCCTTTATTTTTTTTTTAAGATTTAGTTCATTTTTATTTTGGCGGGATTGATTCCTATTTCTGTATAAAATTTTGGTTACAGTTACATTGTTTTCAAAAACATTTATGATTTTATATCACTTTTATTAGTGGAAGCACTCACCACCAGTACCTATGCATATATTCCTTGTTAACTTTGCTGGAAAATTCCTCGATTCTTCGTATTAAGAAATGTGTAAATTTCAAGTTCGCTGCTTAAGTCTTTCATTTTTACTCAATTCCTACAGAACGTCGGCAAAAGTGTCATTTAACCTGACGAACGCGAAAAAGCGAAGCACAACGAATAGCCAAATGCGACACCAAGAGACAAAGAGACAAGGGCGCATAAAATATATGCATATGTATGTATGTATATAAACGGACTAAACTTAAAACAAAAGATCACACCGTGAATGAATGAAATTCCTTTCGGCTGAAGAATGAAATTAATGTGCGCCGATAGCGAATTTAATTTATTGCGACAATTTCTCATTCGACGACAGGCAACGGGTAATGGGCAGGCAGTAAAACGCCAAAGGGGAGATCGGCCAAGACCACCAAGTAACACACTTTTTGAGCAGAAAAAGGGTTTCGAGTGCAGGCACGTATGCATGTGTATGTGAGTGTATGTTTGTGTGGTAGCGTGTGCGACATTCATGAATTAATGTTCGTTCGCTTATTTTAGACTTCTGAGTATATTTTTTTCTGTCACTGCTGCTGTGTGTATGGCTACATGTACTCCTTGAAGTTATTTGTTTGTTGTCCATTCAACTAGTGACATGATAAGCCTGGCTAATGATGGTTAATAAGCCATTAAGAGGGTATAAATTGTTTTGTTAGCACTTTTTCGAGAAACATCATCGAGTGACTTGAATTTATTTTGAAGTTAATAATTCATGATGCTGGCGACAGAGAGAGGAGCAGAGTATGTATTAAGATGTATGTGATTTTTAAAGATGCTGTTTGTACAGTTTTTTAGTGCAGTTGTAGCCCAATGCAGTTCAAATATTATTAGAAACTCTTCTGCAAATAATAATGGGTGTTGTCGGTTGTCGAATTCACATACATTTTTTCAATATCTTAAAAAGGGGCATAACTAAAAAAAAAAAAATCGGTCGATGTTTTTCCATAACTCGATTCGTACGATTCATCTCAAATTAATGCAAATATTTTTTTTTCCTGATTTAATTCTGTAACTACAAAACTAGTGTTATACTTGTTTATAAATTAATTGTGTTGAATCTTTACCATTCAAGAGCAGTTATTTTACATCAGTACACCTGAACCATACTCAATGCGCACACAAAAATACCCAGAAAACCCCTGGAAATTCCCTAAAAGATGCAAACAGATCCTGCAAAAAAAATTTTAGTGCCTCGAAAAAATTCCAAAAATCACGAAGAGCTTTCCAAGGCCTCAAAAAATTCTAAGACTCTTGACATAATCTCGAAAAGTTCTGCAATACTAGCGAAAGCTGCCGAAAATATCTAGAATAATCCCTAAAAAGTACGAAAAATTTTGAAATATCCCAAGATAGCTTCGAAATGCTCCCATAAAAGACCGAAACGTTTAGAAACTTTTGTGAAGAGTGCCAAAGATTCCAATCATATTCCAAAAATCTTCAAAATTGCCGAAAATAATCTAAATGTCCCGCGAAAATTCCTGAGAAATTCCGAAAAATTTTCGCCCGGCCCGAAAATTCTCGAAAGTTTTAAAAAGTTCCAAAAGTTCCAAAAATGTCTCTTAAAAAAATCCCAAAATCAAGAAAGTTCACCGGAAAATCTCGCAAAAGCCCTGGAGAGTTTTTAGAAACCCGAAAGTCTTGAAGAGTTCCAAGCGGTCTCGGAAAAAGCCGAAAGATTATGGAAAATAACCGAGAAATAAAAGCAATATCCGAAAAAACGGAGGGACCTTGAAAACATTGTGAATAATATCGAAAAGTTCCAAACAAATCTCGAAAAAAAAACTAAAAATTTGCCGAAAGCTTACGAATGTATGGCTAAATCCGAAGAGGCCCACGAAAAACTACTAAAATTCCCGAACAAAAATTTGAAAAGTTACTAAAATTTCTCGAAAATAACTCTAAAGTTAGCCAAAAGAATCCAAATGCATTTCGAAAAAATTATTTACGCACGGAATGCCCTCGAAATTATCCGAAAACTTCTGAAAAGTTACCAAAAGTTCTCGAAAATAACTCCAAAATTGGCCAAAAGAATCCAAATATATTTCGAAGAAATCTTTTAACGACCCGAAATAATTCCAAAAAATTCCGCAAAAAGCACGTGGTGTTCTTGATATACCCGGAAGAATCTCGAAGAGTTGCAAGGGGCCTCGAAAATTTTCAAAAAATTATGGAAAAATTCCGAGAAATAAAAAGAAGAATACGAGGAAAACGCATATGCCTCGCAAATGCCGCGAATAAAATAGGAAAGTCGCCAAAAAATATTGAAAAAGCTGTTAATTTACCAAAAGCTCACGAATTTGTCGAAAAGTTCTTAAAAGCACCCAAGCATCCAAAGGAAGCTCGATACATTTGCTGTAAAAAAAAAACCTGGAAATTTCCTATTACTGCATACAGACCACGAAAATAACGAAGAGTCGTGAAAAAACCTCGATAGGTTCCAAACAAATTACCAAAAAGTGCTGAAAATAAAGTCCTTGAGTTTGCCGAAGAATCCTAAAAATGTCCGACAAAACCCCAAAAATCCCGAAAGTTCCTTAGTAAATCCCAGGAAAAATCTAGAAAAATCAGGAGAGCCATTAACCTATTCCATTGTCATTAATGCCTTAAAAGAAAAAAAAACGAAAGCACAGCACTATGTTTTTTTACCATTTTAATTAATAAAAATACCAAAAATTTCATCGGAATTTTGGCAGCGTGGTTAAAGGTTTGGGGTTTGCTGAGGTTGTGAGTGTTTTTCCGGTGTACAGAAATACCTACGATGTAAACGATGATGTATATTAAGTTTTGATAAATGTTTAGTATGATCAGAATTTCATAACTTAACTTTTGCCAAATTCGTCATTATTAATTTCATCAACCACGCATGCGCCGTTGGACATAAGTAACTGAAGTCATCGAAATATATGTATAATATTTTTTATACCCGAGCGCACTTGTGCACAACACATTTTGTTCACATAACGGTTGTTTGTAACAGCCAAAACGAATCGAGATAGATATAGACAAATGTATACATAAATGATCAGGATGAAAAAAGAAATCGATTAAGCCATGTCTGTCTGTCCGTCCGTCTGTCCGTCTGTCCGTCTGTCCGTCTGTCCGTCTGTCCGTGTACACGATAACTCGAGCAAAAATTGAGATATCTCAACGAAATTTGGTGTGTAGGTTTCCCTTAATCCAAGGTGGTATTGAAAATGGGCGAAATCGGACTTTAACCACGCCCACTTCCCATATAACGGTAATTTCCAGAAATACGAAAACTGCGATATTTTAGTAACTACTGAAGATAATTCACTCAAAATTGATATTTACAATAATTTTCAGACGAAAAATAAGAATATTATAAAGTTTTGGAAAATGGGCGTAGCCACGCCCACTTATGGTTACATGTGTATATCTTGGTAACCGCTGCACCAATTTCTTCCAAACTTGGCACAGTTGTTGGCCTTCGCATAACATACCAAATGGCCGATAATTTTTAAAATCGCTCAATAACCACGCCTACTTCCCATATAACGGTAATTTTCAGAAATACGAAAACTGCAATATTTTAGTAACTACTGGAGATTATTCACTCAAAATTGATATTTATAATAAGTTTTAGACGAAAAATAAGAATATTATAAATTTTTGGAAAATGGGCGTAGCCACGCCCACTTATGGTTACATGTGTATATCTTGGTAACCGCTACACCAATTTCTTCCAAACTTGGCACAGTTGTTGGCCTTGGTACAGCATAAAAAACCGCCGAAACTTTATAAAATCGGACAATAAACACGCCCACATCCCATATAACGGTAATTTAGAGAAATACAAAATCTTCGATAAATCATTAAATATTGAAGCTAATTTTTTCAAAATTGATGCTTGCAACAATTCTTTACCAAGAAATACGTTTATGGTCAAATTTTGGAAAATGGGAGTGGCACCGCCCACTTATGATCACATATAAGTATACCGGTAACCCTTCTACCAATTTGTACCAAACTCGGTATGGTTATTGTACTTGCCACGTGTAAGCAAAACGTTGAAAATTGTTGAAATCGGACTAATATAACGGCCGATTCTCATATAACGGTAAATTTAAGAAATGCTTGAAACTTCAATATTTCGAAATTGAAGGACGCTAATTTACTCAAAATTGTTACAACTCGGCTTACCATCTAGCGGAAGGTTTCGGAAGGGTGAAAAAACATATATTTAATACTTGCGCCGGGTATTTAATGTTCGGCTCCGCCCGAACTTAGCCTTTCTTACTTGTTTCTGAATACGCTTTGATCATCTGCCGCTTCTGCATTCTATTACGATCACCTTTTCCTTTTTTTGTCCCTTAAGCATTCATAATGCCTTAAATTATTTTAAATGCGAGCATTCAACCACTGGCGCGCAATAATCTCTTACGATAATGCTCGGCTTAACCCTCGATACCATTCAATATTTCGACATTTTTAAACGTATGCAAAATTTATGCGATGCCACTGATTACAATCGCAATTGCAATACAAAGAAAGCGAAAAGTTAAACGCTGCAGGGTATAACCTGTCGAAAGCTATCAGCGATTAAGCTGCTTCTTATAGAAGTTAGTGGATGCCGCTATTATATATGAACAATAAATAAGTAAATACCTATACATACATACGTGCTTGTTCATATATGGCAGAATGCATAATGAAGCGTGGGCGTAGAGCTGTGCTTAATGAATATTTAATTGTTCGGTGCTAATTGCTTGTAATCAGATGCAGTCGATATATGGATGACAGGCGATTCTTGCATTGCTGCAAATCGATGTGGGCGCAGCAGAATAGTGGTGCTAAATTTGATATTTAAATACACAAAGAAATAAATTTACCAATACTTAGTTGAGCAAACCTTTTAAGGGATTTTAGTCTGAAGTTTCAAAAGTTTGAAATAACTTCCATTTTTAATTAAATATTTGTGGTTAAACTTAAGGGTGCGAGCAGTTAATAAGGTTATGTAATTAAAACATCACAAGGCCGAAACTAATTGACATCTTAATCAAACTTGGTTGTGCCTTCTGTACATTTTACCGAACTTTAAAAAACTTCCTACAGTGTTGAATGATCGTCCGAAATCAATTTTACTACCACTACCGCTGCTCAGTGGTTCAAAAGAGGAATATACTATTCATAATGCACCTTCATAATGAACCTTCATTTTTAAATCAGTTTTATTAACTAATTTATTTATTTATTTTTTAATGAAGACTAGTTGAGCCCAGTTTTAGAATTTTTATTTGTTTATATACACTTTTTTAGTCTCTTCATCTGACTTGTTTCTCTAGACTTCATCATTACTCTGCCACAAACCAAAAAGGCCTACCTGATGGAATGAAAGTTTTGAGCATCGATTATCAGCCAGCACTGACTGTACGACGCCGGTTGGGATCCCAATAGAAAAGTGGTATATCAACCTACACTGACGGTTCAGATATGGATCAAAGAACCGGTACCAGTTCCTATTCGGAGGATCTGCAAATAAGACCGTCCTGACGTCTGCCAAATGACTGCAAATTTATGCCTTAGGAATAGGTATAGATTTCAATAAATTTAGGATAAAATTAGAAAAATAGATGAATACATCATAGCAGTTACAAATGACTTATGGATACGGTGACCATCCGTCCTGTATTATACGGGACAGTCCTCCTTTTGGCCCATTATCCTGGTAATTTATATATCTATTTTATACGGGCCGCCAAATGTTCTCTATTTCTTTTAATGTACCGTATTTATCCCGTATTCGGTATTTCGACGCCTTAACATCTCATTGAAATGGCATGCCTATGAACGAGTTTTAAGCCATGTTGGTATATGATCGTAATTATTTTCTAATCTGAATGCCTGTGATTCGAATCGAGGAATATATGCAATGAACAAAATAGAAATTAGGACTCAACATTTTAGTAAGTTTTGGCTTAATTCCTTAGTTTATTTAATGTTTATTATTTATTTTATGAAACTAAAGCTCTTTTCCTAACAAAACCCATATAATACCAAATTTCAAACTTTGTGCAAAAACCTATAAAAATTCATTCTTCACTAAAATTTCATGTTTCACTAAAATTTCAATTTTTTTAATTAGAATCTTTAGAAAAAAATTTTGTTTGCAGTTTTGTAACTCATTTAAATTGAATATAATAAAGTGCGAGTGGAAAGTGCTGCTCATTTGCCTCTGTTTCAAAAAAATGGTTGAACATACTTACTTTGTATGAAAAAAATGCGTTCCACCGTCAACAAAAAAAAAATAAAAATTGCCGAAAATTAATGGCAAACCTTAGCGACTTGAAATTGCACTTCGCTTTATTAAAATTGAACGATTTTTTTTTTTTTACGGGGTAAAATTCTGCAGAAAATTATCCCACGAATTTGGGATGTTACTAAAAGGATACTGTTTCAGGGCTAATACAATATTGTGGAAAACATTTCCAAAATTATTTTTTGTCCCGTATTCGGCTCTCATAGGGCAAATAGGTAAAAGTCGGAATACCTACGTTTCTTTCTGCAATATTTTTTTAGTAATGCATAATGCACAATAAAGCATATTATTCCTCATAAATCTTTGTTCTCAAATGTATAAAAATTTTCCAAGGCACACCCCTTTCTAAAGTTCAAAACTAAATAAGTTTGTATCTATTAACACTTCATACTAAATTTAATGTACGGTAGAAATATTTTTCGCATTGCGAAATTCCACATAAATTCTATTAATAATGTAATTACATTATTATTAACAATATAAGCGTAAAAAATGAAGTGTCATAGGCAAACACTTAACACATATTTTTGTGAATTGAATCATCAATGGAACGCGTATTTGAAATATAAACAAAAAAAAAGCAGACACACTAATTAAATGCATTAAAAAAACTCGGAGTAAATAAAAAAAAACTGACAAGGTATGTCAAATAACAAATTCCTAAGCTACAAATCCACACACCCCTGTTTATAAGCCGTGTTTTGTTGTTATAAAAGTACTTATTTGCTAAGTGATTACGATTTGCTTTAAAAGTATTTGAGTACTAATTACTATATGGGCATTCCTGCATTTTTTTCGAATTGAATTTTTTCTTTATTTGCTAAATATGCACTTTTCTACACATATTTGTGTTTACCAATTTTGTTGCGCTATTCTAAAAATATTCTACTACGCGTTAAAGTTCGTAAATCACTTAAGATTACATAAACGCTGTTAAGTGCGCTGTAGTATTCTGTGGAAATTTACAATTGTTGAATGAATAGTTATTTGGCGGAATAAGTGTTTATGAAAATGCGAAAAAGAGAAAATAAATGTATGTATGTACATATGAGGCATTCTTTTTCATATCGGACACCATTTGGTGGCACACTTTCGGTTGGCTACAAATTTATTTTATGGGTTCTATTTTTAAAATATTTTTTTTTTTTATTCTGAGATGTTTGATTTTATGAGAGTCAAAAGTTTTTGTTTTCGAAAACTTAAAAAAATTTGGTGCCATTAGCCAATTAAACGCCTAGTGGAAATCCAGCATTAGGATGAGATATATTTAGCAAGGTTTTAAAAATCGTGCTTTTGCAAAAATGCAAATTTTATTGCTGGTTACGATAGAATAAATATCCAGTAAAAATATATGCTCGGCAAGGTTTAAAATGTTGATTTATATGGTGCTTGTTATATAATGCACATTGAATAAAGAAAAGAAATATAGCAAAACTGGTCAAAATAAGAAGTTTCTATTATTTCTTCCACCACTGTTTATCCACACCTGAGTGAAAGATCGACCTATCTCGGCAGCTAGTTCGAAAATGCTCTGTTAGCGCAAGATCATCTATATAAGCGATAAACTTATTTGTCGAAGGAGTTCCGGATTCTGATGATGCCGTACGGTTCTAGTCGGGCGACTCCAACTGGGAATAATTAGGAATACAACTACCTTTCCCTTCCATCTGACCATTGCAGTGTCTTTCAGGCAGAATTGGCGGCCATCAACGAAGCTCTTGTCAGCCTAAAACTAGCTTAATACATATATATATATGCATGGGTATGTATGTACATATATAATCAGACAGCCAGGCCGGCGGTATGGTGCTTAACTTTGATACTATTTATAAATTCGGAAACAGTTGCTAACTGCTACTTAACGAGATGGCACAGAAGTTCAATCCGCAGCTGTAATGGGTATCGGGGCATCGTGGCATACCAGAAAATGAAAAGACAGATGAGCTTGCAATACTTCCATTTTCATTACACTTTCACCAACCTTAAAGCACGTGCTAACAGAAAACGTACTTAAAGATGCGTGTAGCAGGCGGGAACGTACTGACACCTGCATTACAAGTAAGCTTATGTGGCATGTGTAAGGTTGGCATACTCTACGAATTGGCTTACGCGTTGGGGGTTCTTCATCCATGTGGTATCACAATCGGTCTCGCCTAAGAGAGCTGGCCTTGTTCTAAGTTCAGCAGCCACTTCAACCTAACTTAACCTATGCTCAACTTATTATTAGTTGATTATTTAATTCCCTACTAAATACCGCATTTGATCTTTGAACTGAAATTTTACACCTTTTTTTTTTTGTTTAAGATCGCACGTTTAATTTGCAAGTATTCCATGAGCGAAGCCAATCAAGCGTATTGATTGATTAACAAGCCAAACAAATAAATCGTATAATTTTACTATTAACAGATGATAAATCATTCTAACACTGCATGTCAATTGTAAAGCTTAACACATCAATTAAAAATAATGAAATAAAAAACAAAATACAAACACGTACTTATAAATCGCGCTGTTATTAGAGAATTTTTGTAGTACAATGGTCGAATTTGCACAATAATTTCTTGGGATAAATTTGGCAGAATCTTCTACAGAATTTTGAGAATTTTTATATGAAAATTTTTTTAACCAATATTTATCTCGCATAGATCATGAAACTTGCTAGGAGGGTTTATTTACAAGAGACCTCACCCTATATGTATAGGTCTTGCTAATTTTTTTTTGTAATAATTTGTTACGGCCGAGAGAACATGGAACTTAAGTCGCAAAGGTCACTTAGCCGCGATCTATAAAATATACACTCCTAACTGTAGCTTTTTAACAGGCCACTGCACATTAAAACCGGTTTCGAATGAATTTTTCACCACTAACGTCTCCTCAAGCTCTGCGGGTGAGGAATGCGATACTCGGAGCGAAGATTTAATAAACTCTTCCACGGATTTGTCGAAGCATGGGGGAAGAGTCGATCAAGTATCCGTTGCCGGTAATTTACTCGTATGCTTTCCGAATCGATCACACGCAGAATAACTTGTGCAGCAGATGTGACAATTATTGTAAAGGCGTCGTCCGAATATTAAGAGATCGCATTAGTGATATTATTAGCTGGCAGGCTGTCAAATTAACTTTGACGGCTATTTGAAACCATCCTATGTCAATACCTCACATTGGTGGTGACCCCTCGCCATATCTCGCTGAACTGAGCACGGCTAGTATCTATGATTTTGTGATCTTCATCTGTGCGAAAAATTGCTGTCACTTATATAGGTAAGTTTTTATTTTTAAATCTGAACGCTTGTGATTCGAATCGAGGAGCACATGTGTAAGCATATGGTTTCTGAGGTTATTATTTGTTAAAGATGCAGCTTCAGGGCTAATAAATCTAAGAACATTGAAAAAGGTTTTAAAATCCTCTAGCTTTTTTGTAAAAAAGGCAAAACTATTTTTTGTCCCGTATTCGGCTGCCATAAATATGGCAACGTTGGATGGGGACAGCGAAGATAACCTAACATAACCTAAACTGCCCGATCTTCTTAAGAATGTTGTTTGAAAAGTTTTCCTACCCCTTCGTTATTAGCCTGGAAGAATTCTCAGATTTTGAAATCAAATTAATTCTTGGCATTGTAAAATGTTTGGAATATAGGAAACATGGAATTCAAACGCGCCTCATGCTTGAAACAACCATCTTAACTTAAGACAATCAGGCTAGCTTTACAAATTCAGAAACCCACCTTCTCCCAGACCACAGCTAAGCGTTTCTTTACAAAAGAAAATAGCGTTTTTTAAAGTGAAACTTTTTTAGCAGCGGTTGGTTGGTTGGGAGTAAATTGGCAAATTCAACGGAAATTGCACACGGAAATGGTGCAACGGAAATGATGCAACGGTAATGGTTGGGGATGAAACAAGTGCTTCTTGTGTGTATGCATATGGTATTAATTTAAAAAAAAATTGCTAATAAAAGGTTAAAGAATACACACAGAGAAAAAGACCAATACAAGAATGAAAGTAAAGGTGTCTACATACATAGATAAAGAAAAGGATAAAGGCAAAGGTAAAAATAAAGACAAAAACAAAGATCCGTAAAGATAAAGGCAAAAATGAAGACCAAGGTAAATTTAAACACTTTTTTTATATATATAAGGGCAAAGGTGAAGGGGAATATGTAGATGAAGAAAATGATAAACATAAAAGTAAAGACAAAAATGAGGATGAGGAAAAAAGTAAAGATGAAGATAGGGGAAGAAAGATTAAAATAAAGGTAATTAAAGAGGAAAGGATATAGAGAGAGACACAGAGACTCAATCTGCGAACTATTTTGGGATTTTAGAGATTTTCGGGATTCGCGGGACTTTTCTATAAAACCAGAGACCCAGAATAATAATTATTTCATGGTGGAGTGTTAAAAAAGTCATTGAAATTTTCGTATGAATTATAAAAGTCTTTTAATAATAATTGTGTGCGAGATAAATTTTTTAATTCATCGATAATTATTATTTTGAGACTTATATTATAAAAGTCTTTCATAATAATTATCATTGAGATAAATATTTTTAAGTCTTCAAAGACTTTTATTTTGAGACCTAAATAAAAAAATTCTTTTCATAATAATCATCATTGAGATAAATATTTTTAAGTCCTCAAAGACTTTTATTTTGAGACTTATATTATAAAAAGTATTTCATAATAATTATGAGTACGAAAATTTTTTTAAATCTTCAAAGACTTTTATTTTGGGACTTATATTATAAAAGTCTTTTCCTAATAATTATGAGTACGAAAATATTTTTTAAGTCTTAAAAAACGGATCATGACGGTGGTAGTTCGTTGGTTGGTTGGTTGGAAGACAACGAAGGGCAAAATGTTTCTGGATTCAATGTTGACTGGATTCAATGAAATCGAGACATACAAGGCTCCGCCAACTGATGTTGGAGTAGATTTATTTGAATATTGGGCGTCACAAAAGTATTCATATCCCCATTTGCGTCAGCTTTCGTACGTAGTCCATGCTGTTCCAGTCACGCAAGTGTCAGTGGAAAGAGCTTTTTCAGCACTAGGACACGTATTGACAGACAAACGCTATAACTTGGCATATGACGTTTTAACCTCGACTATGTTTGTCCAACTCAATCATGACATTGTTCAGTAAAAATTTGCAGAGTTTAAAATTTTGTTGTCATTGGCAAATTTTAGGTACAATAAATAAAACCTTACCATACTTTTTAAATTTCGAGTTGTTTCAAATTTTTTTAAGTTTGAATCGAGCCCAGTCACGGTTTTACGTCAAAACACCATACAAAATTAAATAAAACAAGTAAAAAATTATTAAGTTCGGGCGAAGCCGAACATTAAATACCCGGCAAACGTATTAAATATAGTTTTTTTTCACTTTTCCGAAAACTACCGTTACATGGTAAGCAGGGGTGGTTTTATCCCTATTTAAAACATAGTATGCTCAGTTAGACTTAATGAGATAAAGTTATATAGTTATAGGTGGGCGGTGCTACATCCATTTTCCAAAATTCCATAATAATCTTATTTCTTTTTAAGAGTTTGTTGTGTTTTCAACGTCTTTAACAGGAACAACCATTGTGCAAAGCTTAGGAGAAATTCATGAAGCGGTTACCGAGAGATATTTTCCAAAAATTTATAATATTCTTATTTTCCGCCTAAATATCTATATCTTAAAAAAAAAACTCTTTGAAACCTGAAATATTGAATGGCAGCCGGGTTCTGAGCTACATATATTTAAATTTTCAAGACTATAGTTTATCAGATAGTCGCTTAAAATCGATTGCAAAATTTGTATTGAAATCTGGATAAACAAAACAGCGCGTTAATATAAACGTGCTCCCAAACCGGTCACCAACTAGTCCTAACCTGGCTCCAAATTACCCCGAACTGGTCCCCAACCAACTACGACCGTCTTGGTCCGTTCTTTAAAACTTAAAAAATATTTTCGTACTCATAGTTATTATGAAAGATTTTTATAATATAAGGCTCAAAACAAAAGTCTTTGAAGACTTAAAAATATTTATCGCAATGATAATTATTATGAAAAGACTTTTATAATATAAGTCTCAAAATAAAAGTCTTTGAAGACTTAAATATATTTATCTCAATGATAATTATTATGAAAGACTTTTGTAATATAAGTCATTAAATAATAATTAAAGAGGACTCGAAAAATTGGTATCTTACTATAATAACTATTGCTCAACTTTTATTCTTTTCTCTTATAATAGTTATGTCTCTGGATAAAACAATCGATATTTTTATCTGTTTTGTTATCGAATTTTTATCGATTTATTTATTGAAATTATTATCGATATTGTTATCAATTTTGCTATCGATATTTTCGGAACTTATCGATATAATAATCGACATTATTATCGATTTTGTTATCGATATTTTTATTGATATTTTTATCGATTTTGTTGTTGATACTTATCGATTTTGTTATCGATATTTATTGGTTTTTGTTATCCATATTTTTATCGATATTTAACGATTTCGTTATCGTATTTATCGATTTTGTTATCGATATTTTTTATCGATTATCAATATTCATCGGTTTTGTTATCGATATTTATCGATTTTGACGTCGATATTTATCGATTTCGTTATCGATATTTATCGATATTTTTATAGATATTGTTATTGATTTTGTTATGGATATTTTAATCGATATTTTTATCAATATTTCTATCGATTTTGTTATCGATACTTTTCATAGATTTTGTTATCGATATATTTATCGGTTTTGTTATCGATATTTGATTGGATATTACTATCGATTTTGTTATCGATAGAGTATAAAAATTAAGATAAAGGAAAACAGAATAACTAAATGTAATTAGAACGAACAGGGGTAGAGGTAGGGATCTAGATAGAAAAAAGACAAAAAATATAACCTTAAGCAAAAGCAGATGTATGTATTATGTATGTACATATGTATGTATGTATATTGGTTATGAGACAAAATAGATATGTATGTAACGTAAGTTTCACTTCTCCAGTGTGGCCCAGGCGCACTTACTTTTTTTATCGCTGCAGCTGTGTTCGGCATACTCTGCGCTCATGTCTGGAAAAGTAAAAATAAGCTCGAACAAGAAAAAGCTCGAAAACAGAGGCTCAGGTTAGGGTAAATAGAGCGGAAGATGTAACGGGGCCTCTTCGACATCATAAGTATTCGTGTTAGGGGCTCACTGACGTCTGTAGCGTCTCTTCATTGCTCAAGCTGGCTTCCGTCTCGGGCTCTTTCGGGCTTTTCAGGCTATTTATTTCCCGATTTTCGAGCCATTTCAGGATTCTCAGGAAATTTCGAGATTTTCAAGTCTAATCTTCGAGATTACCTGAGGATTTTCGCGACTACTTATCGATTTTCGGGATCATTCCGCGATTTGCGAGACTTTGAAGGGATTTTCGGGACAATTTCGGGCATTTACCTTTATTTTTGAATTTTCGGGATGTTTTAATAAAAAAAATTTTTTTGTGAGTTCAGGTGTGTTGAGGTCTGCGTTAAAAATTACAAGGCCAACCTTTATTTCTCTTCGGTATACATTCCAACAATTTTTTTTTTTAAGCAAAATTAACGACTATTTACCACTGTGACTCGTGAAGATTACTGCCTCGCGCATTTGCATAAAAACGTTCAAAACAAGCAGGTCACTTCACTCTCCCCCGCATAAGAAATTATGTAGCATGGAGTGGGATCGCTTGCACCTCTATGATCGATGATCGATGAGGCTGATTGAGTTGTTCTGGACAGGTTCTAAATAATATGGGTAAGCATTTATTTGTGTTTGCTGATCAAACAATAGTCATATATATATACATATTATCGACATTCCTCGCTCTGGAGGACAGGGTGGACGTGCATTAAAATGGCAAAGAAAATCAACAATAAGCAGCTTAGCAAAAATAATTGTATGTAGTGAAATGCAAGGCGGATAGCCGCAATCACTAAAGTGGACGAACGTACAACAACTGCAGCTGAGTAAATGTGCAACCAAATCAAGTCGTCGCCGTCGTCGTCGTCGTCATCATCAACGTCGTCGTGTTTAGTCAATCAGTGTCAGTGCGCGTTAACTCAGCGTCAAGTCCATTTGTATTGCATTAGTAACCGCTAAGTGCAGCTTAATAATTTATTATGTCAAAAAACGCTAATTAATTGAGTTGTCAGAGTGGTGTGCGCTTGTAAGCAGAAGCGAAAATAGAAAATTACAAACACAAATATGTATTAAAAGAAAAAATTAAAAATAAATGTTAGCGATTGCAGGTGAGGCTTTGGAAATAATTGCTTGGACATACAAAGTTTCATAGCGGCTTCCCGCTTGAGCTACTCAGCGAAAGATGATCCACCAGTGGCTTTAGAGCGATATACAGCAAAGCTAACAGATCAGCATCTAAGCATATAAATTTAATTTGTGAAAATTTAATTACACTTATGTACAGTGAATTGCCAGACTGACAGTCGCTAGGCTGCCAAATACGAACGTACACACTTATTCGCTTTACGCATTACGAAAGACTGCAATCAGGCAACAAACTTGGTCGTCGCTGCTGCCGCTGTTAGCAAACCGCTTCATTAGCTGCTTTTATTAACTGGCAAATGAAATTCAATATTGTTGATGTACGCTTTTGCATCCCTCGATTGCCGCACCCTCACCACCTCACTGCAGACACTTGTTACTTGTAGTCACTTCAGTTGCAGCGATCTTTTTTTTTTTGTTTCCTACTCAGCTAAATTTTTTCTCAGTTGTTTGTTTTTAATGTCAAAGCTGCTACTGCGTCGCTTTTTCACTATGTTTTTGCTGTAGCAGTTTTCCTACATATATCGTTTTTACTACATTTCGTTCTCTTTTCTTTTTTCTTTTTTTTTGCCTTGGTCCTGTTAGAGTTGATGCACGCATGCGCCGATCGTATGGAAGTGTCATTTCAGCAGCTGTTGTTATTGTTTTCGCCGCTAGCCAGCGCTTGTACAGCCGTGAGTGGCTTCGAAAAATTGGCAGTTATACTTTTGTGTGTGGCAACTCCAATTACCTTGTCCATAAGTATTAACCCTAGAATACTAACCTTATTTTTTATTGCTCTAATACTAACTGTGAGGCTACTTTGAAAAAAAGTGCAGATTTTGTCTTTTTAAAACCTTAAATTTATAAAAAAAAAATGGGCTTAAATATATTTCATATGTTTCTAAAGGAAAAAATAAAATAATTTAATAATTTTTTTAATATTAATAATAATAATTCGTATTGAAAAATAACACCTATTTTATCATCTTTTTGGAAGGTGTCATTTTAAAAAATAAAAAAAATAAATATTTAAGAGCGAACGAACTCAAACAATCCATAAATTATCTTAAAGGTATTCGTATTTACTTTCACACTTAAAAGGAATTAATTGTTTATCTTTTCTATTGTGACTTGTACCTACAAATGAGATCGATTTTTGGGCCCTATAAATAAAAACTAAGCGATTGATTTTTCTTAAAACTTCAGATCTTTTACGTAAATTTATTTGGATAAATCAAGCAAAAGGTTTGAAATCTTAAGAAAAAGCAACTGCTTAGTTTTTTTTATTCATAAGGCCCATTCACTGAAATCTTTTTCCGAATTGTCCTCACTATCGCTTCCATTCAACGACATTTATTCCAACCATTTTAGAACTTTTTCTTCATAGGTACCCCTCTCGGAAAGTAAAAAAAAAAAAACATAAGTTCAAAGGAGAAAGTAGTCAACCAACATGTTAAAAACTGAAATAAGTACAGCAAACAAAATTACCTTTACTACTAACGTTCGCCTGTCAGGCGTCAAGACAGCGTGGAACTCACCCGCGCAAGGCCACTGTACAATGTGCGCCTGCTAACAACCGCGTACAGTGCTAAACTGAGTTGGCGTGAACGCTTACTTTGATCATTAAAATCGTTCCTGAAATATCGCGAGAAAACCGAATTCGTTCCGCCTCACAGTCGAACGTTAGTGTTCTAGGGTTAATGTATTTTACTGCCAACTACGCAACTGCGCAATAGTCACGTTACTTATTTCCGTGCATTCGTACTTTGGAATTGGCAAAAAAAATTTGCTACAATTCGTATGCACTTATACGAGAATAAATATGTTTAGACGTGTCAAAGAATTTTGTATGCGGCAAGCATATCTGTTGCATAGTGGATGATATATTAAGGAAATATTTATTAAACCTGATCTACATATATATATATTTACATACAGGCTATGCTCAAATGTTGCAGTTGTAATTTTTAGAGCTTCACAAAAAGGCTTATTTCACGAAAAATAATGAAGCGATTTTAAAAAGAAGTGTGGCGTTTCAAAGCTAAAATTCCAAACTTATCGACAGATTTATTTTTGTATGTAACCAATTCCGTTGCTGTCGTAGAGACAACGGTAAATATCTATTTTGAGTTTGTGTTCTGCAAACACGTGAATGCGTTGGAAGTGAGATAAGGAGACAACCAATATGTGGGGGTAGGTATTTCGGCTTTTGAGTAACAGATGGCGCAGAAAGGCTTTATTTCTTAATTATATGTAGTAGGGTTGCCACCTGTTTCAAAAAGCAAGGTCGACTTAAATAAAGGCAGAAAATTAAAATTTATATCCTGATATGGATGTCAGACGAAAGAGGTGGTGATTCTAAAATATTTTGCAGAGGGTTGTTACAAAGTTAGATTCAATAAAAGCAATAGGTTAAATAAATTACTTCATAATGAATATAAATCAAAATGGCTCTGAAGAAACTTTATTTCCAAACTGCATGTAAGGGGGTTGCCACCTGATTTTATAATTAAATTCAATTTGAATTAAGAGTATTAGATAATTTGAATATGTACCACAGTGTCGGACGAAAAAGGTTTAAAAATAATTTGGCCAGGATTACCACCTGTGCGAAAAGTCGAATTAAATTAAATTATATGAAATATTGAAATATTGGCGCCGACACAGCCCGCGGGTCAGGGCGAAGGTGCTGGACTGATGCTTTTTTACTTCATTGAATGAATTTAGTAAAATGCCCTTCTATTTTTTTCGTGAAATAAAACAAATATTGTGTTATCCTGCAGCAAAGATGTCATCACATAAAGTCCTCCTAAAAAATTATTTTATACTCCTTTAGCCGTTTTTATATTTTCTTTTCGATGCAGAAATGCACCTACATAGATTCTAGATGCTCTAGGAATATTTCTGCATCAAAAAGAAAATTTTGAAAAAAATGTCGTTTTCGTTATTTTGGCAGCACTCAAGATGTGCTGTTATGCCTTGTGACCAAAGATATGTAGCTCATATTCGGAACTTTTGTGTTCTACTGAATTCGTTATGTTCTTTGTGGTACTGGTAAAATGGTAAAATGTAATGAAAAATTTTTCGTAGTACTCGTGTCAATGGGCTTTGCTGACCCTTTTTTGAAAAAATTTTACAAAAGTTAATTACAAATGACTATTACGAAGTTAAACTGTTTCACCAACGTTGCGTTGATATTGCTGTATATGTATGTACTTAACGTATTATGATTATTCTGGTTTATTGAAATACTTAAGACTTCACTTTTATTTATGGTAGGTAAATCGCCACAATGTTTTCTTTTAGTTAGAACTAAGAGCATTCCGCAGTGATTCTCTTGCTGTGTAGACGTATTCAGTACATGCAAACAATGTAGCTTGTGTCACACACTGGACACTCCTTGTCCCATCAAGTGCCAACTAAGCAGACATTCTGATCCGTGCATTTAGTTACGCTTTAATAAGATAGTATGTTTTTATTTATAAGTGCACACGCACGCAAACACCAAACCAACGGTGTACATACAACCACAAAGCTCATCAGCAACAACACAGCCGGACAACGCTGTGCATTTGCCATATTTTCCAGCGCTTAGTGCCTACAATAACTTTAAGTTGCAACAACTTGTGTACAATTGCTGCCACATGCGCAACGAAAGTTACAAGCGTGCATGCAAAAAGTGGCAAACGCAAGAAAAAAGTGCGTACTTGTGTGCGCTCGCAGTGTGGTGAGTGTTTGCACGCGTATTTGCATAGTTAAAAATTCCGCAGACAAAGCGACGCTGGTTGCTTTCGTCTATTTGTGTGCGGCGGCTGTTTGCATGCATGTAGTAGCGAGGATGTGGCATGCATTGTAGCAAATCTTGTTGGTGGCGCTTAGTTGCGTGCGAGTTTCAGTGGAATGCCACACATTTTTTTTTTTGCTTTTGCATATACATATAGTACATCACATAACTCATACCTTATGAGCTCCTTCTCCTTTGCATTACGGGTGGTGCCAACTTACTGGCGCCCAACACTGTGGCATTTTGACCAGGTAGAAAAAAAGTACAATACTTATGCACGTAGAAATTGGTCATTCCATATCAAATGGACTATTTTTGATTTGAATGAATATTGGTCAGATCTTTTTCTTTTATCACATTAAAAAGTTCTGCTGAAGGAAAAAAAATAAAAAAAATCGAGGGTTCACAATTCCCAACTACTCGGATTTCGCAAGTTTATTTTTTGAAACTTTTCTGAAAAACTATTATAGTAACAATAAATGGTTGTGATCTCGTTTTAAAGGTGACATTTGGAGCCACATAAAAAAATAAGATAAAATAAAAATCGAAAAACAAAAAACAATTACCGAACTTTAAAATTTAAAAAATCGTAAAAGCTAAAACTTACACAAATTTTTGGCTCCACTTTTTTATACAATACCTAATCTTAAATGATCCTGGATATTTTCAAGAGGCTGTTTTTTAAGACATGATATTTTTAACGTACATTATTTTTTTGAAAACTCTTAATTAAAAATAAATTTAAATTAAATACAAATTCTTTACATAACCGATTCTTTAAAAAATCTCCTTGAAAATTTCGGGATCATTTAAGATCAGTTGGAGGTATTTAATAAAAAAAAATTGCCAAACATTTTTATTATCTTCTAAATTTCAAAGTTCTGTAAATTTTTTATTTTTCGCATTTTAATACATTTTTACTTTATGCCCTCAAACTTCACCTTTAAAACGTGATCAGAACAATTTTTGTAATTATACAAAACAACAAACAACAAATTACGGCGTTGAGAAATTTGGAGCTTTTGAAAAAAAAAATTTTATTTTTTTCTTTGGCAGAAGTTCGTTATATGGTAAAAGAAAAGTTAAATTATATTATAGTTACAAAAAAGGTTCCGGTCTCGTTTTAAAGGTGATATTTGGGGCACTATAAAAAAGTATAATAAAAAAAGTTCTAAAAATTAAAAAATTACAGAATGTCGAAATTTAAAACATCGTAAAAGCTAAAACTTATAAAGATTTTTGGCTCCAATTTGTTTATACAATATCCCTAACTGATCTTGAAAGATTCTAAAATTTTCAAGAGGATGTTTTTTAAGATATGAATTTTTGAACTTAAAGAAATATTTGTTTTTGCAAACTATAAATTAAAAATAAATTTAAATTAAAAACAAATTCTTTACATAACTTTATTTAGAGTTTGGAAAAAAGATTTCAAAATTCAAAAGTCCATATTTAAAAAAAAAATCCTCCAAAAATTTTAAGATCTTATAAGATCAGTTGGAGGTATCGTATAAAAAATTTTATAAGTTTTTGCTTTTAATATTTTTTTAATATACAAATTCCGTAATTTTTTATTTTTCGATTTTTTATATATTTTTTTCTTTATAGCCTTTAAAACGAGATCAGAACCATTTTTGTATATTCAAAAAATAACTTTGCAAAATCCGGGCAGTTGTGAAATTTTGAAGTTTCGATCATTTTGGTTTTCCTTTGGTAGAACTTCGTTATATGAAATAAGAAAAGTTCTAGCTAAAATTTATCCAAATAAAAAATGGTCGATTCCAACCATTAGTCGATTTGATAGGGATTAACCCATATATATGCACATTAGGGTGCGTCACTCTCCATACGAAAAAAATCGGTACCTTCATAAAATGTATTACATTTTAAGATTTCTGTCGAAATATGTATTTAGGAAAATATTGAGATTTTCACCGGATTTATAAAATGTAAGTTTTTAAGACTTTCGCCAGTTTATTTCCGAAAAAGAGCTGGGCCTATTTGAAAATACCTCCAAAAATCGATATTTTTTTTATAAATACAAGTAGCTTTTAAAAACATTACTTCTTCTAAAAAATACATCAGATGATAAAAGAGTTTCAAGCTTAAAACATCTGCAAAAAAATATTTATGTTTAATCGTAATATTTTTGGCGGAAATCTCTGAACATAATAAATATTATAATTTCGGCGGAGAAAACGGCAACTTTTTGGTGATGCGTCCTTATGTATTTATGTTAGTAGATATGTGTTCTTAAGTGCCTGCCATAAGCTTGCATACTTATTTACTGTTGTTTTTTTCTTTAGTTTCACAGCATTCTTTTGCTATGCAGCTTTTACTTTTAGTTGAGGGCGGTGGCGCATGCGGTTGACCAACGCGACAGTTGCAGTTGCAACATCGAGTAGCGGTAGCGGCATCTTTAACAGAAACAAATGTCGCTGCTTGACGGCTGTTGATTGTCGGTTGATGCTTGTCACTCATTTGGTGACATGTTTGTAATTAAAACTTGTTCGCTGTTATGATTTGTTGTGGCATGCCACAAGATTTTGCTACAGCCGCTGGAGTTTGATATTACTATGCATAAATTTACAGGCAGCTGCAAAAGTCTGCGTACAAGTATGGATTGGACATCTTTTGCGCCTTTTGCGGGCGGAGCCGAAAATTAAATACCCGGCGCAAGTATTAAATATATGTTTTTCACCTTTCCGAAACCTACCGATACATGGTAAGCCGGGGTGTATCAATTTTCAATAATTCAATAATTTTTAACGTTTTCCTTTTATGTGGCAAGCACAATAACCACACCGAGTTTGGTACAAATTGGTAGAACGGTTACCGAGATACATACATATATGTGATCATAAGTGGGCGGTACCACGCCCATTTTCCAAAAATTTTATAACAAACGTATTTCTTGGTAAAGAATTGTTGCAAGCATTAATTTTAAATGAATTAGCTTTAATATTTACTGATTTATCGAAGATTTCGTATTTATTGTCCGAATTTAAAAATGCTGTACCAAGGCCACCAACCGTGCTAAGTTTGGACGAAATTGGTGCGGCGGTTACCAAGATATATACACATGTAACCATAAGTGGGCGTGGCTACGCCCATTTTCCAAAAATTTATAGTATTCTTATTTTTCGTCTAAAAATTATTGTAAATAAATATCAGTTTCGAGTAAATTATCTTCAGTGGTTACTAAAAAATCGCAGTTTTCTTATTTCTGAAAATTACCGTTATATGGAAGGTAGGCGTGGTTATTGTCCGATTTTGACCATTTTCAATACCATTCGTCCTACGCCCGCTACGGGGGTGAGACCACCCTACGGTACCCCCATGTACACAAGATTATGTGCAGTATTGAAAACGATATCTTTTGCAGCTAACGTCTATTACTTCAAAGCTTACACAAAGTACACAAAAATTAATCAAATTTCAAAAATTGTTAACAAAATTTAAAATTTTTTTTCCGAATTTTAAGAAAATTCCTGTGTATGCAGTTTTGCAAGTGCAAGTTTCAAGTCGCTAAAAACTATCGTTGATTTTTACAATTTTTTTTTGTTGAAGGTATTGAGCATTTATAAAAGTATATTCTTTTCATGCGTTATAAAAAGTTAGAACTTTTGCTGAAAATTTTTTTGAAATTTGATAAATTTTTGTAAACTTTGTATAAGCCTTGAAATTGTTATTTAAGTGGGTTCTGTTATGGATCAAACTATATTTTAAATAATAATAAATAAGTAAATATAAGTTGCAAACCATATCATTTTGAATTTTGCGCCTATTCTTTTGTCCATAAGCGTACATACTTACTTACGTATGTAAGACACCATAACTTATGCATATATACGATTCGTGCTAAGTCTATGTGAGTACATTAGGGGTATTCACGATGCGGTGCATACTGTCTGGCATGGTGCATAGATAGCATAAATAGCATGACTATGCGAATACCCCTATTGTTGCTGTTATTCGAGTTATGCAGCAACTTGCACTTATCCAATATGTTTTTGTTGTTGCTTCGCATACATATTTATTTGTAGCATATCCCAACGGTTGTAACTTTTTTGACACAATGACGCGCAGGAATTTAGAGCATCTTCGATTGCAATCAAATGCCGCCACCAACAACAACAACAACAACAACAACAAAAACCACAGAAACAGCAGCACCATCTGCATTAGCTTTGTTGCTTTATATTCATACATACAATAAAATATGTGCATATTAACCAGCAAAGTATGCAAGTATGTATATGTATGTATGTATGTTGGGCGCCCGCGCGCCAATCATTTACGCTTCCGTGCATCGACGATATTTTTATGACGTTAGAAATGTGTGGAATGCAAATTCCTGTGGTCTTTGGAATTTTCGCTACGCATGCGCAGTGGAAAGCAGCAGTTGTAGCTACATATACTTACATACATACATACATACATACATAGCTAGCCAGTTATTGAAAACAATAAAGTCGTAAGGCCCGAGGTATGCAACGAAATGCATTTTTAATCATATGCAAGTATTTGTTAGCCGCTATTTGCAGTAGTTAGCCGCTATTGAATATGGCTGTAATTATAATTTTAGTGATTTTATTTTGGCTCATTAGCATTTTTCTCGCCAGAAGGTGGCCTTTTTTTTTTAATGCGCAACTTTTGTCGTTAAACAAGTAATAATTACATTTTTATTGCCTTATCTTTATTGTATTAAATTTTTACTATTGTAATTGTCTACTTTTATCATGTAGACATTGGTTTTATTACCTTTATAGTTACAACGCAGTGCTTAACTAGTCACAGCTCAAGGTCATTGCGAATGCTATTTTTAAATAGCCATTGAATTTTATGGTTCGTATGTTTATTTTTCACTCCTACGTTCAACAATGGAATTTTTGAACTTCAGGAACATTTCTAAAAAAAAAAACTAGTTATACAGTGATAATTATTTCACGAGAGGAGGAATAGAGGAATGGAAGAGAAATGGTTGATATTTTTTTATTTGCCACTTCTATGGCGACTCAATGCTCCTTTACCTCTGCCATAACGATTCATAAACAAATGAGGCATTACCGGCCAAATAAGTAAATCGGGAATAACTATTTACATGTTCTCTACAATAACAACGTGAACTTTTTCCATGAACAAGTAATGATTTATGAGACTGGTATTTACTCAATTCAAACCATTTAGAAAATCACTTGAAGACGATCGGGATGTACTTATGAGCCGAATTGTTATTGGAGACGAGGCATGGGTTCATTAGAAACCTACTATTTGAATGTTTTTTACCCTTTTTTGAAGAAGTTTAGTCTTAATCTGGGACTCCAAGTGTTTTCTGTTGTGTACATTTTTTTTCCAATTAATTAAAAAATTTTGAAATTTGGCGGAGTATCATTCAGTAATCCCAGACACCTCTTTACATTCGTTTGCTTTTGTTTAAGAATTATTTTAAGATTGCAAGTAATTTTTTTATATATTTGTTTTTTGCCATTTCGTTTATTGAGGACTATTTAATCGCAGCTAAAATTATAGATGCCCGACAGCTTTGGATATCGCCTTTGGCACTGAAGTTGATAGTTCCGCAGAGTGCATTTATTGGGCTTCCTCATCGATTGAGCATCGAATCTGATTCACAATTTTCTGTGACGATCCCTGTAGGTAGGTGCCTAATGACAGAAGTATTTAGTCTGAAAATCTTAAACAATCTTCCAGCAGGACCTCCTCTCCAGAAATGGAGCGTAGAGAAAATTCCACCTTTTTTGTGAGCTTCTCTACCATTCGCTGAATGAGGCATTGGTAGAGTGAATAAAGCCGGGAGAAAAAGCGAGCATATCATTTCTACGTTTTTGCAAAAAAAAAAAACAATATTAACCCTTGCCGACCGATGGATCTAAAGGGGTCTCTTTTTAATTTGTGGTCTTTTTGAAAAAGTTTGAATGCAGTTTTTTTTCTAATTATTTTTATTAAATAATAAAATTTCACTTAGTTATAAAAACCAGTTATACAGTAGCTATTTTTTAAAAATATTGCCAAATTATATTAATTTCAATTGAAAACCTAAAAGGTCACAACTTCCTCATTTGTCCGCTGAAAAGTTAACAGGACTAGACTTTGCAGCAACCAAATTGTAAGGCTTTTTATTCCCCTCTTTATTGATTTCTACCCACAGAATGGTAAATAGTTCACAGTACTGACAGTACCCGGAAGACATACAAAAAACCCATTTCCTCGGAAAGCGAAAAAAAGCGCAACATGAAATCTACAGATTTAACTCAAAGCTCTTAATTTTACTCGTTTTTGATGCTATAAACTAGATCTCTTGTTAAAAATAAACTATCCGGTTATTCGGTTAGTCGAATAGTCGCTCAGCAACTTTTTTGTCGGTTGATTGTCGATTAACCGCTTGAATTCGATAAAAAAAAAACTGTTTATTGAAATAAAACCACTAATCGAAAACTCGAAAATGGACGATTAGTCGCCTAGTTCGTTGTGAGTGGTTAGTTGAAAAAGTCGAAAAGAGACGGTTAGTCTATTAAGTGAAGTCGACTATTTTTTTAAACAACTCTTGATGATCGATTAACCGATAAGTCGACTTATCGATCAAAGTCCAAAATCAGTTGAAAATTCAGAAAGTTGCAAAGACAATATTTGCCAAACAAATTCATACAGTTTGGATATGATTACACCGTGCGACAAAAACCAAAAAATTTCAAAACGCACGAAAAAATCAACACACTCACGAAGATATGGGAAAGATTTAGTGAAACTGCGTGTTTAGTTTTCTCTCTCATGTCAAGCTTTTTTTAAAAGGACTTTAAAAAATATGATCAATCCAAAAAATTATTTAAAAAAATTCAATGTAATGCGGAGTAGTGATATGGGTACCAAATGGAAAAGAGATATCTATAAAATTTAAAAACTTTAAGTCTTTTCGTTTACACGGACAAATAGCTATTAAAAATGTCCTCTTAATTAATTTTATTTATCTAAGCTTATAAATTTGGAAGGGCGAAATTCGAGGATGTGGTCCTGTGTATATTAGTCCTTGACATAAAGTCAATAATAAAATACTTATTGGAAATTTTCTAGGATTTCATGAATAAAATTTTAAAAGGACTTTTCCAGTACCTATTCGTCTTTAAGCACCAAAAAAAAGTAAACTTTTTTAATTCTAAAGTATTTTCTCTTTCATATTAAACACACAATGTTGTTCTATAGTGCACTGATTATTTTAAATAGTTTTCTGAATTTATTACACCGTGCGACAAAAACCTTTTTTTTATAAAAAAAACAAGAAAAATTTAACAAAAAAATTATAACCGATTTTTAAACATTGAGTATCGTTGTAAAGGCAATTAAATACCCTTTCTTCTGGTATGCATATTTGAATACATCGTTTATAAAAATTTGAGAAACAACACTTAAAAGCAAAAATACCTTTTTTTATAAAAAAAAAATATTGTAAACAAAAAACTTACAAATCGATTAAAAAAAATTGATATCGTTGTAAAGGATACCAGAAAACTTACACTTTCTTAATCCCAAAAATTTCTATTTATATACACAAAGAAAAAAATTTAATTAAAAACATTTTTTCCCTCTATATAAATTCCTGCCCCTGGGTGAAAGGCTGGCTACACCCTTGTATACAAAAAACTTAAAGTATTTAAACCATACATCATATGGTCAGTTTGTTCTATTAGAGTGCATACATGGTTCCAAAATAACGATTCCAGTATCTTCATTTATGTATGTACATTGTAACTATAAATATCTTATAAAGAGAAGTGTAAATTTTTATACCCGAGCGCACTTGTGCACAAGGGTATATTAATTTTGTTCACATAACGGTTGTTTGTAACAGGCAAAACGAATCGAGATAGATATAGACAAATGTATACATAAATGATCAGAATGAAAAGAGAAATCGATTAAGCGGTGACTGTCTGTCCGTCCGTCCGTCCGTCCGTCCGTCCGTCCGTCCGTCCGTCCGTCCGTCCGTCCGTCTGTGCACACGATAACTCAAGTAAAAATTGAGATATCTTAACGAAACTTGGTACGTGAACTTCTTTTGGGCGTGGGACGGATGGTATTGAAAATGGGCGAAATCGGATAATAACCACGCCTACCTCCCATATAACGGTAATTTTAAGAAATACGAAAACTGCGATATTTTAGTAACTACTGAAGATAATTCACTCAAAATTGATACTTATAATGAGTTTCAGACGGAAAACATGAATATTATAAATTTTTGGAAAATGGGCGTAGCCACGCCTACTTATGGTTACATGTGTATATCTTGGTAACCGCTGCACCAATTTCTTCCAAACTTGGCACAGTTGTTGGTCCTGGTACAGCATACCAACTGGCCGAAAATTTCTAAAATCGGACAATAACCACGCCCACATCCCATATAACGGTAATTTCGAGAAATACAAAATCTTCGATAAATCAGTAATTATTAAAGCTAATTTATTCAAAATTGGTGCTTGCAACAATTCTTCACCAAGAAATACGTTTATGACAAAATTTTGGAAAATGGGCGTAGCACCGCCCACTTGTGATCACATATATGTATCTCGCTAACCGTTCTAGCAATTTGTACCAAGCTCGGTATGGTTATTGTGCTTGCCACATAAAAGCAAACCGTTGAAAATTGTTGAAATCGGACTAAAATTGAGGCCGCTTTTCATATAACGGTAAATTTCAGATATGCTTGAAATTTCAATATTTCGAAATTTAAGGACGCTAATTTACTTAAAATGTGTACACCCCGGCTTACCATGTAGCGGTAGCTTTCGGAAAGGTGGAAAACATATTTTTAATACTTGCGCCGGGTATTTAATGTTCGGCTCCGCCCGAACTTAGACTTTCTTACTTGTTTTATCTACAACTCATAAAATTACAAGAACGAAATTCGAAGATGTGGTAGTTAACATATTAGTCCTTGACATATATTTTTTTCAAAAATAAATATTGGAAATATCCCAGGATATTCAAGGATAAAGTTTTAAAAGGACATTTTCAATACTTATTCGCCCTGGTGCACAAAAAAATTAATTTTTTTCTATTCTACAGAATTTTTGCCTTTTAATTGATACCCATATTGTTATTCTCTAATACATCGAATCTTTTGAATAATTTTTTTATTAAATCATATTCTAGAAATTTTAAAGTTGTTAAAAAAAAAATCCTGACGTTAGAGAGAAAAACTAAAAACGCAGTTTAACTACATTTGGCCCCCAGTTTTGTGAATATATTGATTTTTGCGTGTGTAAAATTGACTGTCGCACGGTGCTATATCTTTAAATTCTGAAATTTTCTTATCTTTTCTGATAGTTTTAGGATCGATTCGCGACCCACCGGTTGGCAACCGAGTGGCTAGACAGACGCCACGAACCCAACATCACCGCTAGAGGGCACAAAATTGCGCTCACCTTTTATATTATCATTTTCTTTAGAGTTTGTGTATTGTTTTTCATGATTTTCTTGTATTGTTCGAGCATCCAGAGTTTAGTGAATAACAGAAAACTTAAAATAATTAATTATGAAAAGATTGGTACAGTCTAAGCTCAAAATAAATGGAAACAAACATAAGTAACGGCCCACATTTGTGCCTTAAGTGACAAATCAAAGAGAACGCATTGAAGTGTACGCGAAATTCCGTTCAAAGTCCAACTGCAAAAATGCGATCTGTGGAAAAGGCCGGAAATGTATTGCATTTGCTTGCATATGAATTCCTCAAGAACACCATTCAACACATTTAATAATATCGGGTGCAATTGTGCCTAAAATGTATATCTGCGCACATGATGACTCATGGCTTCAAAGTAGAAGCGTCTCTATGTGTAATAGATTTACCGGCAATTTGGTCCGCTCAAATGGAATTAGTCAACAAAATGACGCACTAATTGATGGCGATGCATATCAGCAGCAGCAGTAACAAGCCTACATACTACATACATACATACATTAACTAAAATAACGTCATCATTCAATGTTGGCCAAGCGACCACAGTGACGCAACACTTATCTACCGTTCATACTTTTGTTGGATTCTCTAGGCAGTGGCGCTAAAGTGGTCAATTTGAAGTGGCTAATCGCACTGCAGCAGCTGAGTGATAAGGGCCAACCGGACCGCCCAGGAAATCAATTTCAAAAATGTGACGCTCAAACATTTTTTTTTCCTCTTCTTCTTTTAACAACTTTTACATAAATTCCACAGACAACAAAAAAAAAAGAAATTGGTCGAAAACGAACCCTAGTAGAAACAGGAAACACAAAATTATTGAAAGCAATCAGATGACTCAGTAACTTGAAGGCCACCACACCAACAGCTAAACAAACAAAAAATAATAAAAGACAAAATACGAAGAAAAAAAAAACAAACATTTAGTAGTACGAATAATAAAAATTTCAAAGAAAAAATTGTTTATTGATCGTGCAGCATTCCATCGACAACAACACAGTAAACAGGTAAAGCGGTACAGCGGTACAGCTGACCGGCGGCCGGCTGAGCAGTTAGTGCCAGTATAAATCCGGCTATGCGACATTGCCTGAGTGACATTCAAATTGATAAGAGCAACACGTTTTTCCAAAGCCAGCGCACAATGAGCAGCAAAAAAAAAGAGATGCCACTCGCTGTGTGATAACCGAAAAGGTGAACGCACACATTTGTTCGTAGCACGCCATACGATGGATGGCATCGGTAATCTCAATTTAAATGCCCTCCATAGTTGTCGGCCTGTCTTTCTTTAATGTTTGCGATAAATTTTAGCAATCAACTGCGACAGCTGTGTGTTCAAAAAATAGTCGGTTACATTTTTAGAAATTGATGATTGTCACCACCTTATCGCTGCAAAAGTTGTTGAGTTTTATTCACATTGTTCGTTCGAAGATGAAAAAATCTGGGTATTCGATGAACAATAGCGCTTACCGTTACTACACAACACTCACAGATTGACAAGATTTGACTATTTATTTTATTATATATTATATTTAATTAAATTTTTTTTATAAAAGTATAAATCTTTTATTCTTTAACAAAACCGTATAAATGCAAGTTTCAGTGTGTATGCATTATTTAAAAAAAAATGAACAAACTTTTGAAAAAAAATTTTTAATTACATTTCTTAGAAATATTTTTAGTATACAGATTTTTAGCCCAATCAATTTGGGTGCAAGTTTGAAGTTGCTGGGGCTTGGCGTTGATTTTTGGAAATTTTTATTTTCGAAACAAAATTTTTCTTTTTTACTTTATTTAACTTGTGAAAAAATAGGATTTGATTTTCAAACAGGTGGTAAACCTTTTCAAGATATTTTAAAAATAAAGTTTTCGTAAACTTCATTCGTTAGCCAATCATATTTTAAAAAATGCCTTGTACTTATTAATAAAATTGAATCAGATTTTTTAAAGAAGGTGGCAATTCTCTTAAAAACACTTTCGCATGAAAGCTTTTTTAATGCGCGTTTGTTTGAAATTTTGTTGAACTTATAATTTAAAATAGAATTCAACTTTTTAAGGAGGCGTCAACCCTCTCCAACAAATATGCTGTATATTAATCCAGGTCCTAGGGTATCTTTATGCCAAATTTTATTAAAATTTATAATAGTAATTTTAATCTCCCAAGCTAGGGCAACACTCGTCAATAATATTTTCGAAATAGGTACAGCTTTCCTGAAACCTCTCGTTTGATACCCACATTAAAATATTTCGTTTAACTGATTAATTAATGATTTTTAATTTTTGGCACAGATGGCAACCCTCTTAAAGAATATTTTCGAAGTAACATGGTAATTCCGACAACTGTCTTTCAACTCAACACAATCCTTCCTCCACAATAGTTCCTTTTAAAACAACAAAAACTAATAAACAAAATAAAATAAAATTAAATAAAAATATTTTTTTAAATAAAACAAAATTGAAAAATAACAATTTTTTTCTTTTAAAGACAATAAAGTCTAAAAATTAAATTAGGAAAAGAAAAAAATTAAGTTAGAAGAGAAGAAAATATTTAGTACATACAAATGCAATGAAAACAAAAATTATTTTTAAAACAAAATCTGAAACTAAACGAAAATAAAATATAACAAAGGCAAAAGAAAAATAAATGTGATCCTTAAAATTAGAGGAGCTAAAATAAATATACTTTTCTCTTTAAAACAATAACATATAAAATAAAAAAGTAAATAAAATTAAAAAAATAATAAAAAAAGAAAAAAATAAGATACCTAAGTTCCTATAAAATAAATGAAATTAAAAAAAAATATATAATTTTTTTAAAAACGATAATAACTGAAAATAAACAATAAAATAAACAAAAAAAGATATTGAATTAAAAAAAGAAAAGTGCAGTGAAAATAAAGCAGAAAAAATAAAAATATTTGTAATATATTAGAAGAAAATTAAACAAAAAAAAAATAAAAATTATCAAATTATGAAAAAGCAAAAATAAATAAAAATGTTTTAAAAAATTAAGTGAAATTAAAAAAACTATTGTTTCTTTTTAAATAAAATCTATAAATAAATTATAAAAAGAAAAAAAGGAAAAAAAGAAGAAAACAAAACTTAAAAATTAAAAAAAAAATAAAACCAAATGTAAAAATCAAAAAAAAATTAAAGTAAAAAAAGAGTTTCAAAATATCCTAAAAATTAAATGAAAAAAAAAAAACAAATATATTTTTCTTTTTAAAGCAATAACATATAAAAATCAAAAGAAAGGTAAACTAAAATAAATGTCATGCCTGAGCATCAGTACCAGCAATACTAACAGAAATTAGAAGAAGGAGAAGTAAAGCTGAAGAAGAGGCCCGTCCTGTCAGGTGGAGTCGTCCCACCCACTTTGCGCATTTCGCTTACGCAGCCATGGGCGTTGCTCCGACTCCTAATGTTGCTGCAACGCCCCCTTAGCCTGACATAGTACGTCTGTCTATTCGTCGATCAGTTCTGTCTCAGTCCATTCCCTAGTCAACGCCCTCACGTCCCCTCTTAAGCCCTAGTGTAACACCCACACCAAAATGAAAACCTCACCACTTCATTTTGACCGAATACCTTTCAATCACAACAGAAATAATCACGCGTATATTTGTTCATTTGCTTACAATTTATTTTACAGCTTCAACCGCATTCCCTATTTAACAATAGTAAATTCATAAATTCAAGTTAACTCAGATTTCAAATTTTATGGAAAACAATAAAAAAACTCTAAAAGCTAAAACCAAAAAAAACTAAACGAATTTCAAATTGTTATAGTATATAAACGCAAAATATTAATTAAAGGAGACCTATTTATAATAAATAAAATTTAAAATAAACCAACAAATCTAAATTCAATGAAAACTTCAACCAATTCTTAACTTATAATGTCAAAAGGCAAAAGAACTCTTATTACCAAAAGATAAAAATATTTATGTGCAACCATGAAAAAAAAAGGAATTAATAATTCAAAAAAAAAAAATATATATATATATAAAAATTCAAATTCAACAAAAAAACTTCCTTCGACTCAAACTTCCAAACTCCTTAGCAATTTTACTTCCCAATTGCGAATCAACCGTGAACACCCTTTTTCTTTATATACAGATAGGTAGCAATTGTATATGCACATACGATTAATGAGAAAAAAAATGCAAACAAACGCACGTACTCAGTACTAAGATTAGCGAAATCAAAACAAAACCCGAAAGAGGTTTGTCCCTCGCATATGTATGTACATATGTGTATATACGTATATATATAGGCATAAAATTGGTTTTCCACTCACCTTATTAGTCCCTCGATGATGGTACCAACATGCGGAGAGGACCCTGGAAATGGCTGGAAAGCAACCTATTGGCATACATATGTACATAGGCTCACAGCTGGTGTCTACAAGCCTGAGCTGTCAAATATCTTTGTCATTCGCTCGTGTTTGCGGGCGCCGAGCGAATCATTACCTCTTTGAAAATATATTAAAAATAAAAGAATACCGGAATAAATCGCGGATAAAAACTAGACAAAATAAAAATTAACGTGCAATCTTATCCTTAAGCGATCTTTGAAAGCAGAAAAACAAAATATGAATTAGTGTAGAAAAACTACACAAACTAAAATTCGCAAAAAAAAAGCCGGGATTACAATAAGCTAGCCTGCTAGTGGCCGTGCGGCTTAAGTATAATTGTGGAGCAGGTACCCTAAACCAACAAAAAGGAAATTAAATTTAAGTGAAAGTAATTAAAAACCGATAAGTATTAAATAAAAAAAGCAACTGAAAATGTACGAAAATAATCCGGCAAAAAAACAAAAAAAAAATTTTGGGCAATAGATTAAACACGTGGAGTGTTTACATAATTACGTGCGAATTTGTGAAAGAATTAAAGAGCAAAAGGAAATGACATAGAGCAAAAAAAACCAAGTTAAGCAAAAGGAAATAAGAAAACTATATGTAAGCTAGCTGCGCTGCTGCGCCGGCAGGTCGCTCTCCCTCAACGTCGCTTGGGCGATCGCGCTGCAGCTGATGGCACTATCATATGCGCGTATGTATGTATGCGACTCCGCTCCCTCAGATTCAGCCCGCTGGAACTCTGCAAACTCCCACGCTGGTAAGTATCGGTCCACTCCTCTCTATTTTCAGCTTACTTTACTTCTTATGTACGGGCGAATAAATAAGTATATTGACTTGTGCAGCGGGCGTTGACCCGCTCTTTCACTATGTATTCAGCACAGCTGGTCGTAGTGCTGTGGTTGTTGTTTCCCCAGCGCCTGTTTCTCACCGATAGCATGTAGTGAAGTTGTATGTGTATGAGTGAGTGTGTTGGTATTTCCTTCTCCTTACTACCTCGCGACGAATGTTGCAAGTGCGCCCTTTGCAGTGTTACTTCGTGCAACCTTTTTTTTCCAATGGTAAATGCTCAAGGGGTCATACTGTCCTTCTATGGCCGTGATAAGTGTTGGTGCCTGCCTGTGTGTCCTATGTCGGTATAATTGGTTTTGTTGCGTCGCCTATAAACTCCGTAGGCTTACTGTTGGGAAGGTCCTCTATGAGTAAGGTGCTGGGGACCTAAAAAAAACATCAAACATCATTAGAAACGATTCGGAACCAAGTTTTCCTCCAATGCCCATTTGGGTATCTACATACATATGAACAGGTGCTGGTATGCATATGCGCGTACACACATATATACCTATGCCTGTATGTATGCATGTTTGTACGCACGTATGTAGCTAAGCAGATGCACTGGCGCACCTTTAACGTTACTCGCACCAAACTTTCGCAGAGGTTTTAATAAACTCAATAATGATTAATTTTCTGACCTTCCGAATACACCAAAATAATAAGGCAAACGTCTTCCTTGCCGGTTTCTTACTCAACGCGAGTTCGAATCAATTTTGTTATTTTTTTTTTTTCATAAAAATTATCCGCGTTTTATTTTACCTTCAATCAGAGGTGCGTAATTATATGTATGCGTAAATTATATGTATATAAAACATTGGAGGAACCTATTATTTCTCTTCTATATAATTCCTAGTTATTAAATAGACTTACCTTTGTCTCCAATATTTGCGAACGCTAACGGATATACCTGGGGTCCCGTATAGATGGCGGTATATAGCACAATTCCGTTTTTTTGCACTTGACCCACAAAAATGTTTTAAACATATATATATACACTAGTATATTCACATTCACACTACGCTTGTAAATTTTCTCGCGACACTCCACTAAGGCACCGTGACTTTACGAATAAAATCTTCGGTCTTCCTCCGCTCTAATTTATTGTATCTTAGCTAACCGAAGATGTCACTCATGCTGCACCCACTCACAAGTCCACGATGATCATCCGCTCAAATTCGGACTATGCAACCACACACACAGACACACACACGCCACTGCTTTACCGAACCGCAGGGTTAGCCAAGTTTCACACCTTAGTTTGGTTGTTGTAGCTTGAAGGTTTATGGCCACTTTCACTTCCCTTACTAATACATGCACACTAACGCACTCACTTCTGGTAAAAGCTGCTGTTACAGGCTCGCGACCGCCGATGATGCCCGCATCATGGAGCGTGCGCGTAAAAGATATATAACACAGCGTTTCCGTGTTCTAATTTTCCACCCAACGTGTGGCTTCGACCCACGACCAAAAGCCGGGCTTCCAAGTTATCTTGCTCCTACATAGCGTGGTTATCACTGGGTAGGTGTATGTATCTACATATGTATCTACACTATATCACAGATCACTACTACTTCTACGTATATGCAGCTTTTGTCTATATCACAGATTGGAGAAGGGTCATAAGTAAATAAATTAGTAAATAAATATACATAGTAAAAAAATTAAAAAAAATAAAAAACTAAAATAAATAATAACAAACATAAAACAAAATAATATATAAATATAAATATAAATAAGTGAACAATCAAGAAAAACAGTAGTAATAATAATAAATAAATACGTAAATAAACTATAATTAAATTAATAAATAGAATAAATAACCACATTCTTCGTCAAATACATCAATAAATATCACAGAAGAAGGCCTAAATTTTAGAACTACAGATGTCAAGTGGTAAAATAAAATACATTTAAAGGTCAAGTAGCTAAGAGCACTGTGTTACGAACAAATGTAGGTACGTATATCAAGTGACTACAACTAGCACAAAACGATCTGGTACATAACAGTTAACACATAACAACAACATACAACACAGTTACCTACACTATGCCACAAAGATATCCTTAGCGTGGTATACCCCGATCTTCTTGCCACTGGTGTCACCAAGTTCATACATCGAATTCCCGATGGTTTTTAACACAATACACTTAACTTGCTTTGGGGCAAGTTTCGCGTTGTAATTTTCAATCTGTGAACTCTGCTTGAAGTTTCGGCGGTACACCACTTGTCCAACTTTAAATTGCACTTCCCGACTCCTCGTGTTGTACGTCTTCTTACTGCGTTCATGGGCCAACTTCAATTCCTTCATAATTTTATTTCGTATAAGCCGTGTCCTGTCGGCCAGCATTTCAATTTCGCAGTCCGCATCCCTCACTTTGCCCAGTCTTCGGTATAGCTCGTATGATGCAGCATGCTGTATCATAGGCATACCGAAGACAGCTTGATACGGGGTATCATTAATTGCGGAATGCACTGAGCTGCGGAGGGCAAAAGCGGCGTCGCTAATATGATCATCCCAATTCTTTTGGTTGTCTTTGATATATGACCTCACAATTTGTAACACCGAACGGTTTACCCTTTCTGCCGCGTTGGCCTGAGGTGAATAAAACGCAGTCCTGATATGCTGAGTCCCATATTTTTCCAGGAATTGGCTAAATAAAACTGAAACAAATTGCTTCCCGTTGTCCGAGTGGATATATTCGGGAACGCCAAAAGTATGGAAGACTTCATTCTCAAGAAATTTGATCACATTTGCTGAAGTGGCACTCCGCATAGGTTTTAAAAAGACAAATTTGGTAAAGTGGTCTAAACATACAAACACAAAGACGTTACCACTACATGTACGTGGGTATGGGCCCATAAAGTCTATAAATAAACGTTGAAATGGTCTCTCGGTCACATGCTGCTTACCCATCATAGGTTTATGGAACGCATTCTGTGTTTTACTGCCTTTGCAGATTTCGCATTCTTTTAGGTATGCCTGCACGTTTGTTACCATGCCTGGCCAATAATACTTTTCTCTAATTCGCGTTAATGTCTTGTGAATGCCACCATGGCCGGCCGACGGTGAATCGTGCGCTGCTTCCACTAGCCCTCGACGCAGCTCCGTTGGCACCCAGAGCTTCCAGGCATGGTCCTGTTGAAGGTCATCCCCACTGTTAAATTGCGTTCGTCTGTAAACGTAACCGTCCGACACGCATAGTTCAGGTAGTTTGTCTTGGTTATCAGTTACGGTTTTCTTGAGTTCTTCATACTCTTCCGTTTTAAAGAACGGTGAATCAAGGCAAATGTCTAAGAGGCGGTTATTCTTCGTTATCTCATCCATGTCTATCCGCGATAGGGCATCCGGCACGATATTCTGGGACCCCTTACGGTGTTGAATGTCAAAAGTGTGGCCTTGTAGTTTTAAGCTCCACCTTGCGAGTCGGCCTGACAAATCCTTTTGGTTCATTAACCATTTTAAACTGGCGTGGTCAGTGATCACCGTAAAGGGCAGTCCCTCAACGTATGGCCTAAATCTCTTGATGCTTAGCACCGCTGCATAACATTCTAGCTCAGTAATGCTGTAATTTCGTTGTGCCTTATTCAATTTAGCCGAAATGTATGCTATTGGCCGCTCATTTCCTGCGTCGTCTAATTGAAATAAGACCCCGCCCACACCGTCCGTTGATGCGTCACATTGAATGTAGAAATGTCTATTGAAGTCCGGATGGGTTAACACAGGTGCTGAAATCAAGCTCTGCTTTAATCGGCCAAACGACTTCTTGGCTTCGTCCGTCATCGTAAACTTCTTGATTTTGTCTTTTGTGAGGCAGTCGTGCAGCGGTGCTGCAATGGTCGCGTAGTCCTGTATGAATCTACGGTACCAGCCTGACATCCCCAGGAACCGTCTGAGCTGCTTCGGGGTTCGTGGTTCCGGAAAATCTCTGACGGCGGCGATTTTGCTTGCATCTGTGCGGATGCAACCGTTGCCAACAACGTAACCGAGATACCTCACTTCTTTAAAACAGAATTTACTTTTTTCCACGTTTATTGTTAATTTTGCTTCACGAAGACACCGACCAACCTTTTCTAACAAATCCAAATGGGACGAAAAATCGACAGAACACACAAGTAAATCATCTAAATACACGAACACGGACTCACGTAAAGAAGCGGGAATAACCTTGTCCATTAGTCTACACATGCGTTGTGCTGCATTACACAGCCCAAAAGGCATGACAGTAAATTGATACAATGGTCTACCGGGTACTGTGAAGGCTGTTTTCTCCCTGGATTTCTTTTCTAAAGGTATCTGCCAGAAAGCATCCTTCAAGTCTATTGCTGATATAAAGCGAGTATTTTGCAGCCGGCTTAAAATGCCATCAATATGGGGAAGGGGGTACGCATCTTTTATTGTTCGTTCATTTATTTTTCTAGCATCCAAGCACAACCGGTTCTTCGTTCCCTTCACCACGAGTGATACGGGGGAGCTCCAGCTGCTGTTGCTTTCTTCAATCACGCCCATATCTAACATTCTATCCAATTCAGTATATACAAGCTTTTGAATGGCTGGCGAAATCGGGTAGTGCCTTTGCTTTACCGGCAGATTTTCATTGGTGACTTCTATTATATGTTCTTCTTTATCGGTTTTCCCTAGTCCTAGCACAGCAAAAGACGGAAATTGGGCCTTTACTCGCTCTAAGGCCAAGCTTTGGTCATGGGTCAGGTCGTGTTGTACCGCGTCAAAAGTTAAGTCTACATCGGCGGGTACGAGCTCTGATACCACATTCCCATTCACACTTGTAGCCGAACCTTTACTCACAACACACATGCCAAACGCCTGCCAAAAATCAACACCTAAGTATACCTCTTGCTGAAGGCCTGGTACAATTAAAAACTCTAAGTTCTTGGCAACGTTATCCCACAAGACGGGAAGCGTGATGACACCTTCTACCTCAGTCTCTCCACCGTTGGCCGTGCGGATGTTCTGACCCTTAATAGGCACTATAAGGTGCTCTTTACCCTCGAGAAGCTTACTTACATTTTTCCCCAAACAGCTAGCACCTGCACCAGAATCTAATAAAGCTAGCACCTCTTGTCCACCGATTTTAGTTTTGGCGAAAAATCTATTATCTCCGTTAACTGTGACTATTGTGGAAATTATCTTACGGCGTATCCTACGAAGATTCTTTTTCCTTTCCCTCATCTTACCTATCTTCCTAAAATTCCTACTTTTCTTCACCTTTGCCAGTTCTTCGCCGAATATACGTCTACGCGCTTCCTCGTATTCGAGCTTTCTGTGATGTAAGCTCTTAGCTTCTCTGCTTAATTCTGCTCTTCTCTTTTCTACTACTTCTTCGCTTTTCTCTCTTCTAAGGATTCTCACTGGGTTGGCTCCGGGTTTTCCGCTCCCTGGCGAGAGTTCCCGGAGATCTCCGCCACCTTCACGTTTCCCTGATTCGGCTTGAAAACACAAAATGACGCATCACTGCCGCACGCGAAACACAACATATTATGGAAAGACGATTTACACTTATTTTCTTCTGACGGATTCTTAACAAAATAATCCACGGGCATACCACACGAAAAACACAACATTAAGTGAAACGGGGACGGACAAAACGAACGGATGGAAGGCTTCTGGACATTAGGACTAACGGACGACGACAATTTATCACGGGCCTGCACTGGTTGCTGCGGTTTATCATGGTGCGGCCTACCAAATGCCTCTACATAATTCTGGTCTAAGTTCTCAGATTTCTCAACCCCTGTAATATTTAATTCATTAACTGCCTTCGATCTACTTCTATTCTCTCTCATAACTTTCTCCGCTCGTCTGCATTCTGATTTTAATTCTGCTAGAGACTCCATCCGGGACGCGAAAGTTACGTTGGCCAAATATGGCTTAAGGTTACCTCTTATAATTCCTACTAACTCCTGCTCGGGGATTTTTTTCCTAAGCCGGAAGGTTAAATCGTGGACCTCACTATAAAACTCTTCAAAACTCTCTTGGGGTGCTTGTTTCCTCTCCATTATTTCTCGGATTATTTCGTAATCCGATTCAGCGCTCTTAAAATGGTTTAGCAGCTCGGTCTTTAGTTCGAAATAGCCGAAGTCTGGCTCATCGGCATGATCCTCGAGGACCTGCCAGTACCATTTTAAGGCGCTGCCCGTAACCAAGCAGTGGAAATCTGTAAATAGCTGATAGTAGGAAATGTCGTATTGCTCCCTCATCTTTTCTATCCGAAAAATAAAACTTTCTATAGTTAAACCTTTGGCAGAACCATCGAACTTTACATGCCATTTATCTAGATCTATCTTTTTTCGGTAGCTTGCCTCCTTTCGTGAGTGGGACTGACTCGGTGGTTTTTCTGCTCCAGGGCCATGCTCTGTCGTGGACGTCTCGCGTCTTTCTTCTGGCGTTGATGCCCTGGCTGGTTGACTCCTAGTCCCTTGCATCGAAGTCTCCACCTCAGCCATCCTGCTATTGAGGTTCACTACATTATCTCGCATGTGGCGGACCTCGTTCATGCATTGCGCCATCATGTCATTTTGTTGAGCCATCATCGCCATCATACGGCTCAGTTGCTCGACATTGATGGCTGCAGAACTTGGTCCACCACTGTGAGATTTCGATCCGCCTGGCCCTTGATCATTCAATGGCATGCTTCCCCCAGTTTGCTGTTCTTCCTCTGACATGTTAAATAATTCCTCAATTTTACGTGAAAACGTCAGGCTGTTATCCGTAGCGTTGAGAAATAGTTCGTTTGTAACTCGAACACTGGGTTGCTGGGGCACCTCTTGATTGGATGTGCCAAATATGCGCGCTGCGCACCGGTTTAAATAATCCGTTGGCAGAAAATCTACAGGATGTTGTATACCCGTGTCGATCTGGGTAAATATTGACCCGACAACCTGATTTTCTAAAGCTCTTGCTACGCTACGTGTGACCCTGCGGTTCGAATCTAGCAGACCCAATCCTCCTGAAACTACTCTATCTTCAGGCTCTTGCTCTTCCATACAATGAAATCTACACTTCGTATACGCAAAAAAAAAAAAAAAATAAATTACCACGCGGCCGAAACGTGATTTAAAGTTTTACAACACTTAAATCCTGAAATTCGGAAATCTCCTTACAACACGCAAAAAATCCAAATTCGAAAATTCAAAAAAAAAATCCACAAATCCGAATAGCCAAACTTCAATTCAAAGAAAAATACCGCAAAAATCAAGAAAGAATATTCCAAAGGGTGATAGTGAATTAACGGTTATAGGGTAAATATTTGAATTTAATTGAAAAATAGTTATTCTATAAAATAAAAAATTGCAGTTCATAAAAAGAATAAAGATAAACGCAAGAAAATATAAAAGTATATACACAAAAATTCAAAATTCAAAAGAAAACGCTGGACTTATGTTTTCTAGCAAAATAACGATGCTTGGTTTATTTATAACTGTTTCTATATGTAGGTACATGTACTTGTATGCACGAATATAACACTTGATTTTGTTGCTGTATTACAATAATCAATTTCTTTGGTGTGTGGGTGGTGTTACACCGAGCGAGGTCATTGTGGGAGCGTTAAGTCCGTTTTCAGCAGTCCGATGTCAATTGTCAACTAATCCCCCTTACTTTATATCAAGTGTGGCATATCAACCGCCAGTGTCATAACTCCAGTGGTGGATGCCACATTTCCTCCCATTACCCCCCGTGAAGTCACCTACGAACCTCACTGGTATGCTATGCTGGATTGCATACGAGGTAGCTCTAATAGGCAAGGATCACAAAAAGCAGAAAAAAACTAAAACAAATACTAATGGTGACATCCCAACTCCGAATATCACTTCCCCAGTGCGCTAAGGCAAACAGGAAGGCACTTCGAAGTGGAGATGTTCACTTCCCTCCATGATCTTTGTCACTCAGGCACTTATCACTCTCGGTGACCGCAAGTGATGCTGCCCGCATGACCCTAACTCGTCCAATATGTAAGAAAAAGAAGGAAAAGAAAGTTGGGAAAAGAAAAAAAAGGAGAGATACTAACAAAAAAGTTAAAAGTTACGTATGATAAAAATAAAAGTCTTATTGGGCTATTCCGTTGGGCGCCATTGTTACGTAGGGTAGGTAAGGTGGGCGAAAATAACCCCCCCATCCGGCGAGCTAGCCTGGGCTTTGCCACCATGCCTGCGTACCGCCTCACCTTTGCCAACTGACACCCACGTAACATAAAATTAGTTAAAAAAGAAAAAAAATTTAAATTCCTTAAAATTAACTGCAATACCGCTGCTCGAGGACTCGAACTCGGCTCTCGCGAATGGCGATATCTATGTGACAAATTTCTTTAAAGTACGTAAAGACGTTTTAGCGTGAAAGAGCAACAAACATACTCACACAATTACTTAGCCACAAACTTTCACATTTATAATATTAGTAAGTTTTGCAAAAGATATCATACTTTGAGAAAATCTTCCGAGGTCCTTCCATATACATCTTCATGTACCGTAACAGCATCATGATAAGTAAATAAAAATACCTCCACTAATTACATATAGCGGAGGGATCGCACTTTCAAATCAGCCTACTCTCGAATGTGTACGAAAATTGTTAAAAGGCAAAAAATTACACCTTACTAACTCTGTTCATATGTATGTATGTATGTATGTACATAACTAAGTATACATATGCATACATGTTAGTATGTTTTAACTTTTTATTCACATGTAAAAATAAAAAAAAATTTAACTGATTTCCTTCGAGCCGGATTTGAACCAGCGACCTATGGATTTCTGCTCGCACAAGCGCTTGCAGTCGCACTGATATTCAACTACAGTCCACCGCTCTACCAACTGAGCTATCGAAGGCAATGCATTTTAGTATACGAATGGTCAATACAATTTATTATTTCTCAGCTGAAGTGATTTTATATAATTGTGAGTCAGCAGACAAAAGTGATGGCGGTCAGTGATGGCAGGCCAATAGACACAGCTTTAAAAGAAAAAAAAAAAAACAAAAAAACAAAAAAAGAGCAAAGTGAGTCTTATCAGTTAAATGTTGGCATTGTGCGGCATCAGCTTTGTTAGCGCCACTACACAAACATATGTGTGCAAATACATACATATGTACATTAGACCGAACCGAAAAAATAGTTCGCCGTTCACCCCTGAGTGCAAAAAAAATTTTGCAAGGCAATTTGGAAAAAAAATTTTGGTTGTTTTGGCCAAACGTAGGGATCGCTTTTTTACATTTTTTTTCATATTTTTCGCACTTACAGTCGGATCTTAAAGTATGATATTATCGATATTCTTGTCTCAAAGTGGCAATTTTTTTGTTCCTAAGTTCATTGATCCCAAGCACTCCGTTCTAGAATTTACTCACCAGTTCTCATTTTACATCACCTTAACGTACCACACTAATGTCCGTAAATTATAGCTCACCAAAAAGTATTAAACTTTTGCTAAAGAACTATTTTGATTATTCCACTTGAGCTATTCAAAATAAAATTTTATTGCCAAATCTAGGTGTCGCAGAAAAAACATAAAAAGAAGGCCAAGGATCAGCCGAAAAATTCGTATACATCGAGCAAAAATCAAATAAATTCATAACGACAATTAGCAGCTTAGGTAAAGCATCAAAATTACCGGTGAAGCGAACATAGATAAGCCAAAAGAAAAGTGAGCAATGGCGGAAGAAACCGCTGATATGGGATTTGTGAGTGACGAAGAAGGCTGAAGGCAGGAAGGCGACCGCCAACATTGAAAAATTAAATCATTTACTTAAATTTGTACTACATATTTACATATATTTGTACATAACCTAAGTTATGATCTTTTGTATGTAGCTGTATATGAGCCTTGTAGGAAAAATGTCAGACAACTAGAAGCTAAATATAAAACAAGATTCAGACAGTAACACTTTGTTTTCGAATTTTTCGCTACTTCACCTCATGAAGACAATCAAGAAAATCTTCTTTGTATTGTCGGCACTTAATAAGTTCACAGATTACTCGGCATTTACACGGTATGTATTTAGTCTGAGTACTGACAGTTGTTCATTAGGTTTTTGCCTACAAAAAATGTATGTTGTCTCTTCTCTTCTCACCTCTCCTAAAATTTCAACATTCAGCCTTTTAATAAAACATAGTTTTTCCATGAGAAGGGCTATATATCCTCAACAGGTTCGCGAACCTAGGGTATACTGAAGTAATCATCTCCACACAATTAGCAATTAAGACAGGCGCTCGGAGAAAAGGAAGACATCATTTTCGCTTGGCTCCCACTAATTATGCACTTTGAAGGGTCCCATGTAAGTGAAACTAGAAGATTTTGGATAATACGGATAATACGGGAAAGTATTCCATTGCAGAAAATGTCTAAGAAACAAGTAAAGAAGTATAAGTTCGGGCGAAACCGAACTTTATATACCCGGCACGCGTATTAAATATCGTTTTTTCAGAAAAGTATTTTTCCCAATGTCAAACAGTTTCAATAATATGCTATGATATATTGAAATAATTGGACCAAATTTTGTGGAAATCGATAAGGCGGTTAACGATATATACTTCTTTTGTCATAGGTGGGCTATGCCAAGCCCATTTAACAAAAATCAATTATCTTGTGCCTTGTTCAAAGATTGTTGCAAGTTGGCATCTTTAGTTACTGAAAGATCGGAGTTTTCATATATCTGAAATTTACTCTTATATGGTAAGTAACAGTAATTGTAGTCCGATTTCAAAAATTGTCAACATATTATTGCTTTTTTGCGCCAAGGTTGCTAAACGTGCCGAGTTTGGTAGAAATTGATAAACCGGGTACCGAGATACACATATGTAAGCGTAAGTGGGCGGTGCCACGCCCATTTTACAAAAATGTCCCTAAAAATCATTTTATGCTAAGAGATCATTGCATATATTGATTTTGCGTAAATTAGCTTAAATAGTTACGAATTTATCGCAGTTTTCGTATATCTGTAAATTACCGTTATATGGGAGGTGGGCGTGGTTCTTGTCTTTCTTGGTTAAGGGGCAACCTACCTACCGAATTTCTTTGACATATCTCAATTTTTTCTCGAGTTATCGTGTACACGGACAGACGTACAGACGGACAGACGGACGGACAGACAGACATCGCATAATCGATTTCTCTTTTCATTCTGAGCATTTATGTATACATTTGTCTATATCTATCTCGATTCGTTTTGGCTGTTACAAACAACCGTTATGCGAACAAAGTTATAATACCCTTGTGCACAAGTGCGCTCGGGTATAAAAATTGTGTGTGGATCCGGTGCGCAGTTGGCAACCCTCTTCAAAAACTAAAAAATATTCCAAGGCTAATCACAGTTATTAGCGATCCGTGTGCCAGATTTCATCTAAATCCGTCCAGCTGTCGATGGGAGGAGAGAAGTCTCGCATGGTTCGGTTTGGCTAATTTCAAATCACCCTGTACCGAGAAAAAAGATCTTTGATTTTATATGTAATTTTTGAAATTCCTTCGCGTATTA
>NW_023458560.1:40449574-40457553 GCF_013731165.1 Rhagoletis pomonella
GTATGTATATAAATTCTTGGTTGTAGTTTATGCGCGAATTTCGCGCGTAAACTACAACCAAGAATTTATATACATACATACATACACATATATGCCCCAATTAGCGCATCACATATCCTCGCCGCAAAACTAATTAGGACCACTTAAGCGGGCAACAGAAGATTGAAACAAAAAACAAACCCAAATAAAATAGAAGAAAAAAAGCTACACGCTTGAGCTGCAGACCACCGGATGAGCGAAGGACCCTTTTTCGAAATTATTTCATCAAATCTTAATCACTCGGCTTTTGGGTAGACCGCGCGCTGTCGCCCATAAATATGTAGTTGGCGTATATCTTTGTATGCATAAATGAGTATAGTATATAAATTTGTAAGAGTAATAAAGTGAAAATGACTAAAACATACACACGAAATGTGTGAGTCAACAACAGCAGATAGCAGCAACAAAAAGAAGAAACAATAACTCCGTCCGGCCACACCAAAAGTGGCTGTGGGAACACTTCAGCGGCGGCGTGTGCGCATCAACACAGCAACACTAGAATAAAGCAAACAATAAGAACAAACATTGAATATATTGAAAACATCAAAATAACACAGCAACAACAGCAACATTAACAACCCAAATGTAGCAACAATAAAATGTTGGCATAAAATTAAACCAACTGAAATCGCTTTAATTTCTTAATAATATCGCTATTAGCTGTTGTAGCGGCTGTTGCTGTTACTTTTTTTTTGTTCTTCTGATTCTGCAGTTGTTGCTTTGTAGACCGGCAGCAGCTGCGCATGGCATGTTTCTACATTCGATTTTTTTCTGCTGCGATTGGCTTTTGTTTTTTTTTTTTTGTTAATCCCTCTCATCATTGATAGCGGCTCTTAGCCTGCAACGGAAGACAGAAAGCCAAACTAGGACGGGTCAAATTGTATGGCATATTTTTTCATATATGAGCGTGTAGCAGCGAAGGACTCTACGTATAATTCTAAGAAAATTTTTCTACGAAACCATAGGTTTAAAATTACACGGCACAACAGTGACAATTTTCACATTTTCTTTGAAGCCTATTTTTGCAATTTGACAAACTCCAAATTGATTTTAGACCTATGGTTTTTTCGGAAAATTTGCTTAGAATTACACGTAGAGTCCTTCGGTGCTATACACTCATAGTCGAAAAAATTGACCCGTCCTAATATACATACTTAAACATATATGTATGTAGTATTTTTCTATACATATCGATTGAAATTCGCTGGTTTTGAGTTCAGCTTGCGCTACTCAACTGCTACAGTTAAAAGTCACTTTGGTGCGTGTATTTGTTTTTATATCGCCTTTTATTCGACCATGGTGGTCACAATGCTTGGTTGCCAGCACGCAAGCCTTTTTTCGGTTGCCCGACCTTTTTAGCCATCTTTAACGGATCATCGACTGTTGACGTACTTAAGCAATGTAGCTAAGTTCGCTTGCCTGCTTGGATGTGTTTGCCGTCATTTTGGTCGGTTTCATTTTTGACCGCTGTCATCCTGGTTGTGGTTGATTTTTTTCTGCATTCAAGTTGCAGTGCGCATAACTAACATTCTCTATTTCCTATGATTTTTTAAATGTTTATACGTATACTATTTAGTTGACCCTCATTCGCTTCGCTGAGTGTACGAAATTTCTGCGATTTACATTAGGTGTAATTTATTTCCATCAAACTTAACAAATTTACACTCAGCGAAATATAAGGAAATTTTCACATTTTTCCTTTTGGAACCCTCTTCCAAAAATGTTTAAACAAAAACCTTCTTAAACCTCCTTCGATTGTCATTTTAACTTTGACTTTTTTAACAGGTACCAACTTTATTCAAATGCCCAACAAATTTTCCAAATAATGGAAAAAAGAGATTTCTTAACAGTCTTTCTTTGGAACTCCCATATTTTAGTATTTCATATCCCATTCGAAAACGCATCGGCACTCGGAAAATGTTTAAAGAACACTCTATTTCAGAATACGATTAAAGAATGCCCTAAAGGCGTTGACATCATGAAGTATAGTTGACATGAAAATAACTGCTTTTCTTGGCTTTTGACATAACCAGCTATGATTAGAAGCCCCATGAAAGTAATAAGCTCATCTTTGTCTTTGTCACTTGCCACACTTTTTCCAACTTGGAGGACGCTGCAGATCCTTCTTCATTCGCATAGCTTATAATTTCATCACAAACTTCTTCCTTTATAAAGAGTTTAAAGCAATCCAGTACGCGAAATAAAGTTGTACCTGTACGAATACATGCCATATTATGAATATCTCTGCTATTCTATAGTTTTTTACTTACCTGAAGATAAAACAACTGCACCTACCTTTAGTTTGAGGATACTTGCTGACTTTATTTTAGATGAAGGCGGTGGAGATTTGTTCCAAATGCTACCACTTTACCAAAATAAAAGCTGGCTTCCCTGTTTTCTACATCTATATTTTCATTTTCGCCTGAAATCTTATCATCTTCTTCAGATGTTTCTGTCATCTGACCAACTTCGGAATCATCAACATTTTTGTCACTGACTTCACCATCAGATTCTTCATCCACACGCAGTTGTTCCGAAATTTCCTCCAACTCAAAATCAACCAACCGTTTCTTAGCCATCGTAAGATAAAATATTTTTCACAATTATAACTGCACGTGGACACAATGAGCAAAACTAGGAAAAATATGGATATGGATACATTATTCATCCGTTCAAAATGCAGTGTCAACTAAGAATTTCTGCATATAATTTTCAAAATAAATTAAGGCTTAATACCAAAACTGTAATAAATATTTCATTTATCCCATCAATTCAACCCTCTTTTGTCCCATCAATTTAATGAACTAAATTTTTGAAACAGGCGGCAACCCTCTTTAAAAATATTTTCCAAATTAAGCTTTCTTAATGCAATTTATTTTAACACCCTTATTGCCAAATTGTATGTACCTGACCAATTTAATTCAGCTATGTTTTTGAAATATGTGGCAACCCTCTTGAAAATATTTTAGAAAGTAGGATTTCTTACACCACTTTATTTTGACATCCGCAATGCAATGCAGCATTTCATTTAGCTTATCGATATAATTTCATTCAAACCTTCTTAAAAATATTGTAGAAATTAAGCTTTCTTAAGCTTCTTTAGTTTGATACACATAATGAGACATTGTTTATTTTATCAATTTAATTGAATTAAACATACGGCATTCCTCTTCAAAAATATTTTACAAATTAAGCCCATCTTATTACATTAAACGAGCAATTCTTGTATATATATATTATATTATATATATTACATATATCTATAGGGTTCTCGTAAACAGCTCTAATGATTTTAATGAAATTTTGTACACAGATAACGTTTTGGATTTTAAGGTTATCTTAATAGACATTATTAGAATACTCGGAAGGTATTTCAAACATCCTTATTTCAAAAATATTTTTAATAGAGTTGCCACCTATTTTGAATTGCATAGTTATTTTATTTTATTTATTTTTTAGAAAAATAGGTAAAATATTACAATCATGGGTACCAAGAGAAGATTCTTAAACAATGCTTTCCCTATATACAAAATGTTATCCCTTAGGATATCGAAATCCTTGTTATTTTGTTGATTTTCAAAATATTTTTTTAAAGCTATCCACATCTTTAAAACTTTATAAAGTATATGCAAATAAAACTTTAAAAAGTATATGGACAAAGCTCGGTCAACCTGGTACTTAGGTTTATACGAAAATTTTAATATTTTGTTCATTTTATCAAGTTATTTATATGCTCGACAATGTGAACTAATTAAAACTAAGCGGATTCACATTTGGGAAATTGCTCACTTTTGCGAATGCCAAAACTTTTACCCCAATAATGCACTTCAAAACGGATGTTTGCATTTATGAAAGCAAATTTAATGGATTTATTAAAAAAAGAACAGAATTCGGAAATAATTTTATCAACAAAATTTGAAGTGTTGAAGTGAATTATTATTAAAATACGCACATTTCGCAACAGTTTGGGTTTCCCCGAACTCAGAAATGTGAAAATTTCATGTATTTATCAATTATAAATACATATATAAGCTTTCATATAAATATGTTACATATTTTTTATATTTTAGAGCTGTCAAGTCAATGCAACATAAAATGTGATTCGGAATATCGATATTGATATTCTTTCTGCTAATTTCTTCCCTCTTTTAAAGTAACAGATTTAATTTGAATCTTAAATAAAACCTCGGTCATATTAGCCTCTCAGCCTTTATTTTTTTTAAGATTTAGTGTATCTTTATTTTGGCAGGACAGATTCCTTTTTCTGCATACAATTTTGGTTACAGTTACATTGTTTTTAAACATTTTTGATTTTATATCACTTTTATTAGTGGAAGCACTCACCACCAGTACCTACCTATTCCTTTTTGAACTTTGCTAGAAAATTCTTCGTATTAACAAATGTGTAAATTTCAAGTTCGCTGCAAAAGTCTTTCATTTTTACTCAATTACTACAGAACGTCGGCAAAAGTGTCATTTAACCTGACGAACGCGAAAAAGCGAAGCATAACGAATATCCAAATGCGACACCAAGAGACAAAGAGACAAGAAGAAGATAAGGGCGCATAAAATATGTATGTATGTAAACGGACTAAACTTAAAACAAAAGATCACACCGTGAATGAATGAAATTTCGGCTGAAGAATGAAATTAATGTGCGCCGATAGCGAATTTAATTTATTGCGACAATTTCTCATTCGACGACAGGCAACGGGTAATGGGCAGGCAGTAAAACGCCAAAGGGGAGATCGGCCAAGACCACCAAGTAACACGCTTTTTGAGTAGAAAAAGGGTTTCGAGTGCAGCCACGTATGCATGTGTGTGTGTGTGTGTGTGTGGTAGCGTGAGCGACATTCATGAATTAATGTTCGTTCGCTTACTTTAGACTTCTGAGTATATTTTTTTCTGTCACTGCTGCTGTGTGTATAGCTACATGTATGTGTGTACTCCTTGAAGTTATTTGTTTGTTGTCCATTCAACTAGTGACATGATAAGCCTGGCTAATGATGGTTAATAAGCCATTAAGAGGGTATAAATTGTTTTGTTAGCACTTTTTCGAGAAACATCATCGAGTGACTTGAATTTATTTTGAAGTTAATAATTCATGATGCTGGCGACAGAGGGAGAGGGGGTGTTTCTGAGGAGGAGAGTATTAAGATGTATGTGATTTTTAAAGATGCTGTTTGTACAGCTTATTAGTGCAGTTGTAGCCCAATGCAGTACAAATATTATTAATATTATAAGAAACTCTTCTGCAAATAATAACGGTCGACTTGTCAAAATCACATACCTTTTTAAATATTTTAGATATTTATCTCAAAAGAGCTTAATTCAAAAAAAAAAACAAAATTAAAAATCGGTAGATGGTTTTCCATAACTCGATTCGTACGATTTATCTCCAATTAAAAATAGGCACTAAAAATTTCCAAGAATTCCAAAAATTAACGGAATGTCCCGACCCGAAAATTCTCGAAAGTTTTAAAAAGTTCCAAAAATGTCTCTTAAAAAATCCCAAAATCAAGAAAGTTCACCGGAAAATCTCGCAAAAGCCCTAGAGGATTTGTAGGACCCGGAAAGTCTCGAAGAGTTCCAAGCGGTCTTGGAAAATGCCGAAAGATTATGGAAAAGAACCGAGAAATAAAAGCAATATCCAAAAAAACCGATGGGCCTTGAAAACATTGTGAATAATATCGAAAACTTCCAAACAAATCTCGAAAAAAAACGAAAAATTTACCGAAAGCTTACGAATGTATCGCGAAATCCGAAGAGCCCGTAAATACCACGAAAAACTGCTAAAATTCCTGAACAAAAATTCGAAAAGGTACTAAAATTTCTCGCAAATAACTCCAAAATTTGCGAAAAGAATCCAAATATATTTCGAAAAAATCTTTCAACGACCCGAAAGAATTGCGAAAAATTACTAGAAAATTTCGAAGAGAGCACGGAATGCCCTCGAAACTATCCGAAAACTTCTGAAAAGTTACCAAACCCCAAAAATCCCGAAAGTTCCTTAGTAAATCCCAGGAAAAATCTAGAAAAATCAGGAGAGCCATTAAGCTATTCCATTGTCATTAACGTCTTAAAAGAAAAAGCGAAAGCACAGCACGATATTTTTTTACCATTTTAATTATTAAAAATACCAAAAATTTCATCGGAATTTTGGCAGCGTGGTTAAAGGTTTGGGGTTTGCTGAGGTTGTGAGTGTTTTTCCGGTGTACGGAAGTACCAATGATGTAAACGATGATGTATATTAAGTTTTGATAATTGTTTAGATTAATCAGAGTTTCATAACTTAATTTTTTCCTAATTCGTCATTATTAATTTCTTCAACCACGCATGCGCCGTTGGACATAAGTAAATGAAGTCATCGAAATATATGTATAATATTTTTTTCTGAACACGCTTTGATCATCTGCCGCTTCTGCATTCTATTACGATCACTTTTTCCTTTTGTTTTGTCCCTTAAGCATCCGTAATGCCTTAAATTGTTTTAAATGCGAACATTCAACCACTGGCCCGCAATAATCTCTTACGATAATGCTCGGCTTAACCAACCATACCTTTCAATATTTCGACATTTTTAAACGTATGCAAAATTTATGCGATGCCACTGATTACAATCGCAATTGCAATACAAAGAAAGCGAAAAGGTAAACGCTGCAGGGTATAACCGGTCGAAAGCTATCAGCGATTAAGCTGCTTCTTATAGAAGTTAGTGGATGCCGCTATTATATGAGCAATAAATAAGTAAATATCTATACATACACACGTGCATGTTCATATATGGCAGAATGCATAATGAAGCGTGGGCGTAGAGTTGTGCTTAATGAATATTTAATTGTTCTGTGCTAATTGCTTGTAATCAGATGCAGTCGATATATGGATGAAAGGCGATTCTTGCATTGCTGCAAATCGATGTGGGCGCAGCAAAATAGTGGTGCTAAATTTTATATTTAAATACACAAAGAAATAAGTTTACCAAAACTTAGTGGAGCCAACCTTTTAAGGGATTTTAGTCTGAAGTTTCAAAAGTTGGAAAAAACTTCCATTTTTAATTAAAGGCTGCAATTTAGTTTGGCATCCCCGGAGTTCCGCATTAAGGTAGCTATGGAACGATAGAGGGAGTTCTCCTGATTGCAAATATATATACTTTTAGCCGCAGCAGGCCACTAGTTTTTAAGTTATTTGTTGTTAAAGTTTGTAAATTGAACTAACCTCTCGGCGCTATTTCACACAATAAACACTTTATTTATGTACACACTCCTCAATAGTTGCATTAAAACCCCGGCCTGAGATTTCCACTTTAATATAAAATTCTTAATTAATTAATTAAGTAAAACGCGTTTATAAATGTCTTCACAAACGTTTGCACATTTCACAAACAAGCAGAAATAACAATGGCTGAAAGTAACACAAAATGTATGCTACCATACGTTAAAAAAATACACAAATAAATGTGTATAATTAGGAAGTATAAGTGTACAATACGTACATATATTGCTCTTATTAAAAATAATAATATTAGGATCGATAGGGGTCTTACTCCTGATCATAACGGTATTATTTTTTTCGGGTGGAAATAATATTTACTGGTGTTATTGTAGTTCAAAGTATACAAATGTAGAAAACGTACATCGTTAATTTGATAAATAATGAAAATTTTTAATAAAACTCGCGCGGTTTTTTATTACAAATTTTCGCCTGCGGCGCTTTTCCCATAAAAATCAATACTTCGATAAATAATGAAAATTTTTAATAAAAAATCGCGCGATTTTTTATTACAAATTTTCGGCTGCGGCGCTTTTTCCATAAAAATCAATACTTCGATAAATAATGAAAATTTTTAATAAAAAATCGCGCGATTTTTTATTAAAAATTTTCGCCTGCGGCGCTTGCTCCTTATATAAGTTGGTCTTGCTATCATCCTCACATATGTTCAT
>NW_023458560.1:40457653-40475436 GCF_013731165.1 Rhagoletis pomonella
ACGTAATATATTTCATGAAAAAATAAGAAGTTTGAATTCAAAATAAAATTATACTAAACACATAGTATGTTTTTATAATAAGCTTCGTAGAAGCTTTTCGGAATTTGATTCTTGTTGACTAGTTCCTTTATGTCTCGTTGCTTTGTAATAGGTAACGGCAGCTTTTCTGAATAAAGGGGACATAAGCTAAAAACAGAAAAACAAAAAAAAACATTAAATAATTAAAAAAAATAAAAATAAATTAAAAAATGCAGTAGCAACTGTACATTGCATATGAATTAATTTTAACCAAAATAGGTACTCACTCGATACAACTCAAAGTTGCAGGAAGCATAGAGTTCGTTTTTCTCACATATGCTCTTTGGTAATTCGTATCTTTATAGGATGTTTTACAAAAAAATGAGTCCATATTTTCTTTATTGACATGCAGGACTTTGATGTCATGCCAAACAATTTTCTCATTGTCTTCATTGGTCGAAAAATTGTGACCCCACCTTTTTTGGAGCGACTTTAAATCGTAAAAGACGTCATGAGTCAGCTCCCGAACCTTATATGGCGGGCCTGTCTTCTTTGCAGTTGCTATGAGGCTCGGGGACTGTTCTGGCAGGTATATGGGAGTCTTTTTATTTGTTTTTCAATTACGCTGTATACGTTATCCCCTTCGTTTTGAGTGTGGCCGTGAATAAAATATTTGTGTGTAATGCTACGTAGATTATACTTAGATACTGCATAAGCGTACATTGAAAGTATTTATTTATTTTATACATATTTCTAATATGATTTCAAGATTATCTCTAACCTTAATAGTAATACTTACATTGATTTAAATTATCAATTATCATAATTACTTGTATCAAAGATAATACGCTTGGTTATACTTACTTTTACTATAAAAAAATCACACCTCTGAACGATATCGCAAACTATTTCAAATTTTTTCAACTAAAGTGGCACAAGTCGAAATAAGACTCTTTAACTGAGAATAAAATTACATTATTGCTTAAGTGCGAACTGTCACAACTATAAATAGTACTCTTTAGTTGATACTGTTCAAGCAGGTAACATAAATGCAAGTAACATTAAAACAGACATAACGGCATTTCTCCAGTTAAGGAAGGCAGTGTTGGAGAAGAATTTTTCCCAGTCGTTGGGGATGTGATCTGAGAACTGTTTTATGGGAAAAAGTCGATTTTGAAAAATTTTGAGTTGTGACTCTTTTTGATTTAGTGTGCGATATGATGAAAGAAAAGTTAAATTATATTATAGTTACAAAAAAGGTTTCAGTCTCGTTTTAAAGGTGATATTTGGGGCACTATAAAAAAGTATAATAAAAAAAGTTCTAAAAATAAAAAAATTACAGAATTCCGAAATTTAAAACATCGTAAAAGCTAAAACTCCCTAACTGATCTTGAAAGATTCTACAATTTTTAAGAGGATGTTTTTTAAGATATGAACTTTTGAACTTAAAAAAATATTTTTTTTGCAAACTATAAATTAAAAATAAATTTTAATTAAAAACAAATTCTTTACATAACTTTATTTAGAGTTTGGAAAAAAGATTTCAAAATTCAAAAGTCCATATTTAAAAAAAAAATCCTCCAAAAATTTCAACCTCTTATAAGATCAGTTGGAGGTATTGTATAAAAAATTTTATGTTTTTGCTTTTAATATTTTTTTAATATACAAATTCTGTAATTTTTTGTTTTTCGATTTTTTATATATTTTTTTCTTTATAGCCTTTAAAACGAGATCAGAACCATTTTTGTAATATTCAAAAAACAACTTAGCAAAATCCGGGCAGTTGTGAAATTTTGAAGTTTCGATCATTTTGGTTTTCCTTTGGTAGAACTTCGTTATATGAAATAAGAAAAGTTCTAGCTAAAATTTATCCAAATAAAAAATGGTCGATTCCAACCATTAGTCGATTTGATAGGGATTAACCCATATATATGCACATTAGGGTGCGTCACTCTCCATACGAAAATAAAAATCGGTACCATCACAAGTATAAAATGTTTTACATTTTAAGATTTCTGCCGAAATATGTATTTAGGAAAATATTGAGATTTTCACCGGATTTAAAAAATGTAAGTTTGGAAGACTTTCGCCAAAATATTTCCGAAAAAGAGCTGGGCCTGTTTGAAAATACCTCCAAAAATCGATTTTTTTTTTATAAACACAAGTAGCTTTTAAAAACATTATTTCTTCTAAAAAATACATCAGATGATAAAAGGGGTCGAGCGTTAAACATCTGCAAAAAAATGTTTAGGTTTAATCGTTATATATTTGGCGGAAATCTCTGAACATAATAAATATTATAATTTCGGCGGATAAAACGGCAACTTTTTGGTGATGCGTCCTTATGTATATATGTTAGTTGATATGTGTTCTTAAGTGCTTGCTATAAGCTTGCATACTTATTATTATTTTTTGCTTTAGTTCATAGCATTCTTTTGCTATGTAGCGTTTACTTTTAGTTGAGGGCGGTGGCGCATGCGGTTGACCAACGCGACGGTTGCAGTTGCAACATCGAGTAGCGGTAGCGGCATCTTTAACAGAAACAAATGTCGCTGCTTGACGGCTGTTGATTGTCGGTTGATGCTTGTCACTCATTTGGTGACATGTTTGTAATTAAAACTTGTTCGCTGTTATGATTTGTTGTGGCATGCCACAAGATTTTGCTACAGCCGCTGGAGTTTGATATTACTATGCATAAATTTACAGGCAGCGGCAAAAATCTGCGTACAAGTATGGATTGGCCATCTTTTGCGCCTCACATCATCGCCGTAAATGCGGTTGGATCTCTGAGGGATTCGTGGAGTTTAATTCCTTTAGACATTCTTCGCTTTTCAGGTAGATGTGCTTATTAACACTTGCTAAACGGCAACTAAAAAATGTGTATACTTTGCCGGTAGAATCGATAAATTTCGTTAATTACCTATAATCAGATTCCACATGAATTACATAGGAGTTTCGGATTAATTTTTAGACTAAGTTCCTCGTTGCACACAAAAACGCTTAAGTTGCTGATTGATTTGAACATTAAAAGCGGGATCCCTAAAGATCGTTTGACCTCAAATCAGCATGCCTACTTCAAGTGCAGATCGGTAAAATAAACTTTGCATACAGTTGTAGTGAATATTGAGCAGTCCTTCTACTAAAGAATAGATAAAGGTGACATCACTCGAATTTTTCAATCACTCTTAATAGCCGGCTGAGGTAAAGAAGGAGTCAGAGCCATTGAAATGCACTGGAAGCCCTGCCCGAAGATGGTTAACTGGCTCTATGGTATCATAATTAAACCCATTTTACAGCCTGATGTCCTTGTTTGGTGGAGCGCACTAGAAAAGGCCAGCATCATTTAGCAACCGAACAGAGTTTCAAGATCTGTCTTAAGTGGAGAGCTTTAGGGCGCAGCTAGGCTTGGGGGTGTGGTCTTTAAGTTCCGCAATTTAGATGAACCAACAGAACTGAAGCGCATTCTGATGACCAAATGACATTGCGTGCTTTTGTAAAGACCATCAGCTTTATATTGATTCTATATCGAGCTAATAATGGATATCTGATAACGCAGGACCGATGAGCTAGAAAGATCTGTGGTTTCAGTGGCTATATATGGTATACTTTTGGTCATATGATATTTTAGTAAGGACCGATAGGCAAAAACCTTCGAATGCAAGGTTGCTAGATTCTTCTGGTCACAAGTTCACCGACGGCAGTCAAGACATCATCTCAATATCTGCTCCTCAGCTACCCAGCTTTCGTTTGTTTGTAGTTCTTTCCCTTCGTTCGTTTGTAGTTCTTTCCCTTCTTCTACGCTGCTACTTTTTTTGTACTCTCCCTTTCTCATTCTTAATGATTCCACATGTGAGGACAGTCCTCTGAACCTAACCCAACCTAAAGTTGTTCAGACCAACTAGTTTGTCGCAAAAGTTACGCAGTTTCAGTATAGTTCATGGCCAAAGTGTCTATCAGCACAGGTTTGAGATATTGATAATGTTAAATAATTTTGATTTATGGCTACCATTTTTTTTAGTTAATCATGCTTTTTTTTTAAAGTCGTTTGAGGTAGATTTGTGCGCTCTCGAATCTGTTTAAAAGACAAATTAAATGATTTATATATAATCAAATATGCAGTGATGTTCATTTTAAGAAGCTTAATTAAGCTTGCACAAAGTAGCTCTTCCACTATCATAAATACGCAGTGGATTGGGCGCACCGCCGCGGATGAGTTAATTACTGCAGCCTCCTTCTACGTTGTGAACAACAGCCTGATGTTGCTGGAGTAATGTAAATGTTACGCATCTACATAAGATTCGGTTAGGTTAGAGATTGGGTTAATTAGGATGGCGATATGCCGCAGATATACCGTTTGCTTGCCTATTGGTAACAGAAGTGGTTGGAATATCAAGTTGACTTCAAGAAAATATCATTTAGGAATTGAAAGCCAAGATAAACAAGTAAGAAAGTCTAAGTTCGGTCGGAGCTGAACATTAAATACCCGGCGCAAGTATATATATATATATGTGTATATATGTATGTAGAATATGTTTTTCACCTTTTCGAAAGCTACCGCTACATGGTAAGCCGGGGTGTATCAATTTTGAGTAATTTAGCGCCCTTAAATCTCGAAATATTGAAGTTTCAGGCATTTCTGAAATTTACTGTTATATGAAAAGCGGCCATAATTTTAGTCCGATTTCAATAATTTTCAACGTTTTGCTTTTATGTGGCAAGCACAATAGCCGTACCGAGTTTGGTACAAACTGGTAGAACGGTTACCGAGGTAGGCGGTGCCACGCCCATTTTCAAAAAGTTTATCATAAAAGTATTTCTTGGTAAAGAATTGTTGCAAGCATTAATTTTGAATAAATTAGCTTTAATATTTACTGATTTATCGAAGATTTCTTATTTCTCTAAATTACCGTTATATGGGATGTGGGCGTGGTTATTGTCCGAATTTAAAAATGCTGTACCAAGGCCACCAACCGTGCTAAGTTTGGAAGAAATTGGTGCAGCGGTTGCCAAGATATACACATGTAACCATAAGTGGGCGTGGCTACGCCCATTTTCCAAAAATTTATAATATTCTTATTTTTCGTCTAAAAATTATTGTAAATATAAATTTCGAGTGAATTATCTTCAGTGGTTACTAAAAAATCGCAGTTTTCTTATTTCTGAAAATTACCGTTATATGGGAGATAGGCGTGATTATTGTCCGATTTTGCCCATTTTCAATACCATTCGTCCTACGCCCGCTACGGGGGTGAGACCACCCTACGGTACACTCATGTACACAAGATTATGTGCAGTATTGAAAACGATATCTTTTGCAGCTAACGTCTATTACTTCAAAGCTTAAACAAAGTTCACAAAAATTAAACAAATTTAAAAAATTTGTATCTAAATTTAAAATTTTTTATTCCGAATTTTAAGAAAATTCTGATGTATGCAGTTTTGTAAGCCGCTAAGTAAGTTTGAAGCCGCTAAAAACTACCGTTGATTTTAAAAATTTTTTTTGTTGAAGGTATTGAGCATTTATGAAAGTACATATCGCTAGCTTAGAAAGAAAAGTTGCTAAGTCCCATTTTAAAAATTTTACAGGAGAGGAAAAAATCTTCCTATAGCCATTTTCTTTAATTATTTCGCAAGACTTTGAATCAAACATTTTGCGCGTTTAAAGCAAAGCAAAACTCCATAAGAATCAGAAGGTTTCGATATTTATTAAAAGATGTCGTATTATTTTGGCCTCATCGGATTTGCGGTGCTTCTTTTGGACTTAGCAAATTTTCCTTTTATTGCTTATGAAGAGGAAAAAATAAAACAAGTACCTTTATAATTTTCGAAACGATGCGTATTCAATTTCTCTAGCCTCCTATATCAAAATATGAGTTTTCATAAAAAGTGGACTTAGCAACTTTTCACTCTAAGCTAGCGATATATTCTTTTCATGCGTTATAAAAAGTTAGAACTTTTGCTGAAAATTTTTTTGAAATTTGATAAATTTTTGCGAACTTTGTGTAAGCCTTGAAATTGTTATTTAAGTGGGTTCTGTTATGGATCTAACTATAATTTAAATAATAATAAATAAGTAAATATAAGTTGCAAACCATATCATTTTGAATTTTGCGCCTATTCTTTTGTCCATAAGCCTACATACTTACTTACATATGTAAGACACCATAACTTATGCATATATACGATTCGTGCTAAGTCTATGTGAGTACATTAGGGGTATTCACTATGCGGTGCATACTGTCTAGCATGGTGCATAGATAGCATAAATAGCATGACTATGGGAATACCCCTATTGTTGCTGTTATTCGAGTTATGCATAACTTGCACTTATCCAATATGTTTTTGTTGTTGCTTCGCATACATATTTGTAGCATATCCCAACTTTTTTGACACAATGACGCGCGATTGCAATCAAATGCCGCCGCCAACAACAGCAACAACAACAAAACCACAGAAACAGCAGCACCATCTGCATTAGCTTTGTTGCTTTATATACATACAATAAAATATGTGCATATTAACCAGCAAAAGTATGCAAGTATGTACGTAAATTTATGTTGGGCGCCCGCGCGCCAATCATTTACGCTTCCGTGCATCGACGATATTTTTATGACGTTAGAAATGTGAGGAATGCAAATTCCTGTGGTCTTTGGAATTTTCGCTACGCATGCGCAGTGGAAAGCAACAGTTGTAGCTACATATACTTACATACATACATACATAGCTACCCAGTTATTGAAAACAATAAAGTCGTAAGACCCGAGGAATGCAACGAAATGCATTTTTAATCATATGCAAGTATTTGTTAGCCATATTTGCAGTAGTTAGCCGCTATTGAATATGGCTGTAATTATAATTTTAGTGATTTTATTGTGGCTCATTAGCATTTTTCTCGCCAGAAAGTGGCCTTTTTTTTTTAATGCGCAACTTTTGTCGTTAAACTAGTAATAATTACATTTTTATTGCCTTATCTTTATTGTATTAAATTTTTACTATTGTAATTGTCTACTTTTATCATGTAGACATTGGTTTTATTACCTTTATAGTTACAACGCAGTGCTTAACTAGTCACAGCTCAAGGTCATTGTGAATGCTATTTTTAAATAGCCATTGGATTTTATGGTTCGTATGTTTATTTTTCACTCCTACGTTCAATGGAGTTTTTGAACTTCAGGAAAATTTCTAAAAAAAAAACTAGTTATACAGTGATAATTATTTCACGAGAGGAGGAATAGAGGAATGGAAGAGAAATGGTTGATATTTTTTTATTTGCCACTTCTATGGCGACTCAATGCTCCTTTACCTCTGCCATAACGATTCATAAACAAATGAGGCATTACCGGGCAAATAGGTAAATCGGGAATAACTATTTACGTGTTCTCTGCAATAACAACGTGAACCTTTTCCATGAACAAATAATGATTTATGAGACTGGTATTTACTCAATTCAAACCATTTAAAAAATCACTTGAAGACGATCGGGATTTACTTATGAGCCGAATTGTTATTGGAGACGAGACATGGGTTCATTAGAAACCTACTATTTGAATGTTTTTTACCCTTTTTTGAAGAAGTTTAGTCTTAATCTGGGACTCCAAGTGTTTTCTGCTGGGTACATTTTTTTTTCCAATTAATTAAAAAATTTTGAAATTTGGCGGAATATCATTCAGTAATCCCAGACACCTCTTTACCTTCATTTGCTTTTGTTTAAGAATTATTTTAAGATTGTAAGTAATTTTCTTAAATATTTTTGGCCATTTGTTTATTGAGGTGTTATTTATTCCCAGCTAAAATTATAGAGGCCCGACAGCCTTTGGCACTAAAGTTGATAGCTCTGCAGAGTGCATTTATTGGGCTTCCTCATCGATTGAGCATCGAATCTGATTCACAATTTTCTGTGACGATTCCTAATGACAGAAGTATTTAGTCTGAAAATCTTAAACAATCTTCCAGCTGGACCTCCTCTCCAAAAATGGAGGGTAGAGAAAATACCACCTTTTTTGTGAGCTTCTCTACCATTCGCTGAATGAGGCATTAGCCCACTTCGCTGTGACAGTTCTGCGGTATTACATAAGTGTGTAGAGTGAAGAAAGCCATGAGAAAAAGCGACAATTTTTGCTTCCATCTTTTAAGTGCTTGCTGGATTTCACTTACCATCAGGAGCCAGAAGACACCGATATTATGACTCCCGGGAAGTGATCTTTAGTGATTTTAATCAAGTGTTTTTCTTTAACACTTTGTCTACCGCGAAAAAACTAGCATTTTCTATCGTTCGTTTTCATTGGACCCCTATGTAAGTTATAATGTTTGTCCAACAGACCCGGGTAGTTCTCACTATATTTACAATAGCAATACCAATTAATAAGAAAAAATAACATGATCAAAAAAGTATTGTCTACATGAAAACAAGCAAAATAAAGGAGTTACGGAGCTCAAAAGCATCAGATATTGATACACTTGTATACAATAAAATCTCATTCGGGGTCATCGGAACCGCGGTAGTCAAAGAGTTAAGGGCGCATAGATGTTGAAATGTAATGGAATATAACAAGCTAAGCGTTTAGTATCCACGAACATATTATTATTATTATTTTTTTTTTTTAAGGCCCACGAATGCTTTTATGCATCCGCAACGCTTGCTTTTTATGGTGGCAGGAATCGAGTGGTCCAATTTTCAGTAATTCTTTTTTTTGGCAAAAATTAACTATGACTAAACAAGTAGATTATGTAAAAAAATTGTTTTTTATTAATTGGCATATCATTTACTACGTTTTTGCAAAAACAAAACAATATTAACCCTTGCCGACCGATGGGTCTAAAAGTGTTTCTTTTTAATTTGTGATCTTTTTGAAAAAGTTTGGATGCAGTTTTTTTCTACATATTTTTATTAACTAAAAAAATTTCACTTAGTTATAAAAACTAGTTATACAGTGGCTATTTTTGAAAAATATTGCCAAATTATATTAATTGCAATTGAAAACCTAAAAGGTCTGAATTTCCTCATTTGTCCGCTGAACAGTTAACAGGAGTAGCCTTTGCAGCAACAAAATTGTAAGCCTTTTCATTCTCCTCTTTATTGATTTCCACCCACAGAATGGTAAATAGTTCACAGTACTCACAGTACCCGGAAGACATACAAAAAAACCCATTTTCTCGGAAAACGCAAAAAAGCGCAACATGAAATCTACAGATTTAACTCAAAACTCTTAATTTTACTCGTTTTTGATGCTATAAACTAGAGCTAAAAATAGACTAATCCGGTTATTCGGTTAGTCAAATAGTCGCTCAGCAACTTTTTTGTCGGTTGATTGTCGATTAACCGCTTGAATTCGATTAAAAAAAACTGTTTATTGAAATAAAACCACTAATCGGAAACTCGAAAATGGACGATTAGTCGCCTAGTTCGTTGTGAGTGGTTAGTTGAAAAAGTCGAAAAGAGACGGTTAGTCTATTAAGTAAAGTCGCCTATTTTTTTAAACAAATTTTGATAATCGATTAACTGATTAGTCGACTTATCAATCAAAGTCCAAAATCAGTTGAAAATTCAGAAAGTGGCAGAAATAATATTTGGCAAACCAATTCATACAGTTTGGATATGATTAGGTACACCGTGCGACAAAAACCAAAAAATTTCAAATCACACGAAAAAATCAACATACTAACGAAGATATGGGCAAGATTTCGTGAAACTGCGTGTTTAGTTTTCTCTCTCATGTCAAGCTTTTTTTAAAAGGACTTTAAAAAATATGATCAGTCCAAAAAATTCAATGTAATGCGGAGTAGTGATATGGGTACCAAATGGAAAAGAGATATCTATAAAAATTAAAAACTTTAAGTCTTTTCGTTTACACGAACAAATAGCTATTAAAAATGTCCTCTTAATTAATTTTATTTTTCTAAGCTTATAAATTTGGAAGGGCGAAATTCGAGGATGTGGTCCTGTGTATATTAGTCCTTGACATAAAGTCAAAAATAAAATACTTATTGGAAATTTTCTATTATTTCATGAATAAAATTTTAAAAGGACTTTTCCAGAACCTATTCGTCTTTAAGCACCAAAAAAAAGTTAACTTTTTTAATTCTAAAGTATTTTCTCTTTCATATGAAACCCGCAATGTTTTTCTATATTGCACTGAGTATTTTAAATGGTTTTCTGAATTTATTACACCGTGCGACAAAAACCTTTTTTTATAAAAAAACAAGAAAAATTTAACAAAAAAATTATAACCGATTTTTAAAAATTGAGTATCCTTGTAAAGGCAATTAAATCCCCTTTCTTCTGGTATGCATATTTGAATACTTCGTTTATAAAAATTTGAGAAACAACACTTGAAAGCAAAAATATTTTTTTTTATAAAAAAAAATATTGTAAACAAAAAACTTACAAATCGATTAAAAAAAAATTGATATCGTTGTAAAGGATACCAGAAAACTTATACTTTCTTAATCCCAAAAATTTCTATTTATATACACAAAGAAAAAAACTAATTAAAAACATTTTTTCCCTCTATATAAATTCCTGCCCCTGGGTGAAAGGCTGGCTACACCATTGTATACAAAAAACTTAAAGTATTTAAACCGTACATCATATGGTCAGTTTGTTCTATTAGAGTGCATTCATGGTTCCAAAATAACGATTCCAGTATCTTCATTTATGTACATTGTAACTATCAATATCTTATAAAGAGAAGTGTAAATTTTTTTATCTACAACTAATAAAATTACAAGAACGAAATTCGAGGATGTGGTAGTTAACATATATTTTTTTCAAAAATAAATATTGGAAATATACCAGGATATTCAAAAATAAAGTTTTAAAATGACATTTTCAATACTTATTCGTCCTGGTGCACAAAAATATAATTTTTTTTTTTCTATTCTACAGAATTTTTGCCTTTTAAATGATACCCATATTGTTATTCTCTAATACATCGAATCTTTTGAATAATTTTTTTATTAAATCATATTCTAGAAATTTTAAAGTTGTTAAAAAAAAAATCCTGACGTCAGAGAGAAAAACTAAAAACGCAGTTTTCCTACATTTGGCCCCCAGTTTTGTGAATATATTGATTTTTTCGTGTGTAAAATTGACTGTCGCACGGTGCTATATCTTTAAATTTTGAAATTTTCTTATCTTTTCTGATAGTTTTAGGATCAATACGCGACCCACCGGTTGGCAACCGAGTAGCTAGACAGACGCCACGAGCCCAACATCACCGCTAGAGGGCACCAAATTTGCGCTCACCTTTTATATATTATCATTTTCTTTAGAGTTTGTGTATACTTTTTCATGATTTTCTTGTATTGTTCGAGCATCCAGAGTTTAGAGAATAAATAACAGAAAACTTAAAATACATAATTATGAAAATATTGGTACAGTCTAAGCTCAAAATAAATGCAAACAAACATAAGTAACGGCCCACATTTGTGCCTTAGGTGACAAATCAAAGAGAACGCATTGAAGTGTACGCAAAATTCCGTTCAAAGTCCAACTGCAAAAATGCGATCTGTGGAAAAGGCCGCAAATGTATTGCATTTGCTTGCATATGAATTCCTCAAGAACACCATCTAACACATTTCGTAATATCGGGTGCAACTGTGCCTACAATGTATCTCTACACATGATGACTCATGGCTTCAAAGTAGAAGCATCTCTATGTGTAATAGATTTACCGGCAATTTGGTCCGCTCAAAAGGAATTAGTCAACAAAATGACGCACTAATTGATGGCGATGCATATCACCAGCAGCAGTAACAAGCCTACATACTGCATACATACATACATTCAATAAAATAACGTCATCATTCAATGTTGGCCAAGCGACCACAGTGACGCAACACTTATCTACCGTTCATACTTTTGTTGGATTCTCTAGGCAGTGGCGCTAAAGTGGTCAATTTGAAGTGGCTAATCGCACTGCAGCAAAAATGCACTGCAAAAATGTGACGCTCAAACCTTTTTTTCCTCTTCTTATTTTAACAACTTTTACATAAATTCCACAGACAACAAAAAAAAAAAAGAAATTGGTCGAAAACGAACCCTAGTAGAAACTGGAAATACAAAATTATTGAAAGCAATCAGATGACTCAGTAACTTGAAGGCCACCACACCAACAGCTAAACAAACAAAAAATAATAAAAGAAAAAATACGAAGAAAAAAAAGAAACATTTAGTAGTACGAATAATAAAAATTTCAAAGAAAAATTGTTTGTGTTGTGCAGCATTCCATCGACAACAACACAGTAAACAGGTAAAGCGGTACAGCTGACCATTCAAATTGATAAGAGCAACACGTTTTTCCAAAGCCAGCACACAATGAGCACCAAAAAGAAAAAGAGATGCCACTCGCTGTGTGATAACCGAAAAGGTGAACGCACACACAAACATGCGCACACATTTGTTCGTAGCACGCCATACGATGGATGGCATCGGTAATCTCAATTTAAATTCCATAGTTATGCAAAAGTTGTTGAGTTTTATTCACATTGTTCGTTCGAAGATGAAAAAATCTGGGTATTCGATGAGCAATAGCGCTTACCGTTACTACACGACACTCACAGATTGAAAAGATTTGACTATTTATTTTATTATATTTTAATTAAATTTTTTTTATAAAAGTATAAATCTTTGATTCTTTAACAAAACCGTATAAATGCAAGTTTCAGTGTGCATGCATTATTTAAAAAAAAAAATCAACAAACTTTTGTAAACATTTTTTAATTAGATTTCTTAGAAATATTTTTAGTATACAGATTTTTAGCCCAATCAATTTGAGTGCAAGTTTGAAGTTGCTGGGGCTTGCCGTTAATTTTTGGAAATTTTTATTTTCGAAACAAAATTTTTCTTTTTTACTTTATTTACCTTGAGAAAAAATAGGATTGGTGGTAAACCTTTTCAAAATATTTTAAAAATAAAGTTTTCGTAAACTTCATTCGTTAGCCAATCATATTTTAAAAATGCCTAGTACTTATTAATAAAATTGAATCAGATTTTTTAAAGAAGGTGGCAATTCTCTTAAAAACACTATCGCATGAAAGCTTTTTTAATGCGCGTTTGTTTGAAATTTTGTTGAACTTATAATTTAAAATAGAATTCAACTTTTTAACCCTCTTCAACAAATATGCTGTATATTAATCCAGGTCCTATGGTATCTTTATGCCAAATTTTATTAAAATTTATAATAGTAATTTTAATCTCCCAAGCTAGGGCAATAATATTTTCGAAATAGGTACAGCTTTCCTAAACCTCTCGTTTGATACCCACATTAAAATAATTCGTTTAACTGGTTAATTAATGATTTTAATTTTTTGCACAGATGGCAACCCTCTTAAAGAATATTTTCGAAGTAACATGGTAATTCCGACAACTGTCTTTCAACTCAACACAATCTTTCCTCCACAATAGTTCCTTTTAAAACAACAAAAACTAATAAACAAAATAAAATAAAATTAAATAAAAATATTTTTTTTAATAAAACAAAATTGAAAAATAACAATTTTTTTTCTTTTAAAGACAATAAAGTCTAAAAATTAAATTAGGAAAAGAAAAAAATTAAGTTAGAAGAGAAGAAAATAGTACATACAAATGCAATGAAAACAAAAATTATTTTTAAAACAAAATCTGAAACTAAACGAAAATGAAATATAACAAAGGCAAAAGAAAAATAAATGTGATCCTTAAAATTAGATGAGCTAAAATAAATATACTTTTCTCTTTGAAACAATAACATATAAAATAAAAAAGTAAATAAAATGAAAAATATAATGAAAAAAGAAAAAAATAAGATACCTAAGTTCTTATAAAATAAATGAAATTAAAAAAAAATATATTATTTTTTTAAAAACGATAATAACTGAAAATAAACAATTAATTTAACAAACAAAGATATTGAACTAAAAAAAAAGAAAAGTGCAGTGAAAATAAAGCAGAAATAAATAAAAATATTTGTAATATAATAGAAGAAAACTAAACCAAAAAAATTAAAAATTATGAAATTATGAAAAAAAGCAAAAATAAATAAAAATGTTTTAAAAACTTAAGTGAAATTAGAAAAACTATTGTTTCTTTTTAAATAAAATCTATTGTTAAATTATAAAAAGAAAAAAATAAAAAAGAAAAAAACAAAACTCAAAAATTAAAAAAAAATTAAAACAAAATGTAAAAATCAACAAAATTAAATTAAAAAAAAAATCGAAATATCCTAAAAATTAAATAAAAAAAAAAAATATATTTGTTTCTTTTTAAAGCAATGACATAAAAATCAAAAGAAAGGTAAACTAAAATAAAATTAGTTAAAAAAGAAAAAAATTTTTAAATTCCTTAAAATTAACTGAAATACCGCTGCTCGAGGAGTCGAACTCGGCTCTCGCGAATGGCGATATCAATGTGACAAATTTTTTTAAAATACGTAAAGACGTTTTAGCGTGAAAGAGCAACAAACATACTCACACACTTACTTAGTCACAATTTTTCACATTTATAATATTAGTAAGTTTTGCAAAAGATATCATACTTTGAGAAAATCTTTCGAGGTCCTTCCATATACATCTTCATGTACCGTAACAGCATCATGATAAGTAAATTAAAATACCTCCACTAATTACATATAGCGGAGGGATCGCACTTTCAAATCAGCCTACTTTCGACTGTGTACGAAAATTGTTAAAAGGCAAAAAATTACACCTTACTAACTATGTACATATCTATGTATATGCATATATGATAGTGTGTTTTAACTTTTTACTCACATGTAAAAAAAAAAAAAAAATTTAACTGAATTCCTTCGAGCCGGATTTGAACCAGCGACCTATGGATTTCTGCTCGCACAGGCGCTTGCATCGCTTGCAGTCCCACTGATATTCAACTACAGTCCACCGCTCTACCAACTGAGCTATCGAAGGCAATGCATTTTAGTATACAAATGGTCAATACAATTTATTATTTCTCAGCTGAAGTGATTTTATATAATTGTCAGTCAGCAGACAAAAGTGATGGCGGTCAGTGATGGCAGGCAAATAGACACAGCTTTAAAAGAAAAAAAAAAAACAAAAAAAGAGCAAAGTGAGTCTTATCAGTTAAATGGTGGCATTGTGCGGCATCAGCTTTGTTAGCGCCACTACACAAACATATGTGTGCAAATACATACATATGTACATTAGACCGAACCGAAAAAATAGTTCGCCGTTCACCCCTGAGTGTAAAAAAAAATTTTGCAAGACAATTAAAAATTTTTGGTTATTTTGGCAAAACGTAGGGGTCGCTTTTTTAAATTTTTTTCATATTTTTCGCACTTACTGTCGGATCTTAAAGTATGATATTATCGATATTCTTGTCTCAAAGTGGCATTTTTTTTGTTCCTAAGTTCATTGATCCCAGCACTCCGTTCTAGAATTTACTCACCAGTTCCCATTTTTTATCACCTTAACATACCACACTAATGTCCGTAAATTATAGCTCACCAAAAAGTATTAAACTTTTGCTAAAGAAGTATTTTGATTATTCCACTTGAGCTATTAAAAATAAATTATTGTCAAACATGGTGTCGCAGAAAAAGCATAAAAAGAAGGCAAAGGTTCAGCCGAAAAAATAAATCCGTATACATCGAGCAAAAATCAAATAAATCCATAAAGACAATTAGCAGCTTAGGTAAAGCATCAAAATTACCGGTAATGTGAACATAGGAAAGCCAAAAGAAAAGTGAGCAATGGCGGAAGAAACCGCTGATATGGGATTTGTGAGTGACGAAGAAGGCTGAAGGCAGGAAGGCGACCGCCAACATTGAAAAATTAAATTATTTACTTAAATTTGTACTACATATTTACATATATTTGTACATAACCTAAGGTATGATCTTTTGTGTGTAGCTGTATATGAGCCTTGTAGGAAAAGTGTCACACAACTAGAAGCTAAATATAAAACAAGATTCAGACAGTAACACTTTGTTTTCGAATTTTTCGCTACTTCACCTCATGAAGACAATCAAGAAAATCTTCTTTGTATTGTCGGCACTTAATAAGTTCACAGATTACTCGGCATTTACACAATATGTAGTTTGAGTACTGACAGTTGTTCATTAGGTTTTTGCCTACAAAAAATGTATGTTGTCTCTTCTCTTCTCACCTCTCCTACAATTTCAACATTCAGCCTTTTAATAACAAACTAGAGTGCCAGTTACTGTCGAAATTCGACAGTTTTTCTAGTTTTTAGGAGCCTTGGAGAGGGTTTCTAACTTAACACGTAGCAAAACTTATACGATACAAATTAACTTACCGGAACATCTTCTGCTTTGGAACTAAAACGAAACTAAATTTTTTTTATCTTAGAAGGTCTTTGGACTTCAGCAGGACTTAGAATTGACCCGATACATTCCACTTTATCGATAAATATTAATGATTTGATACATATCGATAGTTCGATGAATTTCAAAAACACTAAAATCATATAACTCAACAAAATTCGTTAACTCGACCAATTTCAATAACTGTGAAATTCGAGGGCTCGATAAATTTCGATAAACAAAAATGTAAATTCTTTGGATACCTTTAAAAATTTTTCCTTTTGACAGCTCCACATTTTTCGAAAGCTATCGAAAAATTTTGATAACTCATTACACTCTGTTAGCGCGATAAAATTCGATAAGCAGTGATAAATCGATAAGCTTATATAATCTTGAAATTTCGATTAATGGATATATTTTGAAAATTCCATAAACTTCGATTCGATGAATCAACCAATTTCAGTAGATCAATAATTATCGATAACTCTGTTAGTTGAAAGAACTCCATGCATTACTACAACTCGATAAATTTCGTTAAGTCTATAAATAATGATAATTCAATAAATATCTATAACTTGATACATTTGTTTAACGTGACAAATTTCGATAATCCCACATGTTTTTATAGCTCGATAACTATTCGTAAATTTCGACAACTAAGTTTCTGTGTCTATAAATTTCGATAACTCAATAAACATTGATCAATTTGAATAATTCGATACGTTGTGATAACTTAATAAGCATGGATAAATTTCGATAATTACAAACTTCGATGATTCGATAAATTTCAGTAACTTTTATGGAAAATTTCAATTCAGTTACCCTAATTCTTATGTATTTCTCATTGTCTCCATTTTCGCCTTTATCTCCATTTTCGTCTTTATCTTCACTTTTGCCTTCTTTTTTTGTCTTCATCGTTATCACTTGTTTCTTCATCTTCATATTTATCTTTATTTCAAAGTTTAATTTTAAATACGAAGTAAAAACTGCGAAAGAGCTTAAATTGAACAGGTTGCAAAAACAACCATACACAAATATGGAAATTTTTAAACAGCGATTTTAAACCAATTTCGAAACTATAAAAACTCTCCTCATCTACAGAATTACCTTTCCAACGGTGTTCTTGGTTTTGAAATTGGTAAATTAACCTCGGTCTTCATCTTTGATTTTATCTTTCATATCTTTGTTTTTATCCTTTTCTTTATCTCAGGGACCGCAAATAACGATTATCCTTTGAAATTTCAACTCAAAAAATCACGCGGAAAGCGGAATGCTACGTGCATAAGGAGTAAACCAATATATTTTTTATTACTCGGAGTACGCATACGCAAAAATTAAGTTTTATTTTCTGAGCAAAAAATAAAACTCAAGAAATAACGATTATTTTCCGAGCAAAAAATAAAACTGAAAACGTAACGGTTATTTTCCAAGCAAAAAATAGAACTTAAAACGTAACCATTATTTTCCGAGCAAAAAATAAAACTTAAA
>NW_023458560.1:40475446-40489312 GCF_013731165.1 Rhagoletis pomonella
ATAAAACTTAAAACGTAACCATTATTTTCCGAGCAAAAAATAAAACTCAGTTAATAACGATTAAAAAGTGATTTTTATAATAAAACTTATAACCGTTACGGTCCCTGCTTTATATATTCACGTAGATGAGATGTGATGACGGTGATAAGATGTGACGTGATTTTACGTCATAAATAGGATGTTATGTCATGCGCTGTCATATCCTGTGATGTCATGTCATATGATGTCATACCATATGATGTCATATCATGTGATGCCACGTTATGTAATGCGATGTCATGTCATACGATGTCATATCGTGTGCTGTCAAGTCATGTGATGTCATACTACATAATGTGATGTCATATCATGTGATGTCATGTCACGTGATATCGTGTGATGTGATATCATATTATGTGATGTAATATAATGTGATGTATCATCATATCATGTGATATAATGTGATGTGATGTCATGTTATGTGATCGCATTCCATGTTCCGATTATTAAATCGGTAACCCCCTGTCGATAACTGTTGCAATGAAAATACCGATAACAATATCCATAAACATATAGAAAAATACAACGATTACAAAATCGATTTATTCATCGATATATAACAATCATCAGTGTCAATTATTATACATATCGATAACAATATAAATGAATAAAAAGATAACAAAATCAATTATTTAATCGATTATTATACCGATAACACAATATCCATTATTGTATCGATAACAATATCGATTATTATATTGGTTATTATATCAATTACAATAGCGGTTATTTAATCAATAACAGTATCGATAACAATATCGATTATTTTATCGATAGCAATATCGAGTTTTATATCGATAACAATATCGATCTACATCCTCATCCTTTTCTTCATATTTATCTTTATTTTTGCATATTCCTCTTCACCTTTACCTTAAAGTGTTTAAATTTACTTTGATCTTCGTTTTTGCCTGTACCTCTAGGCATATTTGTTTTTGTTTTTATTCTCAAACCGCTAAACCGCTGAGAACTACTTCCATGTGCGTTATTCCCATTGAATTTGGCAATTTACTCCCAACCAACCAACTGCCGCTAAAGAAGTTTCACTTCATAAATTCAAGAAATGTTCTTACCCTTTCAGTTACCATAATTCTTATGTATCTGCCATTGTCTTCATTTTCGTCTTTATCTTCACTTTTGCCTTCTTCTTTTTTACTTGGTCGTTATCATTTATTTCTTCATCTTCATATTTATCTTTATTTCAAAGCTTAATTTCAAATGTGTAGTGAAACAACAGGCGAAACATGTCAAATTGAACATATTGCAGCAACATGTATACACAATTCGAAAATGTTTAAACGACGGTTTTGGCCGTAATTTTCAATCAATCGTAAAACTATAAAAACTCTGCTCATCTACGGAAAAATGCCTTTCCAACGGTGTTCTTGGTTTTGAAATCGGTTTGGTAGAATCGCCAAACGAACGACAAAATTTATGTTAGCGTATTAATATATATGTAGATAGTTTTTCATGAGAAGAATTATTCATAGCGCGGCAGATAAACATACATATGTAAGTGCTATATGTTGTTCTTTAACTACCAATTTTCTATATCCTCAACAGGTTCGCGAACCTAGGGTATACTGAAGTAATCATCTCCACACAATTAGCAATTAAGACAGGCGCTCGGAGAAAAGTAAGACATCAAGATCGCTTGGCTCCCACTAATTATGCACTTTGGAGGGTCCCATGTAAGTGAAACTAGAAGATTTTGGATAATTTTAGTTATACCTGAATACGGGAAAGTATTCCACTGCAGAAAATGTCTAAGAAACAAGTAAAGAAGTATAAGTTCTGGCGAAACCGAACTTTATATACCCAAAACACGTATTAAATATTCATTTTTCAGAAGAGTATTTTCCCCAGTTTCAATAATATGCTATGATATATTGAAATAATTGGACTAAATTTTGAGGAAATCGGTAAGGCGGTTAACGATATATACTTCTGTAGTCTTAAGTGGGTGATAGCAAGTCCATTTAACAAAAATCAATAATCTTGTGCCTTGTTAAAAAATTGTTGCAAGTTGGCATCTTTAGTTACTGAAAGATCGGAGTTTTCATATATCTGAAATTTACTCTTATATGGTAAGTAACAGTAATTTTAGCCCGATTTCAAAAATTGTCAACATATTGCTTTTTTGCGCCAAGGTTGCTAAACGTGCCGAGTTTGGTAGAAATTGATAAACCGGGTACCGAGATACACATATGTAAGCGTAAGTGGGCGGTGCCACGCCCATTTTCCAAAAATTTCCCTAAAAATCATTTTATGCTAAGAGATCATTTCATATATTGATTTTGCGTAAATTAGCTTAAATAGTTACGAATTTATAGCAGTTTTCGTATTTCTGTAAATTACCGTTGTATGGTAGGTGGGCGTGGTTCTTGTCTTTCTTGGTTAAGGGGCAACCTACCTACCGTTGACATATCTCAATTTTTTCTCGACGGACACACGGACGGGCGGACAAACATGGCTTAATCGATTTCTCTTTTCATTCTGAGCATTTATGTATACATTTGTCTATATCTATCTCGATTTGTTTTGGCTGTTACAAACAACCGTTATGCGAACAAAGTTATAATACCCTTGTGCACAAGTGCGCTCAGGTATAAAAATTGTGTGTGGATCCGGTGCGCAGTTGGCAACCCTCTTCAAAAACTGAAAAATATTCCAAAGCTAGTCACAGTTATTAGCGATCCGGCCAAATTTGATCAAAATCCGTCCAGCCGTCGCTGGGACGAGAGAAGTCTCACATGGTTCGGTTTCTGTAATTTCATTTCACCCTGTACCGAGAAAAAAGATCTTTGATTTTACATGTAATTTTTGAAATTCCTTCGCGTATTATATTAATGCCGACCTTATACATATGTACATATATCACTCGCTAGCAGAATTTACTATTCAACTGTAAAGCTAAAATTACCAAAAGTGATAACAGTTAAGTCTCAGGCAAGTTCTAAACATCAGAAACTACCTTTTGTATGGTCAAAGAAAAGCTTTTATAAAACATCTTTGTTTGACACTCATATTTAAATACATCAGATACATACATATATTGTGAACAGGTGGCAACCCTTTTCAAAAGTATTTTTAAACTTAACTGTATCGTGTCTGACATTGGGATAAAAATTGCGATTAATTGATGAATTAAGTTGAATTTGATTTGTTTGATGACAGCGAGATACTTCGCTTTATCGTCGTTCAGCACCAGATGTAAACATGATGTAATGAAATATGTTCTTCAAAATTAATTTTCCTACAGAGTATCAACCAGTAACAACGGTTGAAGCCTCGTATTTGTTGACTTTTCGTACTACGATCATTTTATGGTTGCATTATTTTTCATATGCATAACACTTCTTTGGTGAAGCGCCACGTAAAAATAAAAACCAACAACTATTTAACACACCAATTAGGATGCTCAGTAAAAAAAAAAAAACAAAAAAAAAACTACGTAAAAAATTCGTGCAACAACTGCCGCCAAGGGAGATGTGGGCACTTTAGGAAAATCAAAAACAAAGAAAGTAATTCATAACAAACATTTATTTATTTCAGTGAGAAAAGGTACTCGCTTACACAAACTTCCACAAATGCTGTTAGTGCAATCATCTTTGTGAATCAAAATGCTCTTACATGAACGGCGCGGGAATAAGCCAAGCGCCAGCGCATATATGTACTACAAGTAGTGTAGCTGAAACAACTGACAGCTTTGGGATAATTACTTGATATCATAAAATAAAAAATAAAACAAATCGTGCGCATGCGTATACATAAAGCAACAGCACCGGCTGTATGAGGGAAGAACGCATCTTATGCGTGATCATACGTCCGTTCATCTTTTTTACAATATCTCCTACGGTTCGAGTTTTTTTGACTTTACATAAATACCTCCGCTCAGTTAGCGTTCTTAGCCGACATGGCGCTTAAATATTCACTCATACTCATGCACAATTGCTATTTATTTATGTTCGCATGCACTTAATATTGACTTACCAAATACCAACAGAGAGCACTTCTCATCTACATACCTCATCGTTTTTGTGGCGATTTCCGTTTCTTTCCTTTTATATTTGTTTACTTTACACGCTTGATTGGTGGCGCTAACATTTTTGGTAAAATAGTTACATTTGGTGGAAAATTTCGTGATTTTCATTAGAGCACTCAAATTCGTTGCGGATAATTTTCAGTGTTGTGTGTGTTGCTTTTTATTTTATGTATGGATGTAGACATGCATGCATGTATGTAGGTACATATGTACACATACTATATTTGTGGCTAAACTTCGTGTGCATCTTGTTAGATTTGTGAATTGTTACCATTTCGTCATGACCAATTTTCTGCTTAATTTTTTAAATTTCTTCCAACTTCATTATTTATAGCATTTTTAGTTTACGAAGCCTTTATTGTTATTGGGACCTATGAAATGTAAAACCGGAATGACGAAAGGTTTATGCACAAAATAATATCCAAATACGTCTTTAAACCTATAGGTCTTTTCTTCGTCGAATCGACGAGTTGACGACATGTGTTGTTCACGTATACAAAATAAGAATGTACTTCCAGGGTTAATTCAGCCAAAGAATTTGAAAAAATAATGCCAATATTTGGATCCAGCGATAACAAAAAAAAAAAAATAAAAAATTTTATTTTTATTGAATATTTTTTATTTCCTACTTGACCCTCAAATGAAGCCGAACCTGACATTATGGATACCCATACAAATGAATTTTTAGGTTTATTCAATGAATTTTTCCCTACTTGACCTTCAAGTGACCTCGAAACTGACGTGATGGAGACTAACAGACCCCGGCTTCGCATTCGAATAACATAGGGATATAGAGGTTTGGTTCAATATGCAGACACTTTGGTTTTGTAAACGTGTGTAAACTTTGATTCTCCGATAAGCAATCATGTAAATTTATTTTTTTTAATCGAAAGTCTGCCAGGGATAGAAAAAACATTGCATAGATTTTTACCATTGACGACCGATGTGACATATACATAGGTTCCACATTTTTACACACCTTACAGGCGTCATATTTTGAATTTCCCAACGGATCAGTAATTGTCGTCAAAGGGTTAAAGTGTTGCCAGATTTTATTTTCGAACAAGAAAAAGGAGTTCTGAAGTCAACAATTACATAGTAAGCAGGGATGATTTTACCCCCATTTCAAACATTTTCGATAGTTTGTTCTATTAGACTTATTGCGGTAAACTTATTTCATTTTAAGAGATTGCTGTAAATATCAACTTTGAGTAAATTAGCGTCCTTAAATTTCGAAATAGCGAAGTTTCCGTGTTTCTGAAATCCACAGTCATATGAAAAGTGGGCGTAGTTTTATTTTGATTTCAAATATTTTCAAAAGCTTACTCTTTGGGTCAAGTACAAAAATTATACCGCTTTTAGAAAAAATTGTTTGAACGGTTACCGGCAGCTCTATCGACTCTTTCTCATTTACAAATTTTATTCTAAAAAACAAAAAGAGATATTTCAAATTAGTTTTTCAAATCTGAAATTTTGACAAAATTTTAATTTGTGTTATGAGGTAATTAAAAAAAAAAAAACTTTAAGCTTGTCTAAAAAACTGTGTACTATACAGTTAAACTGAGAATATGGCAACATTCGCTTCGAAGTAAAAATGAAATTGTTGTTGTAAAAAACACAAATGTACAAACACTAAAAGTCTTACCAAACGCTGAGATTTTTGTGGCAAACCCTTAGCACAGAGATTCGATCGGAAACCCCTGAATCTCAGGCTGAAAACTCCAATCTGACAACCCTAATTTCTAAGATGTCTAATAAAAAGACTCGAAATTTTAATGAAACTTTGGCGAATTTTCCTAATTTTTCTACAAAGTTTGATATTCGCACATAGCGAGCTATAATTACATAAAAAAATGTAGGAATATTAAATAGCAAAATCACCCCCTTATTTATATTTTCGCCACTGTACATATCTGTATTCCATCTGCTGCAAAAAAGGTATCCTTAAGTGCTTAAGTTTACTAAAAAAAAAAGACATTAATGCGAGCTATCAAATATTGTTTAGGCTGCAACTGTTGCTTGACCGCTGGTTTATCCATCTGTTGCTACTTCTGTTACGGCGAAGAGTGCATCAGCCATAAGGAAGCGAACTCGCAACAGACAAAAGGACTCAAAGAATAACTCAACAAGATGTTGAAAAAAAATATCTAAATAAACATTTGTACATTAGACCGTACCACCTCACAAAAACAAAAGTTCGTTGTACACCTTCGAAGCTAAAGTATTTTTGCAAGGCAATTTCGCCTTTTTAAATTTCTCAGAGACATATATGTACATACATACATTCGGAAATAAAAACAAAACAGATCTACTGAAATAATCGAACAAATTTTACGGATTTTTGGCGAGCTTTAATTTACTGACATTAGGTTGGTACTTAAAAGTGATAAGAACTGAGATCTTGTTGGTAAGTACTAGAACGGGGTAACTGAGGTCAATGAACTTTAAAACAAAAAAATGTTCTCTGGACAAAAGCATCAGTTTAATACATTTTAAGATAGGACTGTAAATGCCAAAAATATGAGGAGAAATTAAAAAAAAAAACTACCCTTACTTTCGCAAAAAAAAATCCGAAATTGCCTTGCAAAAGTTGTTAAGTTTAAAAGGTTTACGGCGCACTTTAATTGGTAATTTAATTTCGAAAAAATAGTAATTCTAAGCAAAAATGGTGAACAAACTACATACCAAAAATGACGTTTGACCCTTCCAATTTTTTAAAGAAAAATCCGTGTATTATAATTGTTTCTGAACGAAATTAAGAGGCGTATTCTTGTTTTCGTACGAATCGAAAATTTGAAATTTTTGTATAGAAAATGATAGGAAAATTTCATGATTTTCGATTCGTACGAAACCAAGAATACGCCCCAATATTTTTTATTTTTTTTTTCGTGCTCGTTGGCATAGATAAAGTTCGTTATGCTTTTTATTTCGTACACAATTTTTTGTTACAATGAAAAATAAATTTCGACGAGAAAAGTAAGAATATACTGCTTCTTCTTTTGAAAATTGGGAGTGTCAAAGGTCATTTTTGATAAATAGTTTGTTCGCCAATTTTGCTTGGAATTTGAATTTGAAAGTGTATAACTTTGTTCGAAAATTTTGCTCCAAACAAATTACTCTGCCCTAATGTACATATGTACCTACATATAGTAATGTACTCATCGTCCGCTGTTTTTTTTTTTTTTTTGGTACACCAATTAATATGTCGCAAGTACAAAATGCATTGCCCCCTTCGCATTTCATCTTACTGCGCCTCATCATTTCCACTACTCATTTAGCCATTCAGTTGCGCTTCATTACTGTCAGTTTTGTTGCTGATCGATTTTGTTCTATATCATAACCAGCACTCTTTGAAGATCATCTTTTTTATCCATATTTTATCGATATCTTTGAATCTGTACTTGTTTCTCTTGTGTATCTCATATCTTTTGCATATCTTTTATGGCATATCGCAAGTCATCTTCTTAAGATTTTTGAGTAATTTTGTTGAATGAATATGAATGGGCGCTGCCATCGCTTCTGCCTTTTGCTCCTGCTGCTGTTTCGACTACGCGGCGGCTGCTTGTGTCAGCATCAGTTGCCGGTGAGTTGTTTCATCGCCTAAAACGGTTGCACTTTTCATTCTTCTGCTCCTTTGTTCGCAATCGCAATTGATCTTTTGGAGTGTATTGAATATCAATGCTTACTTAAGTGGGCAAGTGAAGTGTGGTTTCCTTTTTAACGTTTTTTTTTTTTTTTTTTTTTTTACCTTACTTTCTTTTTTTTTTTTTGAATTCTTTATCTTCTTGTAACTAAGTAATAATTATTTGATCTTTCATTAATGTCTTGTAATTTGTTAATGGAAGTGTGCATGTAATTTCTTTTCCTTTGTCCTTTTGGCGTTTCAGACATTCGTCAGCATGACTTGGCGTAGGTTTTTGTTTTGAAAATATTTTGAGCCGGAAGTGGGGTCAAGGAAATTCCAATTCAAAATGGGAATTACAATATTGATGAGTTAAAACGCCGTAGAAGAAGTGACCGAGCTGGTCGCCAGGTGCAGTAGATACAAAAAAAGGAAAAACTTTCAAAAAAGAAAAAAAGGAGAAGACGTCGAATTAAAAGTAGTAAAAAGCGCCTTTAGCCAATGGATTAGCGAAATCCTGGATGCAGCTGTGTAAAGGCAGGGTCACACGATTATATTTGTATAGATTTGTAAATTTTTTATTTGGGATATCGGTACAAAATAAAAAGATTGGAACCAGAAATTTTTTGTAGTCACACGATTGGTACAATACAGCGAACTTCTAATGAACATTTTTAACACATTGTTTTTCGTGATTGGGATAATCAAAAAAAAAAAAACAAAATTTGGCCAAATTCCCAACCGTGTGACACTGCCTTAAAGTTTACGCCTTCAGCCGACCGGTTTGCGTAGGCCATTATTCCTCTGGAGTCTGAGAGAACTTTTCAGCAACATGCATTGACAGGAATGCGCTCTCTCATTTTTGGCGCTTGGTAACGGGTTATAGCTCTAGAGTCATGTCTCTTCATTTAGTGTTGGCTAGTGGCGGATGGGCTAAGAGTAGTCAGCTCTCGGCGAGGAGAAGTTAATATTAGTGATCGATTGGGGTGATCGGCTAAAACGCCGCTCCTAGACCGAGCGTTCACGGCGCGGGTCAGCCTGGTTTTGTCTATCCACAGTAAGGCCATTGCGAGAAAAGCTCTTCGTTTAATGTATAATGTATAAACCAAGTCTTTGTTCATTCACGCTTGGCCCCTCTATTTCAATAGATTTCAAAAGATGACATTTTTCACCGTAAGTCGATTAACGAAAATATGCACTAGTTATGGCTCTGTAGTTCCTTCTAGGCGGCAACCAGAGTTAGTTCATATTTTGGTTAAAGAAGCGCAGTGGTGGATCCACGAGGGGCTATGGTTCAGTGGTTTTGGGTGATAAAATTCTTCTAAAATTACTTATACATATATCTTTGTGAATATTCTTGACCTGTTGTATTTCTCAAGTAGGTTTTATTCCCTTTCAGGTATGAAAAACTTCGTTCAGGTGTAGGTATTGAAACGGGAAAAATATGGAAATATGTAAATTTAAAAAATGTTGACTTTTTAAATCTTTCAAATTTATATTCAACAATTTTATTGAATTTATGGACATTTTTGTGAAAAAAAAACACTACAATACGGTAATCCGTCTCTGTGGAAAAACCAATCCAGTGCATGTGAGAGCGCAGGTAATTATGGCCTGTCAGGTAGCCAATAAGCAACTTGATGTTGGCCCGGTTCAAAAGATGTGCATATATATTTCCTGGCGAAAAGATAACCAAAAAGTCTGCGCTCGAATCGTAACATCCGTTCACGGATCGAAAGAAAATGACGTTATATGTCAATCGTATAAGATGAATGGGATAAAGAGTTTGTTCACGTATGTCATAATCCGAAAAAATGTGTTTTTATGTAACGAGTAATACGATATCGTATGCGACAATTCGAGCCCTGTAGCTCGTTTCTGTAACACTTCTCTACCGATTATTGCTCTACTAGTAGAGAATATACGTCATTCTCTACTACTCATTAGCAGTAGAGAACAGGGCGGCGAATTTATATCTCAATTCGCCTTGGTAGGGAATTGTTATAGAAACGAGCTACTGATCTGTCTAAGGCCGCCTACCCCTCCCCAGTATTTACTGCCTTTTCAGTTTACCCACGCTTCGATTATGAGCCTTCAAGAGGACGAGCTGAGTCCACTAAATGGTTCCGGCCCCACAAGTACAGACGATGAGCCTTCTACTGTCAATTCGTCGGCGTCCTCGTTATCTACGATCCCGCAGTGCCCTGGCACAAAGCATCGAAATACCGTGTTCCTCGCTGCCAAAAGTTGGATGGTGGCAAAGCCATCTGGGGCATCTGAAAAGATAACTAGAAACTCGCATTTTAAACCATTCACATGGTTCAGTTTGGCACAGATTGAGATTGCTAGTACCGCGGCATAAAAACTGTAATCGAAGTACCCATTGCAATAGAAAGTTTAGTGCCAGGTCCCAAGCCACCAACTCCTGCTCAACGCTCCACCATTGTTCCGTCTGTTTACCAGTGTACTTATCTGTGGTCTAGTTCTGGACACCTCGGCTTGGAGTTTTGACCAGGAATTTCCTACCAAAGCAGATTTCCTTTGGCATAGCGTCGGAGAACTCGCAGATTCCTAGACCTGGTACTTAGCTCAAAATATCTGTGGGGTGTTTCTGGTTTTTAAGAGTACTGTCGGAATTTTTCATTTGCGAATTCCTCGAAGCTGCTGCTGCTTGGACAAAAATGTGGAGTGGAGTCCAACCCAGGAGCGACTCCAAGGCCGCAGTTGGATACAATCCATCCTTTGGAGTTTGTTCAGATGTGAAACCACAGCCACTTGGCTCGGGTGGCTTTTTTAGTTGACGCAACTAATAAACCCTTTTCTCAGTGTGGACGTCTAACATTTTTTTCCTAAACTCCTAGTAAATTATTTAAGAAGTGACTGTCAGTTTGCTTCCTCTTTCCCACTCATTTCTTTCTCATCACCCATTGTTTATCGCCATTAACATAAAATTAAACAAATGCGCTTATTTTTTCTATAAAAATTTTGTTTTATATATTTTTTTTGTAATTTTTTCGTAGATTTATTTTTTCTTCTGAAATATATTTATAAATAAATAAAAATGTGTGTGTTCATTCTTTTTTGTTTGTATGATTGTTGGTGTGTGTGTGTGTGTGTGTGTGTGAGTTTTGTTTATAACATTTTTTGCTTTTCATTTTAATTTCGCAATAAATTTTTTCAGCTTAAAATATAATAAAACTACATACATACATATAACGTACAAAGTATACTAAGTAAATACTCTTGTATATATAATAAAATTTATATATATATTTTTTTTATAAGTTTGTTATGATTGCGAAATTATTTAGGAAAACATACACACGAACGTAGCAACACATGCACATATGTAATTGTAGAAAAGTAGTACTTTACGCGGTAATATATATATTATTTTTAACTATAGAACAGTATCAATATAAACGTCGCACTCTAATTAAAAAAAAAACTAAAACAATTTATGTAACTATAATTTTCTTTTACTTAAATGTATTAATTAATAGGTATATACATACATACATACAGACAGCTGTAAGCCTTGCGCTGGCTAGGAAGTCGAGTGTTGCTGAAAGAGGTGCTTCAATACTTTCTTCGCGGCGAAAAAAAAACTGAAGCTAACTTTTTTTTCGTTTTCAAATAAATTCCAATAAAATCGATTTTTATTTAAAATTTTATTTTGAATAATTTTATTCATTTTGTTTTTCTTTCTTCGCTTATTGAATCCTAAATTACATACAGTGACTACGAATGACACAATGCGATTGTAAAAAAAAAATAATAATTGAAATTAAAAATTATAAAAATATAAAACCAATGCTATTATTGCGCTTTACACATACATACATATTGTTACAAAAATTACATACAATTTTATAAGCTAAAACGAATTAACAAAACATTTATTAATTAATTTATATAAAATTAATAATAAACTTTTCAATTCATTTCACTAAAACTACTATACAATTTTTTTTTACATTTCAGCTATACGTAAGTACAGCTCACAATCAGACGCAGTCATAGTCGCGTCTGCGCAGAACTAGGCGCGCTCATCTACATACAGCGCACGGCAAGATAGTTGACAACGCGGCAACACCAACGGCAGCAGTGCGCGGCTGACACGAATGTCTAACAACGCCGTGAAGGAACTCAAGCGGCGGTTGGCTATGGCGTTGTTACTGGCGATGATTCTGACTTCGTTGGTGAAATGGTGGTGGCGCTGCAGCAGCCTATTTACGTGGCAAGCGCTCTTATGCTCAATCGCTGTCAGCTTTTCTCTGTCGCTCTCCCATTCGCTGCCTATCTATCGCATTACTTTCGTCATTTCGTGCTGTCGCATGCGGTCAGTGACTATGATGATTCTGTTGTCTGCTGCTGGGCACTGCTTTCTTTCTCTTCTCTACCTCAAATTCCTCAACTGTCAAACCATTCGGCAGCCTGGCTGTCAATAGTGACAATAGTGCGCTCTCTTTCGACTCTTTTAATGCAACTCTCTGCTCTGTTCGAAGGCGCCGTGGTGCTATGCTTTCATTTACCTTATCAAATCTGCTCTATTTTACAAAATAAATTCTAATATTTATACTTAAAATTCATATATTCAGTCCATTTTGTTTGCATATCGTTTAATAAAATTTAAACTTATTAAAGCGTGAAGCGGCTTGAAACTCAGCATTTAATGCTCTCTCGTCTGCGCTCCCAATGGTGCGTGTGCTCACGTATGCCTACGTGTGTGGCGCATATGAACTCTGACCTTTCATACTTTGGCAAGAGGTTGGCGGCTGCGGCTACTCGCATTCTCTTTCATTACAGCCGCTACTCGTGTCGTTCGGTAACCAATTGGCATCCACAACCAATTCAATCACATTCGCTATCTCGTTCTCTCTCTCTCACCGTTCCACAACAGAGTCTCACTGTTCCACAACAGAGTCGTTAGCTATGCTTCGCACTGGAATTACGCACTGCAGGCGTGAAGCGCGCGAGTCTTTACTTAGGCCGTTGCACACGCACACATCGTACACATTTTATTCGGTCCCCGTATTCGTAATACTCGCCCGACGACATTGGTTTGGCTTCTGGTTTTCGTTGTGTCTGCTTGCATTCGTTTATTTCGTTGTTGCGAAATATCAACAATTGTTGTTGTGGCTTTCTGCCTGTTGCTCTCCTCGCATCGCGCTACATTCTATTACCGACAGCCACAGCCGACCACTGTCATGTCCTGATAATTCTTAAGCACAACGGTATTCTGATCGTTTAGGTAGAGCATCGAGATGCCCTCCAATTGTGTGGGCACACAGCAGGCCTTTGGTACCTTTCCCGGATTGAGATTATTGACTAAAGTTTGCACGACCGCATGGTTTGTTGAGTTCATATGCTCCGCAAGCGGAAATGGACACTTGCCCTGACAGTAGAATGCATCATAACCGGGTGGCGCCACAATCCAATCGCTCCAACCGACATCCGCAAAGTCTACATACAACGAATGTCGCCGACATATTTCATCACTATTTTTCCTACGATGCGCTCGGCTATGATGGCCGGCACGCTTCGACCGCGAGCTGGTATCCCGTATCGAACGCGACTTGTGCTTGCCGTCGTCGGTGTATGTATAGAGCACTGGCTGCTTGTGTTGCCAACTTTTGTGTGGCTCATCTACGCTGCGTCGCAGTCGCACATGATGATGAAGTGCAGGTTTGAGTGAAGGTGATGTTCGCACTTCAATCAGCAGGCCGTAGTTCTTTTTCGGTGTCGCCAGCCACCGATCGACCGCCGGTTGTACGTCGAGACTCACTGTTTCGGTGCTATTCAGATGCACCGCCTTGTTGTCCAGCAGCAGATAGCTTGGCTCCCGCTTGCCGCGCACACCTACTCGTGTGATGTCATAGGCGAGCACCTGATAGCGCGTGCGATTGGCAAGGCGCTCGTTGAATACCGCATCGCTGATGGCGTCACGCGACAGGTGCAGCTCGGCAGCTCTTAGCTTCTCCTCGTTGGGTATGCTCTTTACGTCGAAGTACAAACGAAACCGATGATGATGCGGAAATCGATCGTCGATTTTACTTTCTGAAAAAAGGGAGAAGAGAAGGAAATGTTGCTTTAGATACGTGTCTTCAAGCGGCTCATGTATGTAAGTAGCTTAGGACTATAAAAAAATAAATAGGGA
>NW_023458560.1:40489412-40494788 GCF_013731165.1 Rhagoletis pomonella
CTTAATACCATAAACCCAACTAAAAAATTTCAACTAAAGAGTCACAAGTCTAAATTGGCTCGTATTGCCAAAACTACCGAACAGAACTAAAAAAACTGTTTCTAAATCAGCTCTTTACAGGCTTTAATATCATTTGGAACTTTATTTGATTATAAAATTGCAACCATGTCTGCAAAAACAGTTTTTTGCCTCTCCTGAACATTTCACATTTTTTGAGTTGTGACGCTTTTTGATTTAGTGTGCGATATAACGAACTTCTGCCAACGGAAAAAAGACATTTTTTTTTTCGAAAGCTCCAAATTTCTCAACGCCGGAATTTGTTGTTTGTTGTTTTGTATATGTAGTTACAAAAATTGTTTTGATCACGGTTTAAAGGTGAAATTTGAGGGTATAAAGTAATAATTTATAAAAATTCGAAAAGTAAAAAATTTACAGATCTTTGAAATTTAAAAGATTATAAAAATGTTTGGCAAATTTTCTTGGTAAATACCTCCAACTATCTTAAAAGATCCCGAAATTTTCAAGGAGATTTTTTTAAAGAATCGGTTATGTAAAGAATTTGTATTTAATTTAAATTTATTTTTAATTAAGAGTTTGCAAACAAATGTATTTGAAAAAAAATCATATCTTAAAAGACACCCCTTTAAAATTTCCAGGATACTATAAGATCAGTTAAAGGTATTGTATATAAAAATTCGATCCAAAAATTTTTGCAATTTTTGGCTTTTACGATTTTTAATTTTAAAATTCGTTATTGTTCTTTATTTTATTTGTTCTTTTTTGTTTTTTTTTTTTTATATGGCCCCAAATGTCATCTTTAAAACGAGATCAGAGCCATATTTTATAACTATAACAGTTTTTCAGAAAAGTTTCAAAAAATACACTTTCGAAATCCGGGCAGTTGTGAATTGTGAACCCCCGAGCAGAACTTTTTTATGTGATACAAGGAAAGGTTCTGACCAATATTTATTCAAATCAAGAATGGTCCATTTGACATGGACTGACCCATTTGTATGTGCATAAGTATTGTATTTTTTCTACTTGGTCAAAATGCCACAGTTGTGGGCGTCAGTACGTTGGCACCACCCGTAATGCAAAGGTGAAGTAGCTCATAAGGCATAAGTTATGTGATGTACTATATGTATATGGGTGTTTCCAGCGGAAGGTCCACCACGACAAAAAAAAATAAAAGTTTTATATCTAACGTATTTACGGGCCGATTTGTCTGCTTTCTAAAATATATACTGGCTATGTAAGTAGAATCATGTTTGCATAAAATGGTCTTCCTAGGTGGTGCCAAGTTCGAGATATTTCGAAAAACCGTATTTATGGTCCGATTTGGTTCGAATTTGACGTATGTGGTTGAAACATAAAAATCATAGATTTCTAATAAATTGACCCTGAATTGGCGCTGAAGTCAAAATATAAAGTATATTCTACATAAAATACATGTTTTATTCGTGTTGAAAATTTATTTAAAAGCAATATTAACAAAAATATAACGATGGAAATTTATGTCACGTGACGCCACGTCACGTCACGTTTCACACTTGGGGTTGTAAAAGAGAATTGAAACAATTTACATTAATTCAAAAAACTCTAAAAACAACTAGAATTGCTCCAAATCATATTAAATTAAGTTTCATGAAAATAGCCATCCACAATTCGCAGAGTTTTGCGATTTTGTAAGGAAAGAAAAAATCAACTTCCATTTTTTGTCACGTAATGACCCTCTCTTTAAATGTTTATATTTCAGGACCAAGCAGTTCGATTGATTTCATTTTTCGGATAAATATAGAGCTAATTATGTGCTATACAATGGCTCAAAAAAGTTAAAGAAAACAAATGGTATTCCTTTTTTTGAAATCGTACGACTGTCACGTGCGCCACCATGGGAATGCCCATATGCAAAAGCAAACAAAAAAAAATGTGTGGCAATCCACTGCAACTCGCACGCACCTAAGCGCCACCAACAAGATTTGCTACAATGCATGCCATATCCTCGCTACTACATGCACAATGCAAATACGCGTGCAAACACTCACCACACTGCGAGCGCACAAGTACGCACTTTTTTCTTGCGTTTGCCACTTTTTGCAGGCACGCTTGAAACTTTCGTTACGCATGTGGCAGCAATTGTACACAAGTTGTTGCAACTTAAAGTTATTGTAGGCACTAAGCGCTGGAAAATATGGCAAATGCACAGCGTTGTCCGGCTGTGTTGTAGCTGATGAGCTTTGCGGTTGTATGTACACCGTTGGTGTTTGCGTGCGTGTGCACTTTTAAATAAAAACATACTATCTTATTAAAGCGTAACTAAATGCGCGGATCAGAATGTCTGCTTGTTCTCACTTGATGGGACAAGGAGTGTCCAGTGTGTGACACAAGCTACATTGTTTGCATGTACTGAATACGTCTACACAGCAAGAGAATCACTGCGGAATGCTCTTAGTTCTAACTAAAAGAAAACATTGTGGGGATTTACCTACCATAAATAAAAGTGATGTCTTAAGTATTTCAATAAACGAGAAGAATCATAATACGTTAAGTATATACATATGCAGCAATATCAACGCAACGTTGGTGAAACAGTTTAACTTCCTAATAGCCATTTGTAATTAACTTTTGTAAAATTTTTTCAAAAAAGGGTCAACAAAGCCCATTGACACGAGTACTACGAAAAATTTTTCATTACATTTTACCATTTTACCAGTACCACAAAGAACATAACGAATTCAGTAGAACAAAAAAGGTCCGAATATGAGCTACATATCTTTGGTCACAAGGCATAACAGCACATCTTGAGTTATGTCAAAATCGAGTTCAATACGATGGTTGGAATCTCCGTATTCGATTTCGTATTGTGTTAAAATTTTGCAGAAATTGTTCAAGGGTTAACGCAAAATTAGCGAGAGAGGAATAGCACATCTCCAATTGATTGCTGTTAGCACAGCACATCTCGGTTCGTGAAAAACGGTTCATTCTCACTTCACTTGTGTTCTTATGCTCGTATATCTGACTTGTGCTTTTATTCCATAATCGGTTTATTGTAAAATTTTTTGCACAAGTATACTTGTGTTCTATATATCGAGCCCAAAATTGCCAAAATAACGTAAACGAAATTTATTTCAAAATTTTCTTTTTGATGCAGAAATATTCCTAGAGCATCTAGAATCTAGGTGCATTTCTGCATCGAAAAGAAAATAAAAACAAAACAAATGTCGTTTACGTTATTTTGGCGGTTAGGGCTGGATACATTTAGGGAGTTTACAGGGGGTTGAGTACTGTCGTATAGTTGTATTTCGTAAACTTTAAAAGGCTAAAAATATATAAAGGGCTTTCGCAAGTTACCTTAAAGGTCGTCTTATGAATTTTCGCAGTGTAAAAAAATAGCTGGTTGTGGTTTCAAGTCCTCTAAACATTTATTGAAGCTTTTTACTCACTTATTGTTTATACATATCGCACACCGTCTTCAAAAGAGTCACAACTCAAAATAATACGTTTGTCAGAAAATCGGAAAAACTATTTCTTAGCACATGATAATCATATGGGCAAGGGCGACTTTACCTTAGGTTTTTTTTTTAAACAAATTATAAAAAAAAATTTGCTCCAGCTTTTGCTGAAAGGTTAAATAAAAGCTCTGTGTACATTTTTAGCGCAAAATCTCAAATATTGGAGCTTGGACTCAATGCAGAAAATATAAAGAAATGTATGAAATTTTGAGAAAGGTCGAAAAATATACCTTCTTCTTCTTCTTCTTCCTCTTCTTCTTCTTCTTCTTCGTCTTCTTCCTTTTCTTCTTCTTCTTCTTCTTCGTCTTCTTCCTTTTCTTCTTCTTCTTCTTCTTCTTCTTCCTCCTCTTCTTCTTGATTGGTGCTGTAACATAGTGGAGCAGCGAGCAAAGATCATCGAGCAAAGCGTCGATTTCAAAAGCATATATTTCAATAGGAGAGCGAAAAGTGAAGAGCAAAGCGTACATATACGTTTGTTATTGGAGCTTTGCTTGATGATAGCTCCTCGCTTTGCTCGCCGCATCAATAACTTTAGACCTTAAGCGTTTCTGGCCGAGTCCAACAATGCAAGCCAGTCATTTCTCTTATGTGCCAACTAGGCTTGTCAACTTTTAAAACGGCTAAGGAGGTATAATTTAATTTTTTAGGAGTACTTTATGTGATGAGATCTTTGCTGCAGGATAACACAACATTTGTTTTATTTCTCGAAAAAATTAGAAGGGCATTTTACTAAATTCATTCAATGAAGTAAAAAAGCATCAGTCCAGCACCTTCGCCCTGACCCGCGGGCTGTGTCTGCGCAAATATTTCAATATTTCATATAATTTTATTTAATTCGCCTTTTCAAACCGATGGTAATCCTGGTCAAATTATTTGTAAACCTTTTTCGTCCGACACTGTGGTACATATTCAAATTATCTAATACTCTTAATTCAAATTAAATTAATTATAAAATCAGGTGGCAACCCCCTTACATGTAGTTTGGAAATACATAAAGTTTCTTTAGAGCCATTTTTATTTATATTCATTATGAAGTAATTTATTTAACATATTGCTTTTCTTGAATCTAACTTTGTAACAAGGTGGCAACCCTCTGCAAAATATTTTAGAACCACAACCTCTTTCATCTGACATCCATATCAGGATATACATTTTAATTATCGGCCTTTATTTAAGTCGACCTTGCTTTTTGAAACAGGTGGCAACACTACTACATATAATTAAGAAATAAGGCCTTTTCATTTAACTTAAAAATAATTTGAATTTAATTTTTTTATCAGGTGGCAACTCTTTTGGAAAAAATAAGAAGTTATTACACATTTGCAGGCCATTTAATTCGATACCTCATTTTGTAAAATCGAACGAACGGTACATGCGATTGGGTTATAAATATTTCTCCGGAGCTGCGCCATCTGTTACTCAAAAGCCGAAATACCTGCCTACACATACTTTTTGTCTCTTTCTCTCACTTCCAACGAAAGCACGTGTTTGCAGAACACAAACTCAAAATTTACCCCAAAATGAGCCAATATTTACCGTTGTTTCTACGACAGAAACCGAATTGGTTACTTACAAAAATGAATCTGCCGATAGGTCTGGAATTTTAGCTTGGAAACGCCACACTTCTTTTTAAAATCGCTTTATTAGTTCTCGTGAAATAAGCGTTTTTGTGAAGCTATAAAAATTACAACTGAGTAAAATTTTCTCAAGTGGGACCCCCAAAATTGAAAATGATTATCCATAGATTTTTTCATTAATTTTAGATAGGTGTTATTGTAATATGATGCTGTGCAAAATTTTTTGGCTCTAGTGCAAACAGTATGCCAGTTATATGCAATTATTTTTTTATGCAAGCTTTTACTAA
>NW_023458560.1:40494888-40528099 GCF_013731165.1 Rhagoletis pomonella
GTATGTATATAAATTCTTGGTTGTAGTTTATGCGCGAATTTCGCGCGGCTTAAGACACTAACAAGCAAACGCATGCGGCACCCAGCGTCACTAGTTCTCATAAGGCTCGCCGCATTTGTGCGCAAAAAATGCTAAAAAGTTAATTAAGTGCGATTATTTACCGCTTAAGCCGCGTCACTTGAACATTCACAACAAAAGACTTAAGACACGAACTTCATTGGCTTATAAATTTACACTCAATTAGCGACAACATGCAAACCAACTCACTTTTTAGTTTCCCTTCATATTTTTGCACCAAATTATAAATTTTTTGAACATTTAATTTATGCATTTTCATATTTTCGCAAAATTCAATTGTTTTTTTTTTGTTTGCTCGCCATTTACCATACAATTTTATCAGCTCTTCGATTTTAACCTTGTTATGTATGGCTGACATGAAACGTGTGCCGCTCTAACAACAACAAAAACAACAACAAAAACAACAACAAAATGCATTGCTAATATTTGCTAAAAATAAATTGCAAGCGAAATCCCCCAAAAAGTCTAACTCGCCTTCAAAAGCTTCACTGCTTCACGGCTTCAATGCTGTAATGCAGTAAGCTAGTTCGCTGTGTGTATAGCCGCGCATGCGATAAATAAAAAGTTATGCGAAACTAGGTTTGATTTGATTAGATATGCGCGTAAGCAACACCAACAAGCTGACACTCAGTCAGTCAGTCAGTCAGCCAGTCAGCCAGCCAGCCAGCAATCCAGCGTGCCTAGCTCACAATGAGCCCAGCTTAGCCAGCAAGTCGCTTGCCTTAGTTACAATTAGTTAAATCTGCTGCGTTGCCCCGTTTTGCCGGGCAGCGCGCAAATTTGATTTGCTTGTAATTAGATGCAGCTGTTTAAACAGCCAAACAAACAAACAAACAAAAAAAATGCTTACAAAAATATTTAGCAGCAACAATAATAGCAACGGCACAAATTTGAGGGGCAAGTGAATGTTGTATTGATTATGATTTTGTTATTTTTACCCCGTTCATTTTTCAGTATGCTGTCATTTCGTATGCATTTGTGATTTTTATGCAAAATTTTTGGAATATTCCACTTGTTTCAAGTTGTTACTGTTGACTGCATTAAATTTTGTTTGATTTTCAACTTTTTTTTATAATAAATTTCTGACGTTTTTGTACATATTACAAATTTAAATTTAGTACAGACATATTTGGAAATATTTATTTCCAATTGCACTACAGGTATTTACACTTCTATAGCAGTGTTGGTAAGCATTCAAGCATTAGATAAATATAGAGAATTATTACATAAATAAATACCAGGCTCCAATGCTTAAATGTTAGATATGTAGGAGGGAGCTCAGTTTAAGTTCGACCAGATTTTCCAGATACAACCTTTTTTTTTTAATATGCCATTAGTTATGCGAAGTAATGCAGAAAAGGTCTTTGGCTTTATCTTTCGATTTTAAGAAAGGTTTTGCAGAAACTAACTGGAACAATTAGTTATGCAGTCACTAGGAAAAAATTCACACTAAGCATTTTATGTACTTAGCAGAGCTGTGTAATGATTGAATCAATTGAGTGTGCATTCTCATTTTTTTCGTTTCAAAAATGTGATTGTTTGATTTAAAAAATTTAACAACCACTCTTGAGATTGGTTACAAATTGTAAACACAAAATATGTAGTGTGTTATGGAATGGTTGACACCCATTCACATAGAGAATGTGAATGCAAAAAAAAAACTCAATCATGTATGATTGGACGTTTATGGGAATGCAATCTGTCATTATCATTCAGTACTAATACTATTTGTTGTATCAGGGTTGAAATTTTTGTACTCAAAATGTGAAACCAGAAGATTGCCATCTCCCTTAAAATAAGTAAACAAATAAATATTTGGTGCTAAAATATTTTTCTAAGTGTTTGGCCGAACTTCTGCTCAAACTTGAGGCATGAGTTCTGATTTTCTAAGAAGAGTTTTCAAAGCAGAAATATACTCGAAGGTTTGCCATTGCGTGCCGAAGGACGACTGCTATTTTGGGCTATGATCTGACCAGGTATTTAACCATGGTCCTATGGAGTGGAAGTACGCACATGTAATCACTCTGCTACGGCGGCCGCCGTAAGTACATGCTATACATATCGTCGTTTAAAGTACAAAACCGCGTATCAAGAAAATGCAAAACCGCGTAATTGCATAAATTATTTTCTATAGAGTAAAGTCACCCATATTTCAAAATGGTTATCTTCTTTATAAAGCAAACGTATTCTGGCTAGTATATTTCAGGACGAATGGATAAGAATTGAGCCAAGAGTTTTTGTGAGCAAATCCAATTTTTGGCAGCCAATGTCAGTCACACGGTTTTGCAGAATGACGATACGCGGTTTTGTACTTTAAACGACGATATATATGTACACATATTAGATTATTTATTCTCAAAATGCATGAAAACTATAGTATGCTTGCAAACAATTAATAACATTTTGTGATAAACAGTTTTACAAATGTATTTGCACTTCAAATTTGTATTTTAGTAAAGTATTAATTAAATAAATTATTATTGTAAATTATTATTTTAATAAATAGATATAAGGATATTTATACTTGGCAACTCTTGGACTTTTCTTCATTTGTAACAAATGACAGACGTAAACAAAATAAAAAAATAATTGTATTTTTACAAATTTAAAGCAAACGGGCGTTCTTTACAAAAAAAATGTAGTTAGGGATCGAATTGCGCATATTTTTTTTACAATATCAAGTGCCCACAAGAAGTGTTAAACCACTAAATAGCTTAAAAAACGCTTTCAAAAATTCGAAACGAGAGTGAAGTGCAGTGTTCAATTGTGATCGAAATTGCAGGCAAAATTTGTGCGTGTGTAATTAATGTTTTACTTATTTGAAGAAATGTTGCCCGTTGTTATTAAAAATAAGGAAACCAAGACCCCCGCTTTCCACTGGTGGTTACATAATACTTGAATAGCTCCTTAATTAACATGTGTGTGCCAGTTAAACAGGCATGTCTGAATCGATTTCCTTCATCATTCTTACCAATTTGATGTGCATTTTTATTGTTATGTGTTGCAAACAGACATTTTAGGAACTAAATAGGTTCTAAAATCTCTGTACACAAGCGCACTTATTTTTAACAGTTTCCAGTTTATGTAATATTAATCAAAACAGCTTTTATTTATTTTATCTATTATGTGATTTCTGGAAGCGTCGAATACAAAAAAGGGCTGTGACTGGGTTTATGTAATTTGAAATTGTATTGATGATTACTAATAATAATAGAAAGGCGCCTACATATCGACACAACTAAAAATTTCATATATTTCAGTAGAGCCAATTAAAGATTTTTTGTTTCGTAATTTAGCAATAATATGTCTTGGAACGTAATTATTCCGGATTATATGCAGTCATACTGTAAGCTTTCAAATTATGTATTTTTCTAAACCTGAAATTTTGAATTGTGCCGTTATTGCAGAGGACCATCGACATATATTAGTGTTTGGCCGAGCTACTCCTCCGATTGTGGCATGCGCCTTGATGTTGTCGCACAAAGGGGAGGGACCTACAGTTTTACGCCGACTCCTGCCGGGGGCCGACCACTATTACAAAAAACATTTTCTTTTTTTTTGTTGGCCGGAACTGGGCTCGGACGCTCACCCTGCGGAATGGTAGTGCGCACTTCTAACCACTACACCACAGCGATCGCTTAATTAATTTTAATCATTAATCGCGATTAACCATTTATTCGTTAATTTTTAGTCATTCATAGACTAACATTTTGTCGACAATACTCGCAGAAGATAGTCCCAAATTTTCACAAAAGAGAAAAGTGATTTTCTTCAAAACTTTTGAATGACGTCTTGACTGAACTTACTAATTCGGAATTTCTACTATTACTTATAGAGTAGGCTATTCATAAAGTCTGGGTATTATAAGTTCCATAAAAATAAGGAGACTTTTATTGTTTAATTTATTTTTTGCACACAAACTTGTATCTTGAACTTCTTTTTCCAAAAAGTGAGGATGTCAAAATTTCAATAGATATCGGATGTACGGTAATTTTCCAAAGAGATCTCCTAATAGATAAGTTCATGAAAACTATTCCAAACGAAAACTTAAAATTGTTAAAAAAATAATAACTAAATTTAACTAATTTATATTAGAGGTTTGAAGTTTATCCCACTGTAAGTATGAAATCTTCAGCTATGTGTTTCCATTGTCACTTTTTCGTAGCCATATCAACTGCCTGACAATTAAGAAGATTGTGACGTTTCATGCTACCATACGCAATATCTTAAATCCTTCAAATTTTATTATTAACCTTTTGTTTGTTAAAAACATTTTCTTCTTAGATTCGAAACTTGATCAAGCAAAATTGCCTTTGTTTTTGACTAAGAGATGCTCAATAAGCTCAGAATTGTAGTTCTCATTTGCATACATAACAATAAATTATTAATTTTTGTTTCACACCAACTCCAATATTGAATAGTAAAATATATTTTAATCTTACCCAAATAAACAACGATTTAGTTCAATGGTCAATCACATATAGAGTATAGGGTGGTAATATGTTAAAGTTTCAAAGTTTTTAAACGTAAAATTACGGCTAATACCTTTTTAAGCGTTTTGTAATTTAACCAAAACTCATTAGCATCCACTCAAGCAAGGAATTATTTACTTTTCAACTTGCATTAGCAGAGTGCACTTCTCTTTTGTTTAGAATTTGGTTGTCAAACACACTACATCGGATCTTTTGACAGATTTACCAGAATTTTCCAGCAGGTAGCTTCTGACAAAGAGATGACCTTACGTACTCTCTTATTTGTCCTCTCAGTTGCCAGAAAACCAAGTACGATTTCCGGTAAAATCTGGAAATTCTGGTAAAAAATGGTAATTTCGGACTCATGCGGGTTCACAACTAAATAATATTGGGAATACTTTTGAGGTGTTTGAAGAGGGTTGCGACCTGTTTGAAACTAAATTTATTTATAATAATCATATTTTGGCCTGCCACTTTTGCTAAGTTTTGGCCGAGCTTCTCCTCCGATTTGTAGCGTGCGCCTTTGCTGTCACACAAATGGGAGGGACCTACAAACTTACGCCGACGCCGAACGGCGATACAATTTTTATGATGAGCTATTTTTTTATTAAAGACACTAAGATTTTTAAAATATTTTCAATAAAATTTTATCAACCTAAATGTAAAGCTTATGCGAAGTAGTTATCTAATTTAATGTAAATTTTAAACATTTTCAAGATAAAACATGAATTATATTTAAAACGTAAATGTTAATACAACTGTTTTATATATAATCCCAAACATATGATATAAAATCCCCTCTACCAAAAAACTTAAATTGGGTAACGCCGGTTTGAATTTTTACAATTGAGCAATTGTCAAAAATCTTCCTTTTTATCAAAAAGTTATTTACCAGGGTGTCTTTGAACTAATGATTGGTACTGAGTTAAAGAATGCACACACATAAAAGATTGCAGCCTTTTCAATACTCATTCAGTGTTAAACCTTTTTTTGATTGGGCATTGGTTTTTTCAATCTTGCTATGAATATGTTGATGTGTGAATTCATAACTGCTTTGAGAGAATGGAAAATTCAAAAATTTTAAACCTCAATCCTAAGCGAAGAATAAGTAATGAAAACTGGATAGAAAAAAATTGTTGATTTAAAATTGAAAATGATTTCACACTTACACAGCTCTGGTACTTAGATATGTATGAGGATTTTAATAGTGCCACCTTCGATCAAAAATGGATTCCTCATTTTAGGTATGGATAGCGGGTTCTTCGGCTCATATATTTTGGCCACCTTAAGTGCCAGTGCTTTCAAGTTTTCTTACGATCAATAGGATTCGTCCTCTGCTCGTGTTCGTTCGGTGGTTCGATATCACTGTCGTTTTTTTCTTTTTTTTTGTAGTGAAACTTCTTATAATGCCTAAAAATTAGGGTAAGTAATTTTATTGAAATTTTTCGGTAGGAATCGAAATAAATTCAGTCATAAAAAATTTACTCATCGAAAGTTATCAAGTTACTGAAACTTATCAAATCATCGAAGTTTATAGTTATCGATATTTAACGAGTTATGCGAGTTTTTTGAGTTATCGCAACATATCGAATAATAATTAATTCGATTTATGGATAGTTATCGAGCTATAAAAGTTTATGGGATCATCGAAATACTGAATTACTGAAATTTGTCGATTTATCGAATCGAAGTTTTTGGAAATTTCGAAATACCTCGAAGTATCAAAATTTCAAAGTTATATATAAATTTATCGATTTTCCTTGCTTATCAAATTTTATCGTGTTAGCAGACTATAACGAGTTATCGAAATTTGTCAAAAGTTTTCGAAAAATATGGAGCTAACAAAATTAAACGAGTTATCCAAATGTATATGGGTATCGAAATTTTGTTGAGCTATCGATTTATACCGATATATATACAATTTTCAGTTATCAAAATTTATCGAGCCCTTGAAATGCACAGTTATCGAAATTTATCGGAATCATTGTGCTGAGTTATCGGATTTTAGTGTTTTTAAATTCATCGAATCATCGATATGCATCAAATTATCGAAATTTATTGTTATATTTATCGGGTCGATTCCAAGTCCTGTTAAATTCCTCCAAAGATCTTCAAAGATGTTAAAAATTTGTTGTAGTCACGTTCTATTTTGTTCCAAAGAGAAGATTTTCCGGTAAGTAATTTTATACCTTATAAGTTAGTCGATGTGCTATGTTAGAAAACCTCTCCAACGCTCTTGAAAAACTAGAAAACCGATCGAATTTCGACAGTAACTGGCACGCCCAGTATTTTTTTTAAGTTTTTAACTAAATTTAATTTATCTTTGTGAAAAAGTGGCAACGCCCTTCCAAATTTTTGCCAAATAAATCGTGTTTGAACCACTTTCGAATGACATCCATATTATCGTAATTACATTTGCTAATGGTGGCCAACCTTCTTTTAAAAAATCCTTAATTTAAGTCTACCCAGGTTATAGTCTATCTGTTTGCTGAATTTCACTGAAATATAACTAGCCGTTTTAGTGTGATATAGCCACAAAACGTACTCATACACTCACAAACTTTTGCATTTATAACACCGTGCGACAAAAACAAAAAAAAATTTCAAAACACACGAAATAATCGATATACTCACGAAACTATGGGCGAAGTATAGCAAAACTGCGTTTTTAGTGTTTCATTCTGACGTGAGGATTTTTCGTTTCAAAGCACTCTGAAATCTTAATGATATAATTAATTAAAAAATAGTTTAACAAAAATCAGTGCAACGTAGAATGACAATATGGGTACCAAATGAGAGAAAAAAACGTGTTGAATTAAAAAACAATAAAGATGTTTGGTTTACACGGAGGAATAGGTATTGGAAATGCGCTTTTAATAAATTTTTTCCTTTTAAGTTAATAAAGTTTGCAGGACGATTCGATGATGAGATCGTGTGTATATTAGTCCTCAAAGAATAATTTTTTCAAAAATAATAATAATAATAACAATAATAGATTGCCGCTTACACATATGTTAGTGTTTGGCCGAGCTTCACCTCCAATTTGTGGCGTGCGCCTAGATGTTGTCACACAAAGCGGAGGGACCAACAGTTCTACGCCGACTCCGAACGGCGATTGTATTTTTATGAGAAGCTGTTTTTTCATGGTACAAATGCACCCGGAGATTTGCCATTCCCTGCTGAGCGACGACCGCTCTTAAGAAAAACCTTTTTTTATATATTTTTTTTGCGATGTTGCTTTGACCACGGCTTGAACCCAGGAGTTGCGGGGTGGAAGCGCGCACTACTTACCACTACACCACAGCGGCCGAAATTCAAATACTTCAAATTTTCAAGGGTATTTAAGGACGAAATTTGTATAGGACATTTGCTATTCCCATTCGTACTTATGCACCAAAAAATTTATTCTGTTATAATTCTACAGGTTTTTTTCTTTTATATGATAACCTTATTGTTATCATACATTGCACTGAATTTTTTAAATTAAAGTTTTTGAAATAATCATATTTTTTTTAATTTCAAAGTCCTTTTAAAACAAATTCTGATATCAGAGAGAAAAACTAAGTACGCAGTTTTAGTAAAATTTACCCATAGTTTCGCGAATATATTCATATTTTTGTGTGTAAAAATTTACTGTCGCACGGTGTAATATTACGAGTATTAGGATTTTACAGATTGCATAGCTGATTTGTACTCAGATTTTTCCAGATTGGGTTGGAACCGAAAATAGGATTTATGTTAGCCAATTTAATACACTCGCTACTTATATCACTTATCGGTAGCTTTATTTTGTTTGTAAAAACTGCAATATTATTAAGATGTTTATTACTTCTAACACCACAAACAGCTTTGACTGAATTCAAAGCTCTCGAAACTTATATTGATTCTCGCCTCTTTTTGAATGTATCCAACTTTAAGTGCTTATCTTATTGAATAGTTTTTATTTCTTTTATAACTTAGAGTTATTAATGAGATCATTGTGACAGTATACAATTTTTTTTTTAATTTTACTTTATTTATTTCTAATTTAAGCTGCATTTTCCGCACCTTTTTCGTATAAAATCTCAAAAAAAGTTATATAAATAATCAACTTTCTCATATGCTACCCAAAGCAAGTTCGCATCTTAAGTCTTTCGTTTGCATAGTCATTATTGGAGCTTATAGTATTTGTACATACATACATACATACATATGAATATACACAAACATGAAATAACTTAAAACTGTCATAATTTGCTAACCGACTGGCAGCCTATCGAGTGACAGCCACACAAAGCGTAGAATTCAAATTGACTCCGCATTGAGGTGTTAAGACATCGTAAAACTTCCCACGCTTAAGCGATACGCTGCTGCTTTTACAACCAACCAACTGAACCATGTAGCAGAGCTTAAGCAAATTCACAGCGTTTTTAGCACGTTCGCACCAAATGCCAGGTGACACTGACACTTTGTCTATAATTAAATTAAGCACACTACATGATTCTCAGGCTGACGAGCGCAGAGTATGGCACAGAAGTAGTGTGAGGGAACAAAAAAATTTTAAGGTAAAAAAAGACGGTGAAAAAGGCAAAGAGCATTAACAAAAAATAATAATTCTTTAGCGGCAACTGAGCTCTGTTCAGGCGGAGCAAAAGAGCACAGCTGTGTTGCTGCTTTAACCTCCACGGGGCAGCGAGCAAGAGTTGCCGGAAAAAAAATGATGCATGTATGTATGTACATATTAATAGCAAAAACGAAAACTGCTTGTACTACAACAATGGTGGCAACGACAATAATTTTCAGCAATAAACAAAGAACATCTTTCATTACCAAATGCCAGTCAGTCGCGCAGTCAGCTGGGCAGCCAGCCAGCAACATTTACAAGTAATTCCGAATTTGAGCGAAGCAGTGAAAAAACAATTCAACTACCAACAAATTACAGCTTACAAGCAGAACAACAACAGCTGCGCTTGTATTATGTTGACAATAATAAACAGGAAAAAAGACAAAAATTACAACAAAAATAACCATAACAGTGGCTTAAGCAAGAGAACAGCAATAAGTTTTGTAGTTAAAGTGTTAAAAATTGTAAAACAACAACAACAACAACAACGTACATGTGTATATGCTTTCACACGTCGTAGGCGTTGTAAATGTTGCTGTTGCTGTTGCTACTATAGCTGTTATAGCTGTTGTCAACATTGCTATAGCCAGTATTTATTTAGTAAGCTGCCGGTGTCGGTAGTTCTCACCATTTCTTGGCATTAAAAGTCAAAAGTGCCAAAAGCTACTGAAGTATGAAAACATGAAACGCTCACATATATGTATGTACATAAATATGTACATATATATATGCATTGTATTGCAAACATATGTACATATGCATAGGCGAAAACATCTGCTCATATTCGCATAAAGGAAGCATACATGAACGCTATAAAGCAATCGGCTTGTACGTACAACATTACAGGCAATAACAAGCTGAACAACAACAATAATGACAACAACAGCCTGAATAAAAAAAATTAAGAAAAATTAAATAATAATGACAACAAAAGGCAGCTGGCTGGCTGTGAGCTAGTGAAGCATTTTTGGTTGCGCAGCAATTGCCAGAAAAGCCCCAAACAGGCCAAGCGGCTGCAAAACCATTACCAGCCAGCTATGTAGTAAGACATCCAAGCAGCTATCCAGCCAGCCAGCCAGCCAGCCAGCCAGCCAGCCAGCCAACTCAGGCAAGCTGTGCCATTTTGATCGTCACACTGGCTAGCTTTGTTGGCTAAATCGCTGCCGGCATGGCTGTGTCGCTTCTCAAACTGCTAGGCCTGCCTTGCATTGCCTTACTTACTCTGTCTTAACTTAGCCGCACTTGCGCTTAGCAGCGTTAGTGTCTCACCATCGTCATCGTTATAGTCATAGCCGCTGCCGCTGCCACCGCCGCCGCGCCGTCATAGCTTGGTAGACTGTGAGGCTCCACAAAGTAACAACATTTTCATACCCATAAAGCCATATACACAAAACTTGTCAGTATGTAAGTAAGCAAGTACGCAAGTAAATAAATGTGTGTGTATGTATGTATGTATTTAAGTGCTTGCATGCTCAACCTAACTTGTCATACAACAATATAATTTTACAAATTTTACAAATTTTACAAATTTAATGTTGTTTCCTCATTTTTTATTGTTATCTTTATTTTTTATGGCAATTTCTTGTATCTGCATTTTGTAATTTTTATTTTATTGATAATAATTTCGTTAACTTACCTTCAATGGCTGACTTTTGACTTGCTTTATTGTCGTATGAAATTTTTTTTAACCTTTTACTTGTAAGCGCTTTTGGGTATGTCTTTCAATATAAGTTTGTACATTTGTGTAAGCAAAAGCTGCTTAAGTTGCTTTTCACAATCATTCAGTGCGTTAAGGATTTGCGCTTACTCAGCATAGTGACAATTTTTATTTCGAAAAAAATCAAAAAAAAAATAAAATATGGTAGAAATCTCAAAACCAAAATTAGGTGTAATTTTCTTCAAAATAGTTAGTTAGTTCACTTTTTGGTTATTTTTCACGGTAACAAGTATTGTAGTTGGAATATTCCATGTGCGGAAAGTTTTATGGTGATGACATCAAACAATTGTAGCGTTAACTGTTGAACTTTGTACTCGAAAGCTTATTGAAGTGATTCAAAATTAAATTAATAGGTACTCACTTAAATTCTAAATGAAAGTTTCATAAATTATTCTAATAATTTTCTTTTTTTTTTGTTCGTATTAGGTGGCAATGCTTTATGCACTTGCCGGAACGCTAGTCTCTATACAAACTTCCCCAAGTATGGGACTCCCACCGAAGCCTGTTGGGCTACCCCCTAAAACCCGAACTCCCACCGCCCGCGCAACCGTCCCACATCTGGCACCGCAGCGCAATCTGCACATCTTCAGATGCAGGAGCGTGCTGCTAGAGCTTCGGGGTTGCTCTTTTGTAGAGACGTTTCATTCTGGTATCCGCAGTATATTCCGTCTTCTCGTTTGCAGCGGATTTTTTTCTCCGTGTCTTTCTTCCAAAATTCGGCGCGAAGTCAAGAAGTGTTCGCAAGTGAAGAATGTATGGTGTACGTTATTTTCGACGTTTTTTCAGTAGCAACAGAACGAAGAGTCCACCGTGCCCTGCCCTATGAAGATATTCTCGCAAGTAACCATGACCGGTGAGGAATTGCTTCAGGTAGAAATCGACTTCCCCGTGCGGTCGTTTCAACCATGTAGGCTATCAGGACGTGCATCCACCACTGCTAGATTACTTGCTTGCGTGATCTTGCCGCGGCAGCTGCTGGGCCTATCTCAGCACTTAGATTGTAAATCTCTTCTCGCGTGTGAGCAAGTAGCTCAATTGGCATGACGCCAGAGGTAACTAGAACCGCGTCCGCGGACACTGTACGGTATGTACAGAAACAATGCGTAGTTCTTCTCTGCGTTAGACCGAAGATATTTGAATCCGGTATTTTTTGACTTTCAATGCGTCGGCCTACATTTCATCATCAAAAGTTACCTACGGTATGGTTTCGGTCCGACCACATTCGCCATCAGCCGGCTTAGAGCCACTGTGCTCTGAGTACCTTTTTCTCATACTCCATAAATATGTTCCAGAATTTGAGTTGGATGTTTCCGTGCGTAAGAGACTGACATATGTGGCGTTCCAGAGGTCCGGGTCAAGTACAGAGCCCTGACCTTGCTTTGTGTCGTACAACAGCCAACGGTCTCTGAGGTAGTCCCGAATCATATATAACAAGTATGTTGGAACTTTGAATGACCGTTCCAAGGCTTCCAGCATGTCGTCCTATCTTTGCCGAGTTGAAGGCGTTCTTGACGTACAGTGTGACTATTAGCACTATTGGCCGCGCCGGGTGATAGGCCTCTTCGGCTTTATGTACCGCCTCGACTACTTCACTGATTGCTCCTATAGTTGAGTGTCCCTTCCTGAAGCGATGCTGTTGGGGTGAAAGGCCTTCCTTGTTTTCTATAGCTGACGTCAAGCGTATTTTGAGCAGACTCTCCATCATTTTGGCGTGCCCCCAGCTTTTTTTTCGGGATTCGAACCGAACGATTTTTATTTTGAAATGCGGAAACCGAACCGAAACGCACTCCAAATATGGCTTGGATCGGTTCAAAATCCGCTTAAGCATTTTGCAAGTTTTATAATAAAAATGCTTGAAATATTTTTATACATATGGAGAAAATGCATATCACCGCCAGCAAACAAAAAAAAACACAAAAATCTAAAATTGGTGCGCATTTAAGTTAAGGGGAGTTAGGTGAGGTAAGGTAAGTTGAAGTTATTTGAGTGAAGGTGAGGTGATATAAGGTGGGTTAAATTGAGCTCAGTTCAGTTGCTTTGAGTTGCGTTGAGGTGAGGTGAGTTGGGTTGAGAGCAGTTGGGATGAGGTGAGGTGAGGTGAGGTGATATAAGGTGAGCTAAGGCGAGGTGAGATGAAGTGATGCGAGGTGAGTTAAGCTTAAGACGAACATTTTAATCTTCAGTCAATTACCTTTTTACCTTTTACTCTTTATCATCTTTAACTTTACTTTTATCTGTGCCTTTATCTTGATATCTACCTCCCTCTCCATCTTCGTTGTCTTTCTCATTATCTTTGTTTTGTCTTTTACTTAGGTTTTTATATTTGCGTTTGTCTTTACCTTTCTATTTTTTTTCTTTTACTTACGTTTTTGTCTTTGCATTTGTTTTGTGTTGGTTTTAATCTGAATCTCCCTATTTATCTTAACTTTAATTTACTTAAATGCCGATTTTCATTCTCACCTCCCTCTTCATCTTCGTTTTTATCTTTATCTTCCTCTTTAATTTGTTTTTTTTTTTTTGCCACCTGGGCAACCCTCCTGGATGAAGTTAAAAAAATAAAGTTATTTCAAAACCATTTCGCTCGATCCCCATTTAACTTATTACAGGTCAAGCCCTTTTATTTTGGCACCTCATCTTTGAAAATGGAACAAACGATACAGATCTGATGAACTGGTGTTAAATATTTAGCGCAAAAATCTGCGAACTAGACTAAGAATTTTCACTTCAAAAAAATAAATGTCGCATTACAGAATGCGTAGCGATTGGCTCCGCAGGAAAATAATGTTGCCGCCGTAAACTTAAGATTTTACGTTGTTTAAAAATGCACTTATATGAAAATTACGTGATTGACGTGAAACATCTCAGTTACGTACGATCACGAAAGTTGCGTGATTTTCTCTGCTAACTGCTCACGTTTACGCAGAAAATTTCGTATTTTGCCCATCTCTAATTGGAACCTATATTGAAGCCTACAAATAACTTCACTACTATTAGAAGAAAAATTGTCTTGTCTCGATCCCGGAGAAAGAGCTTCACCTTCAACTTCTTGATGCATAAATATACTCAAACCTAATTCATGCAGGCGTCTGCTATTTTTACCTCGTTCCCACGGCTATACGTACTACATACATATTAAGTCTAGGTTGCAGTAGCTGTCAGTAGGCGATCTTCTTTTTGATATTTGACTCGCCATGTGGGGCAGATTTTATTTGAAAATTTTATGCTTTTAACTGTTATTAATAACTAAAAAATCAAACAATTTGTTTATTGAATAGCAAATGTATAAACATATACTTTCACGTTTACCTCAACACTGTCCCACTTCTCGATTCCATCAACAAGTTCGCAGCTTAAGTCTTTCGTTCGATAAATCGACGAACTAACGCAGCCAATATGTCTGGCTTTAACTGCACAACATTTCTGGCTTTGCTGCTACGCCGCAAATTTCTAACTGCTCGCATCCCCAAGGCAAACATTTTGAAAAAATAAATAAATAAAAATAAATGAAAAAAAAACAACAACACTGAAAATAAAAAAATTGCAAACAAAAAGACGCACCAATTTACATAAAACGCAAATGAAAAGAAACTTCATGATCATTTTATTTAGCAGGCAAACAAAGTCGTGGCATAATGAAGGCATGAAAATTAAATAAGCAACTGCGCTGCAAAAAATGCGAAAATGCCAAAAAGTCTAGCGTTGTATAGTAAACGCTACAGCTAAACGAAAACAAAGCAACAATAATAATAAAAAAATTAAGAATAAAAAAGCGAAGAACAACTGCCAAAGCAACAGTAATCAACAGTGAACAACAGCCAGCAAACGAAAAAATAAATAAATAAAATAAAAAAACAATGAAGAAAACAAAAAGCGAAAACAAACACAACAACAACAATAAGCAAAGCAGCGTGAAGTATGAACATACAATGAAAGCAAATTTAAGTTAACATTACCGAATGATTTCAATAATGAACGGCTTTTGTAGCCGCAAGCATTTCAATCTAGATAACGTGCACCACACAAATGAGTGCTGAAACTGGAGCTGAAGATGGAGCGGCTGGCAAAAAAAAAATCGAAAAAAAAACGAAAAAACCAAAAAAAGGCAAAGTTGGCAGGGTTAAGGTGGTAACTAGTAGAGCGGCGATGGCAATCAACCATGCGAGTATTACAAAAGCCAAAAAAGCGAAATTTAATAAATTATGTACACAGAAGAGTCGAAATCATGCCGCGCTGACTGTTGTGCCTTTGTGCGAGCGCCTGGCTACTATTTCAATTTTTACTTCTTTAAAAAGTACTTTTTTTCTTACGATTTCTTTCATTTTCACTCTACACCTTTTACTTGCGCTGCTGTACATTAAAAAAAAAACTTAAAGATTTTGTTTAATGGAATTCTTATCGTGCTGCAAATTATTATTATTAATTACAATGGCGGCGATGGCAACGGATCGTATCGAATGTATGTTGACCGCGGGAGTGCAATGACAAGCCGAAATAAAGTAAAAAAAAAACAATCAGAGCAGAGCCATGCTGTGCATACAACACACACATACCCACACATACACGCCTGTTCACATGGCACACACTCCCTCCCTCAGCATTCTTGTAACTTTTATTTATATGTAGTACTTTAAGTACAATAATGAAGACTTTTGTTTGCTCGGCCTGTCATTCATTACGCAAATGGAAAGCAATCAGTTGCCGCTGCGCGGCCAACTACACAACTCTGGGCATTATTCGCGATGTACTCGTACTCACAGCTTCGTGTACAGCTTTTTGTTTTACTCGCACATACACCGCGGCCGATATTTATTTGAGAAAGTGCGCCACCTTTTACGCAGCGTTTCTTTCGTGGCAGTGTTAATGACGTACACCACGCTTTGATTATATCATTATTGCTATAATATTTTTTTTTTTTTGTTTTTCTGTTGCTTTTACTTGTTACTTTGTGTGCTCCACCTTGAATAGTTTGCGTTGCAAAGCGTCTTACAGTCTACAAGCGCTTCGAGTTGCCTAAAGCGTTCTGTTTTTATTGTTTTTTTTTGTCGATCAAAAGATACTTTAACTAATTTGATGGTTCTTTAGTTTAATATTTTATTATAGAGCTGAAAAGCATGAACAGGGAGTGGTGGTATTTCCTTGTCGCCGCATTAGATGCGCTCATGAAGCTAAAGTATTTCGAATGATTATAATCATAAACATAATTATGTTTCTGCGATAAATCATTCATTAAAAGTGGGCAAGCTTAAAAGATTTTGTTAGAAGCGAAAAAAAGCTTGAGATATAAAAATTTGGGAATGCAGAATGTTACAAAACTTATATATATGTATATGCACACGTTCCAGGTACTAGAATCCAAACACTTACGAATGATTTATTCATTCGTCATCTACAATCGGATACTCTTCTGAACTTCTATCCTACCCTACTAAAATTATAAATGTGAAAGTTTGTTGCCTTGCCTGAAATTTGGCACCCTTATAGCCTATGACCTGGATTACCATACAGGATATTTTTATAAATGAAGTTGCCAAATTTTTCAAAAGTCAAAATCTGCTATTTATTAAGTTAGATAAAATATTACAACAGTGTGGGTATCAAACAAAAGAGGTTCGAAATCGATGTATTTATTTCAAAAATATTTTTGGTGAGAGTTGTCATCTTTTCATAAACAAAATCAATTTAATTAACAATTTAAATCAAATATTTCATTATGGGTACCAAACGAGAGAGGTTAGAGACAAATTTTATTCTTAACATTTTTAAATAGGGTTGCCACCTGTTAAGAAATTCAAAACCAATTTACTTAAAAAGTTTATTGAAGTGTTGTAATATTGGTATCAAACGAGAGAGGCTTTCTTTCGAAAATATTTTTGAAGAGAGTTGCCATCCGTTTAAAATTGTTAAATCATTTTAATCGACAAGTTAAATGAAGTATTTAAGTATAGATTTCAAACGGGAGCGGGTTTAGTAAGCTTTGTGGACTTTCAAACCCCCTGCAACTGTGAGAGAAGTATAAAATGGCTTCTTCTTTTTTTGAAGACATCGCCACCAGATTTTAAAAAACAGCACACACCGATGTATATTCCAACTAAGCTTTGAGACTAATTGAGGATCAAGTTTTCTCAGTGGTGGAAAAACAATAAATTATGCAGGGAGCTGAATTATAACTCCACGAACTTGGGGCCTCGAGTCCCCGAAAAACGACCCGAGAAAATCTAAATTTTCCATAAAATTGTAAGCGGTGTGGAGAGCGAGGAAGGAGGCTTTTATATTTTGGACGCACCAGAGGGAACTGGCAAAACATTTCTGCTGAATTTGCTACGGGCTCAGCGGAGGAAGAACTTCACACTCGGCGTTTGAACTACCTCTGAGCCTTTGCGAGTCAGGATGATACACCAACTTGCAACATTAGCAAAAACAATGGTGGCGGGGCTATGTTGCAACAATGCAAATTAATAATTTGGGGTTAATGTACAATGTCACACAAGCATGCAGTCGCGAGAGTCCAGACTCCTTGTCAAGATCTCCTTGAGATCGGCGAGGGCCGAATGGCAATAAATGTGGAGGGCCTTATTATATCAATAAGTAAAGTGTTTCCTAATTAACAACAAAACTAGAGCAACGAGGTTTGGTTAGGCGAACGAGGAATCTTGGCGCCTTAAAATGAATAAGTGGCAACCATCAATAAAAAATTATCGATAAAGTGCCTAGTGAGGCGCCCACATACATGGCTGTTGATACAGTGATGCCAAATGAGGATGCAACTAAATATCCTATAGAGATTCTAGACTTTTAAGAACTGTCCGGGGTTCCTTAAACTGGAATTAAAGATTGGGGTGCCAGTTATATTGATGCATAACCTGGATGCACCTCGATTGTGCAATGGCACAAGACTATGCATAATGAAGCTAAAAAGACAAATTGTGCAAGCCACCATCATCATTGTTGTCTATACATATAATAAAAGTGTAACAGGCAGATGTCTGTACATTATAAATATTTGAGAAACATTTATTTGCTAGAGGAACAGAAGCCAAATCAGCAATTTTTAGAATTAATGTCTGTGTGTCTGCCTGTCTGTTTGTTCGCGCATCACTCGAAAACTAATGCATAGAATTGAATGCATTTTTCACCGATGTATTGCCACAGGTCTAGCTAAAACTATAGGGGAAAAATTAGATGGTTGCCACCTGTAGGAAAATTTCAGTTTAAGTAAATCGATAAGATAAAGTAAATATTGCAATTTGGCTGCCAAAAAAAGGGGTTTAAGAAGGCTTACAGTCAAAAATATTTTTGTGCAAGGTTCCCACCTGTTAAAAAATTTTAATTTAATTGACAAGATAAATGAAATATTGCAATATGGTTATCAAACTAAAGAAGTTTAAGAAAATTTACTGCCGAAAATATTTTTGAGGAGGGTTGCCATATGTTTGAAAAATTTTTCTTTTCAATTAAATAGATAAAAATAATTAAATATTACAGTACGGGTATTAATCTTAAGAGGTTTAATAAAGTTTACTGCTGAAAATATATTTGAAGCTGGTCGCCATCTATTTGAAAAATTAAATTCAGTTAAATGGATAAGAAAAGGTAGATATTGAATTAATTCACCTTTTAAGAAAGTGGGCAATATGGAGACTCGAGTTATAATACTATTAGTTAAATTCCCATGAGAAAGCCTACTCTGTATGTATCATCGAAAATATGTGAAGTAATACCCATATTTGTTTGAAAATCTCACTTCATAAAGCTCTTTAAATCTATTTTAATTTTTATAAATGAGGCCATAAGAGTCTTGGATTCGAGCAACAGCTCAAAAATACTTTTTAGGCGCAGTGAAGCACGCCAGGTATTTGCTAGTAATTCAATAATATTTACTTAAGTAAACATCAAATATTTATGAAAGAGCTCAAAATATTATAAATGTGAAAGTTTGTAAGTGAGTTAGAAAGTGTGTTTATTATTCTTTTAGGCTCAAATGGCTGGACGCATTTTGATTAAATTTTTGAACATAAGCGCCAGATTTTTGCAAAAGTTAAAATAAATTAATTTATAAGTCAAATAAAATATCACAACAATGTGAGTGGATAATGAAACGATATACCTCGAAAAATATTCCCTAAGAGGGTTGCTATCTGCGCAAAAACTATAATCAGTTTAATTTATAAGTTAAATTAAACATTTTAATATAAGTATCAATCGATAAAGGTTTAAGAAGGCTTTATTTTACAAATACATATATTTAAACTGGGCGGCCACCTGTTTAGAAATTCAAAATCAATTTAATTAACAAAGTTAATTAAGATATTTGGATATGGGTATCAAACGCGAGAGAGTTTAAGAAAACTGTGTCTGTTTAAAAGATATGTTTGACGAGGGATGCCACCAGCTCAGAAGTTTTAGTTGATTTTAATTGACAAGTTAAATGAAATCCTGCTAATATTCTAATTGTGAAAGACTGTGATTGAGTAGGTAGATAATTTTTGTTTGTATTTCTTTGGATAAAATTTGGGACATATGCATTAGCGCACACAAGGGGTGGGTTTTGGGGTTCGAACCCCCCTAAAGCTAATAATCTCAAATACAAACTGTATCTTAAAGTTAAGAATCCAGCTCTCAAGGAAATTATAAGAAATATTTATTATAATTTCTGTTGCTTGAAAAAGCGCTTTGCTTTTGCTGTAAATTTTCATGAGGAAATAAATATACGAGCATTTTTTTCTTGAGAGCTGCAAACTGATTTATGAAAATTTGGTAGAAGAAAATTTCTTTTCCATTTCTCGTCCGTCGTTTTATATGAATTTTTCGTTTTTCTTGAGAGTTCAGTTAATTTTTTCGGAACTCGAATTATTAAAAAAATTTAGCAATCGTGAAAAATCACCAGAAACCAGAAATCGAAAAAATGAACACAGAAGTGCAAAAATTCATGGAATCAATAAATTTATTTTTACTGACTCTTTTTAAAATTTTTTATTAGGTACTTTTGAAAGTTGAGTGCATCTTGAGTTTATAGAACTTTTTATTAAGCAAGTAGTTTTTAAGGAAAGAACACAACCGACTTAAATTCTCATATTCAAATTTAGCGGTACCATTAATTTCTCCATGATCCAATCATCGGATCTCTAAAACAAATTACGGGACGAACCTTGAGGTACTATCTTTCTAATAAAAAAAGGATTATTGAAAACGGTTCACGTGGTCCAAAGTTATGTATTCCGGCGAGATGATAACCTCCCTTTTTTTTTGAAGTTGGGTAAAAGCGTTTGAGTTCTGTTAATCTGTAAATAAAGTGCAGCTTTTGAATTTTAAAAGGTTTATTTATTTATTACATACTGTACAAAAAACTTGCATAAATGTAGTTTAAAGAGCGTATTATCAAGCAAATTTTCAGTATTTTCCGGTGATATATCTTCAGAAATATAAAACCCCCCCTAAAATATATTCCTGGGTGCGCACCTGGACATATGTATGTATATACATACTATATATTTATATAGTTTTTGAGCTGGATTAACAAAAAGCATATTTTTGTCCAGGGCTGGCACTGGCTGAAAAAGTTAAACTCCAAACGAACTAAATTCAAAAAATCTTTTGTACACAACAATTATTCAACATTGCTTTTGAGCATTTTGTATTTTATTTTATTATTATTATTATTTTTTTTTTTTAAGGTTTGATATCAAAATGTTAACTATCCCTCGAAATTTTATTTTTGAATTCATCCCAAAGACAGACATTACATACCCCAGTGTGCAGCGAGTCGATTTCGATTGTTTAAGCTTTGTAATCGAAATTTCGATGAAAAATTATTTTTTTGTGAGACAAATTTTAGTGTTTTCGTGTTTTACTACACTAAAAGTATTTTTTATTTATTTATTTATTTATTTATTTATTTATTACACCAAGCAATCCTTGCAAAACTATGAAAGCATTCTATTAATTTGCGAATTGCGATTAAGTTCTATTAAGCACATAGAAAAAGTTCCCATCAAATAGTAAAAAAACAATAATAACACAATAACTACGAAACCTATAAGATTTAATTTTCCACTTATCTAATCACCCAACAAGCTTCGCCTTATCCTTTTTTTTTAATAAATTAGGCATAAAAATAACAATTTTTATTATAGCCTGTAACCTCTTCCCACCATCGCCAAATCTACAATCTCAAATCACTATCCATAATCTGCCAAATGTATTTTTAGGCGCCAGCAAACGACCTTTCTAAGCCATCAAATGCCCACTGTCGCCTGTAAATCCATTGATAACGACGTCGAGACGAAAACTCTTCAATGGAGCAGCTGGATAGACGCCAAAGATAATGTTTTCTAACGCCGCGTTAAAAAAAAAATGAATTCCTTAAATTCTGCAAAGTTACATACATAAAAACAGGTCAGCTACGATTGCGTAATCATTGCGAAATTTTCGTCGCGCTCAAACAATAAAAATCTAAACTTCCGCGACTATACCACTTCCTATGTAGAGTGTATGTGGGTGTGCTGACATTCTAAGTTCAGTTGTCTATTACCACCAACCGCCGCGCCGCCACCGCAGTCATCACCACCAAAAACAGGCATCTAATAATGTAAAGGTAATAAAAACAATTGACACTAAAACAGTTTTTTACGTGCTCGTAAACGACACCTGCTGCCTATATGTGCGCACGCAAATGTGTTTATTATTTACTAACTATTTGGCACATTATCGCATTTTGCGAATTATCTAGGTACCTGTGAATATCTGTAGATTTGCGAATCACTAAACGCCTGCTTGGCGCCGCCGATCAATTACAATTGCCTGCAATGAACACAAAATTCGCCGCCACCAACGCCAAACACTCCCTTACATGCATACCCGCAAACTATTCGTATTCTATAGTATTGTTGCTGTACACGCGATGCCATCTCACTTTCAATTGCCAACCATAAAAATTTAACTAACAAAATTTCACATTATTTCAAGTGCTGTTGGCGAGCCGCTCATTTCCCTTTGTTGTTGCGTTTACTAATTTCCACAATTCTCGCACAAATATAGAACTCTGTGGCTATAAATAGAATTTCTACGTAACGTCAACCGCAAAAATTTCGTATTAGAAAATAAAAATAGTTATAGAATTCATAGAAAATTATTGTTCGCGTGTGGATGGCGGCGATAATAGCTATCTGAGCGTCACAGGTTGTTGATGATTTTGTTATTGTATTTTATTATTGTTGTCGGTTGTTTTTATTGGCGTTCGATTTGTTTCGATATCTTCGTACATTTGTACATATGTTGTTGTCATTTTCGTTTTGTTTTGTTTTCCTCTACCGTTTCGGCCGTTAATCGCCCACTGCGCGACGATTAGAATAATTTTTTAATTACACATTTTATTTCTTTACAGCGATTTTTGCGCGATAAATACTTGATCGATTGCGCTGGGAAAACTGTCAGTTTTGATTTTGATATTACGAGTTAGACTTCTTATTGTGTATGTCTTTGCAGTAAAATAGCAATCGGTACCCTTATTGGAATTGTAATCGGACTGAGGATAGCACTGGTAATCGTAATAGTAATAGCTATAGTATTCGTAATCATAATAGGATCGTAAATCATAAACTTAATCGTAATCACTATCGTAGACGTATCGCAGCCGCAGACGTAACCGTAACCGTAAACGTAACTGAAATCGTTATCACACCCGTAACCGTAATAAAACCCCCTTTTCGTAACTTTAATAGTATTCGTAACTTCAACGGTTATCATAACCACAATCTTAGACGTACCCGCAATCATAACCATTATAGTACCGTGACCGTAATCGTAACCCTAAACGTAACCGTAATCGTAACAGTAAGCGTGGCCGTAATCGTAACCGTAAACGCCGTTGTAACTCTTAGCGTAACCGTAATCGTAAATCTAACCGTAGCCGGAAACGTTGTCGTAACTCTGAATGTAACCGTAATCGTTGACCTAAACGTAATTGTAATCGTAACTCTAACCGTAGCCGTAAACGTAACTCTAACCGCAGCCGTAATCGTCCCAGCATCAGTTATTGTAACATTGAACGTAACCCTAATCGTAACTCTATCCGTAGCCGTAACCGTGCCCATAAACGTTGTCGCAACCCTGAACTTAACCGTAATCGTTCCCCTAAACGTAACCGCAAACGTAACTGTAACGTAACTCTCATCGTAGCCGTAATCGTAACTCTAACCGTAGCCGTAATCGTACCCGCCACGATTGTCGTAACCCTGAATGTAACAGTAATCGTAACTTTATCCGTAACCGTAATCGAACCTATAAACGTTGTAGTAACCCTGAACGTAACCGTTATCGTTACCCTAAACGTAACCATAATCGCAACCTTAATCATAACTCTCACCGTATCCGTAAATGTAACTTTAACCGTAGCCGCAAGCGTACCCGCAACAATTGTTGTAACACTGAACGGAACGGTAATCGTAGCCCTCACCTTAGCCGTAATCGTACCCGCAACAATTGTAACCCTGAACGTAACCGTAATCGTAATTATATCCCTAATCTCAATCAAAGTCCTAATCGAAATCGTATCGTATATGCCGATTTTCACGTACATACAGTATCGTTCATATCTATAGCACTCCCATTTCAAAATGATATTGTTTGCCGCTTACGTTTAATTATTTTATTGTTTTTAAGATTTTTCAATTAAAATACAGTTCATTCTCTAACATAACCCATATAGATAAACCTAAATTGAAAACTTTGTAAAAGACTACAAAAAAATTTTTACAAATTTTCGCCCAAACTTCAAATTTTAATTCATGACATAACTAAACTCTTTTCTCGGTGTAGCATTGATTCTGTGTATCCAAAAATCTATTTCGCTGGCTTCGCTTTTCCGTCCAGATATGTTCTTAAGTAGTGTGTACATATTTACATATAGCTTCCCGCTTCAATCCTACCTGCTTATTGCGACTTTGCAGTAGCCTTTGACGTCATTTATTGCCTTTATGCGGTTGTCGACTATTCAGTCTTGATTTGTTTTGCTTATACATTTTTTTAACTTAATTTAAATACTATTTTTGCTGATATTTTTTGCTTAGCATTCAACAAAATTGAAATTTTGTAATAACTTTTTATTATGCACATTAAAGTTAGAATTTATAATCAGAACATTGACAATAAAATAAGGTCGCAGCAATACTAGTAGAAAAAACCAATAACTAAACAAACGCGCAACGAAGGCAAACAAAGCATATAAAGCCGGTCAAACGTGGCAATGCACTATATTTCGAAAAGGCTTTCGAAGAGAAATTTCAGAGAGCAGTTGCATGAGCAGTCATACCGTGCATGCAAAGTCTCTTTCGAAAGCGGTTTTTTATTTCCCAAAGGCGAATTGCAGATTGCTAGTGCAGCACGAGCAACTTGAAATATATTTCCGATTTGCGCTCTCTCAATTGCAGTCACATCTTGCAATTTTTATTTTAGAAATGTGTGAGAAAGGCCTTTCCGGCTGTTTACACATCGAAGTAAAATTTTTCATTCTCAATATGACAGTGAATTGCGTGGAAAAGTTTGATATATTTCCACGTTTGACACGCTCTTCAGAAAATCTGTATGTGGATCGTACGCGCGACTGAAGTGAAAGTTCTGCTTTCTCCAGCAAGTCGTCGAAATCTAAGTCACAGGTATAATCAATACGTGTGCCATATTACATCTAAATCCGTCCAGTTATGATGGGATAGAAGTCTCGAATGGTTTGATTTCTCTCATTTAAATCACCCTGTACCGATAAAAAAGTTCTAATTTCAAAAAATTATAAGACTAATCTCTTTAGTTTACCATATCGGACTTCTACAAGATTTTGTAATATAATTTTTATCGATAGGGTACTTAGAATTTCTCTAAGGTTGTTACCTGTATAAAATATTATAAGATCCGCACCGTTCGTTGGTGTCAAATGAAAGGGCTTGGCCTCTAGATGTCCAATAATGAATAAGTTTATGAGTAGGGTTGCCACATCTTTAAAAATTATAACATCTTCACAGTGCGTTAGACTATAAAATAAGGTACCAACTAAAAGGTATGGCCTTCGGATGTGCAATGAGCTTTTATGTTTGCTTTTTTTTGTAGAGCTGCCAGCTGTTAAAAAATTATTACCTTATATATTGTATCAGAAGGCATTTTTTGTTAATACCTGAACAGTTTTCTTAATACGTAGGTAACAACATACTGAGAAAAAATGTCCTCAAGTATCTACATTTGAAGTCAATCCGATTCGAAACTTTATTTGATAAATGCAGGCACCGTAACAGTTACAACTTTTATTAAAAAAAATCGCTCTTTAACAATTATTTTTTGAATTTTATTCAATTACTCCTTAAATAACCGTTATTTCTGAATTTTATTTTATAAATCCAAAATAACCATTACTTTTGATTTTTATCTAAATAATTTGCAAATAACAGTTATTTTTGATTTCTAAATTGTATAGATTACAGTTATCGATTACTTTTATTTATAAAAGTCATAAATAAAAATCAGTCACTGACCATTATTTTTTAATCATATTTATAAAAGTCATTTGTATAAATCGTAGTAGACTTTTGTTACCCAACACTTTCTTAACTCCGAAAAATCTTAATGACTTTTATACGAATGATTTAAAAAATAAAAGCCACTGACTGATTTTTTAAGGCCTTTCTAAATAAAAGTCTTCAATAACTGTTATCTAAAACATATAATATAAAAATCAAAAATAATTGTTATTTTTTTAATTTTGCATAAAAATTGCAAATAAAAAATTTATTTTCAGATTTAAGTCTCGGTGAAAAAGAAATCGACTGCTATATATCACTTTGTTGTGGAACATTTCCTTCATAGTGAATTTTTCCATGACAGTTTTCATCAATAACTGTTATGCTCGTTCCCTGGATAAATGTGTACTAAATACAAACACCATGGATCGGGAGGTCTTGCGCACATCTCTAGTGTGAATATTTTAAAATTTTGAATGAAAGCAATATAAAACGAACGATTAATTTTGAAATTTATTTACCAGAGGATTTATTGTATTTAAACGAGGAATTTCGGGTGATGATATCATATGATAATAACGTTGTCGCGCTAACAGCTATTTATTGCCATTGTTACTGATGCTGATGATGATGATGCTCATACAGATATACATACATAGATAATGCTGCTGCTACTTTCGACCAACACCATCGCCACCTCTTAAGCATACGACTCGCATGCAGTCCAAACAGCAGCTGCCGGCAAGCGATGAAGCAGCGCGTGCGCGTCACAGCAGGTGTTCGAAAAAATATAAAAATTGAAATGAAATCACTAAAATGAAATTCAATTGAATTGTTTGTTGTGGAATTCGGTGATGGGGAAGATGATGGTGGTAGTTGGTTAGACAGCTTGGAATGCAAAGCGAATAAATATTTATGTATATATAGTGTATATAGCTAATAAGGTAATATAAATTTCATATGAAACATGTTTGGGAGCGTATTTAATTTGTTACGCTTGTTGGCGAGCAAGCAGGCGACCAAGCAAAAAAACGACAACGAGAAATTGTGTAGTGAAAGAAGAAGTTGTTGGCATTTGAAAAAGGGTGAGGGCGAAGAGGCAAGACACCAAATCGGTTAGAGACAGCAGAAGCTGTGCAGGAATTTCGAACAAAGATTGATAGGCATGATAAAGGTGGTTGCTGATATTGAAACACTGGCGTGTAGAGGGCAAAAAAAAATTAACAATTTAAGAAATGCCGAAAATGTAAAGACATTTTTTGAAGGTAGGATTAGGCCAATGAAAATATGTACGTATATGCATTCCTGCATATATATTTATTTACATACAAGTTTTTTAACTGAAACAAAATTGCAATAATTAGTCCGCATTTCATCCAGCCCAACCTACTGCAGGTTTGTGTCTTAAGTCTTTAATTTGATATGAACACTTTGATGCAATTCACCTGTTAGGCACTTAAATTAATTGATTTCTGGTATTTAAGTGCAATTTTCGATATGAATTGAATCATTTCAACTTACTACATGTAAACTAAATCGTATTCAATTATTTTTGTAGACAGAGATTGCCGATATTATTTTCGATGTTGTTTTTTTTTTGTACGCATGACAGCTTGTTTATATACTACATACGTACATATGTATACATACTATGCTGACTTTAATAGCATACGAGTATAACAGTATACGAGTATAACAATATAACAGCAAAAAATTATACATAACTGTACAAAAAAACATTATAGGAGTATATCTATATATATAATAAGCGAAGGGACATAAGATCTGCGCCGTTCACTCGATTTTCAAAAATGGGGTGTCAAATTAAAGCGCCTGGCCTTGAGATGTACTGGTATTAGTTTTTCGGAAAGAGTTGCCACCTATTTAGCAATTAATTTCAAATTATTTAATAATCAACTTCATCATATCCGCACTGTTCGTTCGATTTTCAAAAATGAGGTGTCTAATTAAAAGGCTTGGTTTGCAGTTGTGCAATAAGGGTTTTTAGAGTTGCCACCCTTTAAAAAACTACATTCAAATAAAACAAAATAAATCTATTATTACAAAATGGGTATTAATCGAAATGGATTTTAAAAGATTTGTTTCTTAACTTAACTATAGGAGGGTTGCCACCTGTTTAAAAAATAAAATTCAATTTGAATTTAGGGAATTAGGTAAGAGAAATATGTATCGCCAAATGGTTGCCAAGAGAAAAGGGTTTCAGAAGGTAATAGTTTGAAAATATTTTGAAGAGGGCTGCCACCTGCTTGAAATGTCAAATTCAGTTAACTTACATGCAATGGAATATTAAAATATGCCAAACAAAAGAGTGTTAAGAGATCTTAAGTTTTAACACTAAGAATATTTTTTAAGTGCTGCCACCCGTTTATAAAGTTAAATCCAAATTATTTAATAAGTTTAATTAATTAATAAAATATTTGTATCAATCAAATTTTGTTTGACAAAGCTTTATTTCTGAACTATATTTAAAGGGTTACCACCTGTTTAAAAGGTCGAATTTAATTAACTTATACGCAAACTTTATGAAATATGAAAATACGGGTGGCAAGCGAAAGAGTGTTAAGAAATACTTAGAACATTTAGAATGTTTGAAGAGGGTTACCACGTGTTTAAAAAAGTGGCGTTCAAAGTACTTAACAAGTTTGATGAATTATTAAAAGTTGGGTATGAATGGAAATGGATTTGAAAGGATTTACTTCTGAAATATACATAGGAGGGCATTAAGGCAATTAAATAATTCAAATATGTATCACAATTAGGGCATTAAACGAAAGAGTATAAGAAAATTTTAGTTTGAAATTGAAGGATTTCCACTTGTTTTTGTAGTCGAATTTAGTTAACTTATACGCGTATATGAAATATTAAAGTACTAGTGCCAAGGTCATTAGATTTGCGCTGTTCTTTCGAATCTCAAGTATGAGAGATCCAAATAAAGATCTTGGCCTGTAGATGTGTGATAAGATTTGAGTTTTTGAAGTGATAACTTTTTAGCAGTACAGGATGATGTGGAATTTTATGATGTTAAAACCCGAGACCTCTCCTCACTTAGCAACGGCAGGATGGATTTAGATGAAATATGGCACTCGGATCGCCTATAACTCTGACTAACACTTGGAATAGTTTCTAGGTCTTTGAATTAAAGTTATGGGCGCTTTAACGCCATGCGGGCTCACTAGTTTTTATATAACAACACATAAGAAAAACAGTATAAATGTATAAAAAATATTACAGGATAGAAGAGTTCACACATAGTATAAGCTGTTTGTTTTATTTTTTTTATAGGTTTTGTTGCTTTTAAAGAAATTAATTTGTAGAAACTTTTTTTACGCAATTTTATTAATTTTTCTTACATTATTTCATTTTAATTTAATTTTTGGATGTTTTTTTATTTGCATTTAATTTTTATGAAATTATTTTATTTTTTTTTAAATTATTTTCCTTCTCCTTTTATTTAAATTTTCTTTAAATTTTTAGATTTTTATGCTTACAAAAATATATATTTTTTATTAAATATAATCTTTAGAAACTTATTTTATTTATTTTTTCTTCAATTTTAATTTACGTAATTATTTAAATTTTTTAAATTTTATTTTCTTTAAATTTTTAGATTTTAATGCTTACAAAATAAAAATATTTTTTTTTGATTTATTTTAATTTTTATTAAACTTATTTTTTTTTCAACATAGTTGCCAGAATTGGCAATTGTTTTACCAAAGACTGTGCAAAATGTTATGCTGCTATTAAATCAAAATTAAAAAAAAAAAAATAATAATAGTTCATTTCCACCTGCTGGCTACGCCACTGTCAGTAGTAGCATGGTGCAGTGTAACAGTTTTACAGCAAATTAGTATGACAGTTTAACAGAACTTGTATAGCAGTAAAATATGATCCCGTACTCACATTCATTCGCATTTTTACAATTTGTTTCCCAAATTTTTTCCGAAAACAATTTTAATAACTTTATTTAAGTTCTGAAACTCGATATCTAATGATTTCAGTGCTCTGACTTGCTAATCACAACGCAACGCAACACTACACTTACAAATATTTGTATGTTAATATTTGCATACTGAAGGCGGTCGGTGTTGTCGAGTGGTTAGAGTTGCAACGGCAAAGCTCCGGGTGTATTTGTGGTATGAAAAAATGGCATAAAACAGCAGTTTTAATCCTTTTTTGTGACAACATCATGGTTGCACACAACAAATCGCAGGATAATTTCGGCCAAACACGTAGAAAAATGTGTGTAAATGGCAAATATTCATTTTTTTTTGGTGCATACTGAGCGTGGCAGCTTGTTATATTTGATTCAGGCAAATCAGATTTTTATTTGAGATATGATGCAGCAGCTTTGCTTTAATAACGCAAATTATGGCTCAATTATTATCGCTCCCTGAAATCAATCCGTAGAAAAGTTATTTTATTTTCCACTAAAATAATATTTTATTTCAAAGTGAGTGCTGTTAAAGATTTATTCAGTGTTTAGGTCTACATACATACATAATATATATATATATATATGTATTACATATATATATGTATTACATATATTTAAGGAAAATATGTGCACTGCCATTGGCCAGCTTGGAGACGCCCGTATTCTCACTAGACAAGATGAATGGTCAACTTCGCGTCTCTCTCCTTGCTGTAAACTCGCGAGAACAAAGAATGGCTGTGGTGGAAATCGACGAACTGCCAGGCCGGACTCTTATTGAAAGGGGAAGCTGCGAGTAGGTTGGATTATCTGCCGCGTCCGAGAGCGCGCGGATGTCCAAAGGTGTTTCCGCTGTCTGGGGTATGGCCGCAAAAAGGCGGCATGCAAAGGCCCAGACAGAAGCAGTTCATGCTGGAAATGCGGTCAGCAGGGCCACATAGCCTCTGCATGTAAAGAAAGCCCAAGCTGCTACCTGTGCTCGGCAGGAGATGGACAGAAAAATGCCAATCACCTGCCCGGGTCGGGAGCGTGCAAGGCCTTCAGGGATGCCCTTGCTGAGGCTAAGACAAAGCTTGGAAGAATATGATTTAATTTGTACAAGGCAATATGAACAGGAGTAGGGTAGCTGATGACCTGCTGGACCAATTGGTTCTTGAACAGAGAGCAGACGCTGTCATCATCAGTGAACCCTATAGAACAAAGGAAACCTGGCATGTTGACCAATCAGGCTCGGCCGCGATATGGATTGCTAACCCCAACCATCGCGCAGAGAGCAGCGGGGTCGGACGCTGCTACGTCTGGGTTAAAATGGCGCAAATCACTCTGGTGAGCTGCTACCTGTCTCCAAACGACACAGTCCCTGTCTTCAGGGGAAAGCTCGAAGACCTTGAAGACGAATTGCGCGATATAACCGGCCACATAATTGTTGCTGGAGATTTCAACGCAAGAGGCGTGGAATGGGGTATGCCCCAAACAAACACCAGGGGAAGACTGGTCCTTGAATTGGCAGCCCGCATTGGCCTGACCATCCTCAACACCGGAACGACCCCTACATATCGAAGGCCGGGTTTTGGATACTCTATCCCTGACATAACCCTGGTCTCAGAAAGCCTTCTTCGAAGGGATGATGGATGGAGAGTGATGGAAGACCTGAGTGGTAGCGACCACAACTACATCACCTTCCAAGTCACTGGCATAACGCGAGGGCAAACACGTAGTATCCCTCGCAGGAAACCAGGATGGAACCCGTCTAGGGTCGATGTTCGCAAGTTCGATACGTCACTCCTAGCAGGTTCCCAAGGTATTTCACCCAGAACGGGAGAGATCCACAACAGGGAGTCTTGTACTAAGCTGGTCGAAGAAACTATGCGCTGCATTCACCGGGCATGCAAAGCCTCAATGCCACAGAGGAGAGCATGGTCAGGTAAAAAGCAGGTATACTGGTGGAATGACCGAATTGCTGAGCTGTGAAGGGCCTGCCATAGAATGCGGAGACTCGCAACGCGCGTTCGTGGTAGACCTGAGGCGCTGACCAGAGCAGCAGCCTACAAAAGCGCTAAGAAAGCACTTGGGGCCGAGATACAGAAGAGTAAACGGAACTGCTGGAAAGCGCTATGTGACGAAGTGGATCGCGATCCCTGGGGCCAGGGATACAAAATAGTGATGAAAAAGTTCCATACATCATCGCAAGCGATGGATGAGGCCCGAGTTAAGAATATAGTGGATGCGCTATTTCCCACACACCCACTAAGAGCCGACAAAGTGTTCGTCGAGGAGCAAGCCGAGGCACCACTGTTTTCGACAGACGAGCTGAAGCTAGCCCTGCGAAGCATGAAAGCCGGCAAGGCTCCAGGCCCAGATGGCATACCAGCGGAGGCAATCAGGTTAGCAGCGGAAACGAGCCCTGATCTTCTGCTTAACATGTACAACAACTGCCTTAGGGCCCGGGTCTTCCCAAGCCAATGGTTGAAGGCGAGACTGGTGCTTATACTCAAGGGCAAAGGGGACCCAAACTCTCCTTCATCCTTCCGGCCACTCTGCATGCTAGACACAGCAGGCAAAATGATGGAGAGTCTGCTCCAAATACGCTTGACGTCAGCCATAGAAAGCGAGGGAGGCCTTTCACCCCGACAACTTGGCTTCAGGAAGGGACACTCAACTATAGGAGCAATTGGCGAAGTAGTCGAGGCGGTACATAAGGCCGAAGAAGCCTGCCACCAGGCGCGGCCAATAGTGCTGCTAGTCACACTGGACGTCAAGAACGCCTTCAACTCGGCAAGATGGGACGACATGCTGGAGGCCTTGGAACTCTCATTCAAGGTTCCAACATACTTGCTATATATGATCCGGGACTACCTCAGAGACCGTTGGCTTTGTACGACACAACACAAGGTCAGAGAAAGAGACGTATAACCGGCGGAGCGGCACAGGGGTCTGTACTTGGCCCGGACCTCTGGAACGCCACGTATGACAGTCTGTTGCGCACGGAAATGCCGGAGAGCGCCTTCCTTGTCGCCTTCGCGGACGAAGTGGCCGCCGTCATAACAGCAAGAAATGTCCAGCTAGCACAGCTCAAGCTAAACCAGGTCATGCGCAACGTCAGTGGATGGATGAGCGATCACGGTCTGCAATTGGCTACAGCCAAAACGGAGATCGTGCTCCTTACCACGAAACGGATCCCAACAATTATAAATATGATGGCCGGACCTCAACTCGTGACGACTTCCAGGTCTACAAAATACCTAGGGCTGAAGCTTGACAGCAAACTCACATTCTGGGAACACATCCATGGAGTATGTGAAAAAGCTGCGCAGAGCACGGCGGCTCTAAGCCGGCTGATGGCGAACGTGGGCGGCCCGAAGCCATGCTGCAGGAAGCTTCTGATGACAGCGGTCCAATCGGTGCTCCTGTACGGGGCAGAAATATGGGCTGACGCATTGAAAGTCAAAAAATACCGGATTCAAATGTCTTCGGTACAGCGCAGAGGGGCACTACGCATTGCTTCTGCATCCGTACAGTGTCCGCGGACGCGGTTCTAGTGTTTTCTGGCGTCATGCCAATTGAGCTACTTGCTTACGAGCGAAAAGAGATTTACAATCTCAGTACCGAGATAGGTCGAGCAGCTGCCGCGGCAAGGGCGCGTGAGCAACTGATCCAGCAGTGGCAACAAAACTGTAACGCGAGCACAAAAGGTCGATGGACGCACTCCCTGATAGCCGACCTTCAAACATGGCTGAACAGACCACATGGGGAAGTCGATTTCTACCTGACGCAATTCCTCACCGGTCATGGTTACTTCCGAGAATATCTTCATAGAATGGGAAGGGTGGACTCACCGTTCTGTCACTACTGTGGAAACGTCGAAGATAACGTGTACCACACATTCTTCAC
>NW_023458560.1:40528199-40529245 GCF_013731165.1 Rhagoletis pomonella
CACTACTGTGGAAACGTCGAAGATAACGTGTACCACACATTCTTCACTTACGAACACTTCTTGATTTCGCGCAGAATGTTGGAAGAAAGACACGGAGACATAACTCCGAACAACATAGTTGGGGTAATGATCTCCAGCGCAGAAAAGTGGGAAGCAGTTGCGAGATACGTGAAATTCATACTCCGAGAGGACGGTTGTCTACTGAGGACACCCGAATGAAACGCGCCTACAAAAGAGCAGCCCCAAGGCTCTAACAGCGCGCTCCTGTATCTGAAGACATGCATGCGGGGTTCTTGCGCGGGCGGTGGGAGTTTGGGTTTTAGTGGGTAGCCCAACACGCTTCGGTGGGAGTCCCACACTCGGGGAAGGTAGTATAGAGACTAGCGCCCCCGGCCAGTGCATAAAGCATTTCCCTCTCCTACGAAAAAAAAAAAACATATATACTAACAGGGGGTTTGTGGAGCAGGAGAATTTATAGAAAGATGAAGTGGTCATATGTATAACTAAAAAGATGCATAAATATATAAGTGCGTTTCTACTCAACGATACTGCCTAGTGCGGTTTTCTGCTTTATATCAATATATCGAGGCCTGAGTGGGAGATCGACCTACTATCTATGCAGTCGATTTGAAAAAGTCCTATCACAGATAATGGCCCACGAATGCCCTACTTCAGAATTAGGTTAAAGTATGTCCTATCTCAACTAAACATATATATTAAAAATATGTTTATATTTGATATTGGGCGTTTTGAACGAAATTCTGAAATTGGGAGATTTTGCAAAATTTTCCACTCAGTCGTCGGTATGCTATATTATTATGTTAATTTTATTTAATATAATAGACTGTACTTTTTTTGTTATTATTAATGTGGCGTAATAATATTTACATTTAGCATTGTTATTGAGCTTTATTTTTATAATTTTATGTTATTTTATTTTAAATATATTTTTATTGTTTTAGTTTAATTTTTTTCATTTTATTTTATTTTCTTTTCTTTTATTGTATTTTACTTTTTCTACTTTATTTTATTTAATTTTTTATTTT
>NW_023458560.1:40529345-40534077 GCF_013731165.1 Rhagoletis pomonella
TTAGTAAAAGCTTGCATAAAAAAATAATTGCATATAACTGGCATACTATTTGCACTAGAGCCAAAAAATTTTGCACAGCATCATATTACAATAACACCTATCTAAAATTAATGAAAAAATCTATGGATAATCATTTTCAATTTTGGGGGTCCCACTTGAGAAAATTTTACTCAACTACAACATTTGAGCATAGCCTCCATATCGAAATGTAAGACGTATTCTACGTCAAAAAATTTGTTTTTTATTGTCAGGCGCAAAGTATGTATGTATGTAAATATATATGTAGATCAGGTTTAATAAATATTTCTTTAATATATACTCCACTATGCAACAGATATGCTTGCCGCATTCAAAATTCTTTGACACGTCTAAACACATTTATTTTCGTATAAGTGCATACAAGTTGTACGCAAAATTTTTTGCCAATTCCAAAATACGAATGCACGAAAATATATAAGTAACGTGGCTATTGCGCAGTTGCGTAGTTGGCAGTAAAATACATTAATACTCATGGACAAGGTAATTGGAGTTGCCACACACAAAAGTATAACTGCCAATTTTTCGAAGCCACTCACGGCAGTACAAGTGCTAGCTAGCGGCGAAAACAATAACAACAGCTGCTGAAATTACACTTCCATACGGTCAGCGCATGCGTGCATCAACTCTAACAGAACCAAGGCAAAAAAAAAGAAAAAAGAAAAGAGAACGAAATGCAGTAAAAACGATATATGTAGGAAAACTGCTACAGCAAAAACATAGAGAAAAAGCGACGCAGTAGCAGCTTTGACATTAAAAACAAACAACTGAGAAAAAATTTTGCTGAGTAGGAAACAAAAAAAAAAAATCGCTGCAACAGACGTAACTACAAGTAACAAGTGTCTGCAGTGAGGCGGTGAGGGTGCGGCAATCGAGGGGTGCAAAAGCGTACATCAACAATATTGAATTTCATTTGCCAGTTAATAAAAGCAGCTAATGAAGCGGTTTGCTAACAGCGGCAGCAGCGACGACCAAGTTTGTTGCCTGATTGCAGTCTTTCGTAATGCGTAAAGCGAATAAGTCGGTACGTTCGTATTTGGCAGCCTAGCGACTGGCAGTCTGGCAATTCACTGTACATAAGTGTAATTAAATTTTCACAAATTAAATTTATATGCTTAGATGCTGATCTGTTATCTTTGCTGTATATCGCTCTAAAGCCATTGGTGGATCATCTTTCGCTGAGTAGCTCAAGCGGGAAGCCGCTATAAAATTTTGTATGTCCAAGCAATTATTTCCAAGCCTCACCTGCAATCGCTAACATTTATTTTTTATTTCTTTTTAATACATAGTTGTGTTTGTAATTTTCTATTTTCGCTTCTGCTTACAAGCGCACACCACTCTGACAACTCAATTAATTAGCGTTTTTTGAAATAATAAATTATTAAGCTGCACTTAGCGGTTACTAATGCAATACAAATGGACTTGACGCTGAGCTAACGCGCACTGACACTGATTGACTAAACACGACGACGTTGATGATGACGACGACGAGGACGACTTGATTTGGTTGCACATTTACTCAGCTGCAGTTGTTGTACGTTCGTCCACTTCAGTGATTGCGGCTATCCGCCTTGCATTTCAGTACATACAATTATTTTTGCTAAGCTGCTTATTGTTGTTTTTCTTTGCCATTTTAATGCACGTCCACCCTGTCCTCCAGAGCGAGGAATGTCGCTAATATGTATATATATATGACTATTGTTTGATCAGCAAACACAAATAAATGCTTACCCATATTATTTAGAACCTGTCCAGAACAACTCAATCAGCCTCATCGATCATCGATCATAGATATGCAAGCGATCCCTTTCCATGCTACATAATTTCTTATGCGGGGGAGAGTGAAATGACCTGCTTGTTTTGAACGTTTTTATGCAAATGCGCGAGGCAGTAATCTTCACGAGTCACAGTATTAAATAGTCGTTCATTTTGCTTAAAAAAAAAATTGTTCGAATGTATACCGAAGAGAAATAAAGGTCGCCCTTGTAATTTTTAACGCAGGCCTCAACATACCTGAACTTACAAAAAAAAGTTATTATTAAAAAATCCCGAAAATTCAAAAATAATCGTAAATGCCCGAAATTGTCCCGAAAATCCCTTCAAAGTCTCGCAAATCGCGGAATGATTCCGAAAATCGATAAGTAGTCGCGAAAATCCTGAAGTAATCTCGAAGATTAGACTTGAAAATCTCGAAATTTCCTGAGAATCCTGAAATGGCCCGAAAATCGGGAAATAAATAGCCTGAAAAGCCCGAAAGAGCCCGAGAGTACCGATTTTTTACTTGATTGAATACTAAATACTTCCTATTTACTCAGTCTAAAAATAGAAAATTTCGCTATCTTCGGGCCTTTGGAACTTTTTCTGCATTTTCGGGACTATTTCAGGATTCAAGATTCAAGATTTTCTGGATGCGCGGTACTATTTCGGGATTTACGGTCTTCTCTGGTCTATTTAGGGATTTTCAAGACTATTTCAGGGCACAATAGACCTAAGGTCATAGTGCATAGTCTCTAACAATTATCTAAGACTATTTCAGGATATTCGTGTTCTTCCAGGATTTTCGAAATTCTCGAGACTATTATCGAGACTGTTTCGTGGTTTTCGGAATTATTTCAGAATTATCGAAATTCTCGAGATTCTCGGAACTATTTCGTGCTTTTCAGGACTACTTCCAGATTTTAGCGCTTCAGGGGCCCGTATCAGGGCTTTCAAGACAATTTTCGGGATTCACGGTACTAAAATCGGGATTCTGTGGACTATTTCGAGATTTACATGACTAATTTGGATTTTTCCGGACTATCTCGCGATTTTCGAGATTCAGGGTATTCTTGGGGCTATTTCGTGATTTTCAGGACAGCTTAGGAATATTCCACAGTTTTTCAGGACTCACGGGAGTCTTTCGGGCATCTGAGACTATTTACCGATTTTCGACCAAATTCCGTCCCGCGACGAAATTGATAAGCCTCCGAGACGGAAGCCAGCTTGCAGCAGCACCTTCTAATGAAGAGACGCTACAGACGTCAGTGAGCCCCTAACACGAATACCTATGATGTCGAAGAGGCCCCGTTACATCTTCCGCTTTATTTAACCAAACCTGAGCCTCTGTTTTCGAGCTTTTTCTTGTTCGAGCTTATTTTTACTTTTCCAGACATGAGCGCAGAGTATGCCGAATAGAGCTGCAGCGATAGGATAAGTAATTGCGCCTGGGCCACACTGGAGAAGTGAAACTTACGTTACATACATATCTATTTTGTCTCATAACCAATATACATACATACATATGTACATACATAATACATACATCTGCTTTTGCTTAAGGTTATATTTTTTGTCTTTTTTCTATCTAGATCCCTACCTCTACCCCTGTTCGTTCTAATTACATTTAGTTATTCTGTTTTCCTTTATCTTCATTTTTATACTCTATCGATAACAAAATCGATAGTAATATCCAATAAAATATCGATAACAAAACCGATAAAAATATCAGCGATAACAACCTCGATAAATATCGATTACAAAGTCGATAAGTATTGATAAAAATATCGATAACAAAATCGATAGAAATATTGATAATAATATCGATTAAAATATCGATAACATAATCGATAAGTATCGATAACATAATCGATAAGTATCGATAACGAAATCGATAAATATCGATAATGAAATCGATAAATATCGATGACAAAATCGATAATTATCGATAACCAAATCGATGAATATTGATAATCGGTAAAAATATCGATAACAAATCGATAAATACGATAACAAAATCGTTAAATGTCGATAACAAAATTTATAAATATCGATAACAAACTCGATGAATAGCATTAGCAAAATCCATAAATATCGATAACAAAATCGATAAATTTCGATAACAAAATCGATAAATTTCGATAACAAAATCGATAAAAATAACGATAAACAAAACCAATAGAAATATCTATAAAAATATAAATACCAAAATCGATAAAAATATCGATAAAAAAATCGATAAAAATATCGATAACAAAATCGATAACATAGTCGATAAATATCAATAACGAAATCGATAAATATCCATAACAAAATCGATAAAAATATCGATAACAAAAACCAATAAATATCGATAACAAAATCGATAAACATCGATAACAAAATCGATAAAAATATCGATAATAAAATCGATAAAATATATCGCTAACAAAATAGTTAAAAACATCGATTACAAAATCGATAACAAACCGATAAAAATATCGATAACAAAATTGGTAAAAATATCGATTATTATATCGATAAGTTCCGAAAATATCGATAGCAAAATTGATAACAATATCGATAAAAATTTCAATAAATAAATTAATAAAAATATCGATAACAAAACAGATAAAAATATCGATTATTTTATCCAGAGACATAACTATTATAAGAGAAAAGAATAAAAGTTGAGCAATAATTATTATAGTAAGATACCAATTTTTCGAGTCCTCTATAATAATTATTGAGTGACTATATTGTAAAAGTCTTTCATAATAATTATCATTGACATAAATATATTTAAGTCTTCAAAGACTTTTATTTTGAGACTTATATTATAAAAGTCTTTTCATAATAATTATGATTGAGATAAATATTTTTAAGTCTTCAAAGACTTGTATTTGAGTCTTATATTATTTATTTATTCATTCATTATAGTCTAATTACAGGTACAGACCAA
>NW_023458560.1:40534177-40542615 GCF_013731165.1 Rhagoletis pomonella
AACCGTGCTGATTCGGGCAAATCAAATGCTTAAGATTAAACCAAAGTAAAGTAGAATATAACTCTAAAAATGAAAAGTCACAAAGTTTATAGTTGAAAGAGATTTTCTGAGTAACATTTGGGCACTCGAAGTATTCAAATAAGTCAATCTCGAGCATTAATGGAGAGTGATGCATGTTTGGCTGCGATAAACAAGATGGAGCATGATACAAATTAAATTTTACATTGTGGCTTATAAAAATAAGGTCTAGTAGACGATTCAGTTTATTGTAGAAGCAATTTATCTGCGATAACCCACAACCCAAAAAGTTGTCTATGAAATAAGTCTCTAAGGGGCTGGCTAGAATGGTCGGAGTAAGATAAATATTATTGTCTAAGTGTGTCCAGGAGATATTGTTTAGATTAAAATCCCCCAGTACGCACAGCTGATGTTCTCCGATTTTGTTGTGAAGTGACATTACGTTATCGACATGTGATTTATAGATAGCTTCACTGCTAGCAGGAGGAATATATGATGCGCATAAATAGAGCATCCCAGAAACACATTGGACCCGCACACATAATTGGTCCAATAAAGAGTCATTGAACTCCAGTACAATAAGCGACGCGTTGAGCTCCCGACGGGAAGCAATCAATACGCCACCACCCCTTACGCATCCAGTCTTGGCCGGGTCACGATCCTTGCGAAAGACGTCATTCAACTTCAGGTCAAATAATTCGGCATCGAAAAATTGAATATTGAGCCAAGTCTCAATAATTACGAAAATATCATACTCTAAATGTGTACTAAGCGAGCGTAAATCGTCGCACTTTGTTCTAATTCCGGAGGCGTTATGAAAATAAATTTTTAGGCTTTTATTGGCATGTTGAGGTGAAGCTAAGTAGGTGGGTTTGCTGACTCGGTTTTTTCGAAAAAACGAAAAGGGCGCACGACCACATTTACTGGCCAAATATCAGCACTTAATATTCTTTCATAAGAGGATAGTGGTACGCCCAACTTAAAATTTATTCTTTTTAAAGTTGATAATTGAGTATTGGTCTTCACTAACATATAGCACGCTAAAGCCTTTTTACTCACAGAAGCGTGATTAGCAACATATTCAATTATATTTTCTGTAGTTACAGTTGTTGCGAACGAAGAAAGATGAAGCCATTTATATTGGACAGCTACATTTAAGTCATCATTAGCATTAGTACCGACGACTAGCACTCGTTTCATACGCTTTTTGTTTCCAGCAGTAGACCACTGTGCACCGTCTCCAGATCCAGAAGAACGCGCTGAGCTAGCAGCAGGGGTTATAACCTGATCAATATTAGCAGTACCCGTGTGTGTATTAGCTGTACTGGTACCAATGGAAGTGGATATCGCAGTAGTATCGTAACATGTATTAGCAGCTGCAGTTAACTGTGTGGTATGAATTGATCGCTCAATATCGTAGGTAGCAGCAGTAGGCATGTTAGTGAGAGCATCTCTGTAGGTAGGAGTACGTCGCGACTTATCATAAACAGAAGCACTAGCAGACACAGTAATATTGGAAGCGTTAGTGAGAGCAGCACTATTATTATCATCGATTTGCGAAGCGTCACACACAGGAACAGGTGGAAGAGCAGCCGACAACAAAACATTGTTGACATTAGCGCAAGACGTGACAGCTTCATGATCAAAACATTTGGATATGTTATCACTGTTAAACTTCTCCACAGCAGTAATCATACAAGAGCGTACATAGGTCACTCAACTCGGCCTTTAGTGAAGCGATCGCATCGTCTTTTTCATGTATAACACGCTGCATAGAAATAATAACATCGTGCATGTTATCAATTTTTATCATTCGTTTGTTGTTTTCTTCGCGCTGGGCAGCAATGGAATTGAGAATTCGGCTATTGTCGGCTTGAAGAGAGACGATGACACTATGCAAAGATCCCATGGTTATTTGTTGCTGTGGGTTTTTAGCATCGTTTGCATTACTAGTAGATTGTTTTTGGGAAGTCGTCGATTTATTAGATCCCTGCGTTATTTGTTGCTGTAGGTTTTTATCACCGTTTGCATTAGTAGTAAATTGTTTTTGCGAAGTTGTCGATTTATTAGCACTTTTAAGAGAGTCAGACTTCGTCATATTAGAAGATGTAGCACTTTGCTTGCCGTCTAAGATGGCTAGGGACAGGGGAGGCGAACGAATTGATTCTCGGCGCCTGTCCGCGCATACTTTACAAAAAAAAACCTCTATCTGAGCTGGCAAGAAATTCTGCATCAGCGGGTTGTATACCAACACAAGTTAAATGAAAAAGTTCATTGCACTTAACGCACTGAAGAAGTCTTTTCATAATAATTATCATTGCGATAAATATTTTTAAGTCTTCAAAGACTTTTGTTTTGAGACTTATATTATAAAAATCTTTCATAATAACTATGAGTACGAAAATATTTTTTAAGTCTCCAAAGAGTTTTATTTTGGGACTTATATTATAAAAGTCTTTTCATAATAATTATGAGTACGAAAATATTTTTTAAGTCTTAAAGAACAGACCATGATGATCGTAGTTGGTTGGGGACCAGTTCGGGGTAATTTGGAGCCAGGTCAGGACTAACGTTTATATTAACGCGCTTTCTTGTTTATGAAGATTTCAGTACAAATTTTGCAATCGATTTTAAGCGACTATCTGATAAACTATAGTATAGAAAATTTAAATATATGTAGCTCAGAACCCGGCTGCCATTCAATATTTCAGGTTTCAAAGAGTTTTTTTTAAGATATAGACGATTTAAATTTCGCGCTTACTTTGTCGTATGATATTAGCAACATTTAGGCGGAAAATAAGAATATTATAAATTTTTGGAAAATATCTCTCGGTAACAGCTTCATGAATTTCTCCTAAGCTTTGTTCCTGTTAAAGACGTTGAAAACACAACAAATTCTTAAAAAGAAATAAGATTATTATGGAATTTAGGAAAATGAATGTAGCACCGCCCACCTATAACTATATAACTTTATCTCATTAAGTCTAACTGAGCATACTATGTTTTAAATAGGGATAAAACCTAAGAAGGGGTTTCTTACCATGTAACGGTAGTTTTCGGAAAAGTGAAAAAAATATATATTTAATACGTTTGCCGGGTATTTAATGTTCGGCTTCGCCCGAACTTAATAATTTTTTACTTCCTTTTTTGTTGTTGTTGTTTCCGACAGGGTGGGTGTATGATGTATTATGGAACGAATTTCCGTCATCCCTTGTCAAATTTGGTTTGGAGACAAACCGGTTTCGGCGTTGTGCCATCTTTAGTGTCATTTTTCGTTCTGCATAATTTTTGTTGGTTGCTCGTATTTATACTCCTTGTTAACTACCTCTTTCTTTTGTTAGGTACGTCTTTTTAGTTTTGCAGTGTTTGCGGTACTCAATAGGTAGATTAATTGTTTTGGCTCGTTTTTGACGGCAGGTAGAAGTCCGTGATTTTTACCCCCTTTGTTTTTGCAGTTGGTGTATTCCCTTCCATATCTGTCCTTAATATTTTGTTGTTGTCATTCTTCTACTTGTACAGTAGTTTTAGAGGTTCAAACAGTACGTCCGATGCAGTATTTATTTGCTCATTTATTATTTGTCCTTTGAAGGTCTTCTGTTTATATATTTCCATATTTTCTAATATATTCAATCTTTGTCCTTTATGTTGTACACGGAGAAGTTCTGTTGTTTGTCCAATCTTCATTGGTGTGCATTTATTTTTGATCATGTGATTCGCGAAGTTCGATTCTATTGCAGCCTCTGGTTTTCGTTTTTTCTTATTATAATCCCTTATGTGTTCTCGATACCTTGTTCTTATATTTCGCCCTGTTTGTCCTATGTAACTGTGTCGGCACTCGCAGGTTAACTTGTAAACGCCCTGTTTATCTAGCGGGTCTTCCTTGCTTATTTTCTCTTTCAATATATTTCCCACTGTGTTCCTTGTTTTAAATGATGTCTGAATGTCGTACTTATGAAAGAATTTGGCAAGTTTGTAAGATGTCTTTCCTGTGTAACTTAGAGCTGCCCAAGTTTTTTTTATTGTTTTTCTCTTTGCTAGTCTTTTTCGATTTTGTGTCCTTTCTTAACTTCTCCACCAGGCCTCTCCTATATCCGTTATTTTCCGCAATGGCATATATTGTATCCAGTTCCTTCTTGTAGCATTCTTCTGTTAGAGGGGTCCTTTCAAGCCTCGTTATTAGTTGTCTAAATGCTGCATTTTTGTGTTGCTGTGGGTGGTTTGAGCTATTGTGTATAATTGTGTCTGTGGCTGTTGGTTTTCTGTATATTTCGAACTCTATCTTGTTCGTGGTATCGTTTATTTTAATTGTTAAATCCAGATAGTTAATCTTTCTTTCCTCTTCCGTTTCCATGGTGAATTTTATATTCTGGTGTTGTTTGTTGAGATAGTCTAGTATCTGTTTCTCTTTGTTTCCCTCTATTAGACATATTACATCATCGACATATCTCGCGTAGAATTTTACTCCTAGGTTGGTCGATAGGTTTTTCATGTATTTCTCCTCCAGTGTTTGCATGAATACTTCCATGAGTATTGCTGACGTCGGATTGCCCATTCCTAACCCGTTAATCTGTTTATATATCTTATTGTTGAACCGGACCGAACAAATTTGACAAGGGATGACGGAAATTCGTTCCATAATACAATTTTTTACTTGTTTTATTTAATTTTTTTTATGGTGTTTTCACGTAAAACCGTGACTGGGCTCGATTCAAACTTCAAAAAATTATTTATTGTACCTAAAATTTGCCAATGACAACAAAATTTTAAACTCTGCAAATGTTACTGAACAATGTCATGATTGAGTTTGACAAACATTGTCGAGGTTAAAACGTCATATGCCAAGTTATAGCGTTTGTCTGCCAATACGTGTCCTAGTGCTGAAAAAGCTCTTTCCACTGACACTTGCGTGACTGGAACAGCATGGACTACGTACGAAAGCTGACGCAAATGGGGATATGAATACTTTTGTGACGCCCAATATTCAAATAAATCTACTCCAACATCAGTTCGCGGAGCCTTGTATGTCTCGATTTCATTGAATCCAGTCAACATTGAATCCAGAAACATTTTGCCCTTCGTTGTCTTCCAACCGTCATAGTCCGTTTTTTAAGACTTAAAAAATATTTTCGTACTCATAATTATTATGAATAGACTTTTATAATATAAGTCCCAAAATAAAAGTCTTTGAAGATTTAAAAAAAATTTCGTACTCATAATTATTATGAAATACTTTTATAATATAAGTCTCAAAATAAAAGCCTTTGAGGACTTAAAAATATTTATCTCAATGATAATTATTTTGAAAAGCATTTTTTTATATAGGTCTCAAAATAAAAGTCTTTGAACACTTAAAAATATTTATCTCAATGATAATTATTATGAAAGATTTTTATAATATAAGTCTCAAAATAATAATTATCGATGACTTAAAAAATTTATCTCGCACACAATTATTATTAAAAGACTTTTATAATTCATACGAAAATTTTGATGACTTTTTTAACACTCCACCATGAAATAATTATTATTCTGGGTCTCTGGTTTTATCGAAAAGTCCCGAGAATCCCGAAAATCTCTAAAATCCCAAAATAGTTCCCGGATTGAGTCTCTGTGTCTCTCTCTATATCCTTTCCTCTTTAATTACCTTTGTTTCATTCTTTCTTCCCCTATCTTCATCTTTACTTTTTTCCTCATCCTCATTTTTGTCTTTACTTTTATGTTTATCATTTTCTTCATCTACATATTCCCCTTCACCTTTGCCCTTATATATATAAAAAAGTTTTTAAATTTACCTTGGTCTTCATTTTTGCCTTTATCTTTACGGATCTTTGTTTTTGTCTTTATTTTTACCTTTGCCTTTATCCTTTTCTTTATCTGTGTACGTAAACACCTTTACTTTCATTCTTGTATTGGTCTTTTTTTCTGTGTGTATTCTTTAACCTTTTATTAGCAAATTTTTTTTTAAATTAGTACCATATGCATACACACAAGAAGCACTTTTTTCATCTCCAACCATTTCCGTTGCACCATTTCCGTGTGCAATTTCCGTTGAATTTGCCAATTTACTCCCAACCAACCAACCGCCACTAAAAAAGTTTCACTTCAAAAAATGCTATTTTCTTTTGTGAAGAAACGCTTAGCTGTGGTCTGGAAGAAGGTGGGTTTCTGAATTTGTAAAGCTAGTCTGATTGTCTTAAGTTAAGATGGTTGTTTCAAGCATGAGGCGCGTTTGAATTCCATGTTTCCTATATTCCAAACATTTTAAAATGCCAAGAATTAATTTGATTTCAAAATCTGAGAATTCTTCCAGGCCGATTACGAAGGGGTAGGAAAACTTTTCAAACAAGATTCTTAAGAAGATCGGGCAGTTTAGGTTATGTTAGGTTATCGTCGCTGTCCCCATCCAACGTTGCCATATTTATGGCAGCCGAATACGGGACAAAAAATAGTTTTGCCTTTTTTCCACAAAAGCTAGAGGATATTAAAACCTTTTTCAATGTTCTTAGATTTATTAGCATTGAAGCTGCATCTTTATCAAATAATAACCTCAGAAACCATATGCTTACACATGTGCTCCTCGATTCGAATCACAAGCGTTCAGATATAAAAATAAAAACTTACCTATATAAGTGACAGAAATTTTTCGCACAGATGAAGATCACAAAATTATAGATACTAGCCGTGCTCAGTTCAGCGAGATATGGCGATGGGTCACCACTAATGTGAGGCATTGACATCGGATGGTTTCAAATAGCTGTCAAAGTAAATTTGATAGCCTGCCAGCTAATAATATCATTAATGAGATCCCTTAATATTCGGACGACGCCTTTACAATAGTAGCCACATCTGCTGCACAAGTTATTCTGCGTGTGATCGATTCGGAAAGCATACGAGGAAATTACCGGCAACGGATACTTGATCGACTCTTCCCCCATGCTTCGGCAAATCTGTGGAAGAGTTGATTAAATCTTCGCTCCGAGTATCGCATTTCTCACCCGCAGATCTTGAGGAGACGTTAGTGGTGAAAAATTTATTCGAAACCGGTTTTAATGTGCAGCGGCCTGTTAAAAAACTACAGTTAGGGGTGTATATTTTATAGATCGCGGCTAAGTGACCTTTGCGACTTAAGTTCCATGTTCTCTCGGCCGTAACAAATTATTACAAAAAAAAAAATTGTGTGTGTAACACCGTACACATGATAGAAGTGAAACTTCTTAAAAAAGGTGTGAGTTTCAGGTACCTATTCACGAAATTGGATGTATAAACATATATTTACGGTTCGGCAAACCATTAGGCGATTGAGTTACACACATAGGTTTGGTTAGAAATCACATTAATTAATTACATTTCATCTTATAAAATTTCTGATATACATATAATTTATTTATTCATTTTCCGGTAACACCACCTTATATGAATTCGCGCTTCTAGCATCCATAGGACCGGGTTGTAGTGGAAGTAATTGTATGTTTAACAAATAAATGAAAATGTTTATAATTTGTAATAGATCCTTACGAATTCGTCATTACCAAGGCACTAAGCAACGTACGCACTTTTGTTTGCAGAATGCATTTATTTAAGTTGAAAGACGACAAATTCCTTTATTCGACATTTATTCTTACTCGCTTTCTATCTTCCAAGGCGAATTCATATATTCTTATCACGAATTCATATATTCATGTGGTAGCATGTAGAGTATAAAAACATAAAATTACCTTATAAATTAAAAGCATAAGTATCACATGTATGCGTAGTCCAATTCACGAAATCATTTCATCGATCTGAGTAAAAACTAAGTGCATAACTTCTATTTCGCGTTAATTGTAATCATGAAATGGTGTTCATTCATTCAGTTTCTACTCAAACGCATGAAATGATTTCATGAATTGGCCTACGCATAAAGGTAGTAAATGACAGAATGAATTACAACAAACATATCCTTCTGACATAATGCAAGCCGAAAACGTTGGTTCAAATCAATCCGCAATCAAGTTGGACGTTTTGCCCACAAACATTGCAATTTTGTAAGCAGTCACATTGTAAAATCTCATTTTTACAATTTCATAGTTTTGGCTTACATTTATAAAATTCCACAAAAGCACGTGCCTATTTCGGCTGAGTTATCCATTTTCGGTTATTTAGTGTACAAAATAAACGAAAATTAAATGAGTTTGTACAACATGGCCATTAATATAGCGATAAGTGGTACAAATTGCCAGAAAATCCAAATTTTTTTATCTTTCATACAACCTAGACATAAATTCATTGAACAGGCCAACAAACGGTGCAATCTAGAGCAAAACAACACCAAGTTGAACTAACGGTCGCTACGTTTATGGCTTTCTTTAAGAAACATCGGGCGAAGATTTCAACTGCTCCTTATATAAGTTGGTCTTGCTATCATCCTCACATATGTTCAT
>NW_023458560.1:40542715-40547405 GCF_013731165.1 Rhagoletis pomonella
TAAACTCTGTTTGTAAGTATGTTATAAAAACTATCAAAAGGTATAAAGGCATTTTTCGGTTCCTAAGACCATGGAAATCGACAGCTTGACTTGAAAGACAACAAGAACATGTGTTCACTGTTTACTGTTTTCAGGTCAAAAAATTAAAATATATTGAATAATTTTAATTTTTAATTAATTTATTTAGTTTTCTTATTTAACAAAATTACTCGTTTTGAATTCTCTATCTCAAGGTCTATAAAATGATGTGTAACTTCTTTAACTAGCTCTTCCTTTTCTCGGGATTTTTGTCAATTTTGTCAGGAAAAAAGTTCAATTTGCACACGTGCTCATATTCAACATGCTCTTTCAGCGAATTATTTGACAGAGGAGGCTTCACGCTCTGAATTTGTAATTCGGTTTTTAAGGATTTCGTTCCCAAACGGTACACACAACGCACAGTCCAAGCTCCAGATGTGGTGAGATGACTGCAATCGAGCTAGTACATAGTTTTAAAAGCACAGAAGAAAAACAGAAAAAACAAATGTTTTATTAGGGAAAGATTTTTCTATTACCAAGATGAAGCCGTGTCATAAAAAAAAATTAAAGTTTTTCATACAAAACGTAAAACAAGCTCTGCATGAATCCCAAAAAATATTTTTTTTTAATATGTTTATGTACTCATATTATATGTAATTTAGGGTGGTCCTCAAATGTAGGATGCAAGTTTTTACATCAAATTTCCCCTACTTCGATGCTGCTATAGTGGATGATATCACTGGAGGGCGTGTCGCACAGGGGGCGAAGTTCAGATTGCTCTATGGAGACTCAAAAAATTTTAATTAACACAGAGGTTTAAGTTCAGATTACCCGACTCCAGTCGGGACCAAAATGTATATGCGATATCTTCGACTATACATAGTAGCATCGATTTTAGGTATTAAATGAAAACAAAAAATAATATTTTTAATTTTTTGAGTCCATAGAGGCACCTGCCCTTTGACCCCTTTGCGAAACGGCTTAGCCGAGTCCAATCAGGACCAAAATTTATATGTGATATCTGTGACCGTGGTATTACCGATTGAGGGGATGAGACTGCAAAAAATCATTCATTCGATTTTTTTAAGGGCCGCCCTAATGTACTTGCATACATATGTACGTGTTTTATATTTACTCTTACTCGTTTCTTCTGTGTTTTTGTTTGAAATTTGAAAATTTTACAAAATTGCAACAGCTGTTGCCTTTCGCTTTTCTCTGAACAATTATCTTTCTAATACTTTACGCAAATAATAACCATTTTCTTCCGCATACTACACAAATTGAGTGATGTTTCAATGTAAGACTACGTCAGAGCGGTTCCCCAAAATCGCGCGCTCGCTCGAAATTTGGATCCTCGGAAATATGTATTTACATTAGACTGCATCACTCCCCATACAAAAAAAAATCGGTAGTTTTTTTCCATTGGAATTATAAAATCTACTATATTTTAAGACGTCCACCAAAATATTTCGGAAAAATATTAAGACTTAAGTGAGCTGGACCGATTTCAAAATACCTCCAAAAATGGTTTTTTTTATGAATAAAAATAGTTTCTTAAAGATTTCTTTTGAAAAAATCCCCTCAAATGACAAAACGGCTTAAGCTTAAACTATTTGCATAAAAATATTTAAAAAAAAATTAAAAAAAAATTTAACGGAATCGTAATGATGATGCTGTTTTTAGCATTTTTCAAAGATTGGTATAAGAAAAACTTGAATAACTGAACCTAAACTCTTCCGATTTAGACTTAAGAGGTGTCATTGGAAAGGTATTTTCTCACCCTTTTCATTTATTTCTAATCAACTTATTCAAAGGATGGAAGAGAAAGATAAGAGAAACGAACCTCATTCAAAGTTGAATTAAGATCTTTGGTATTCGAAAAAAAAGATGGGACACGAATGACGCTTTTTTTGGCCAGAAATAAAAACGGTGTGAAAATACCTCTCTACTGAGATCCCATAAGTATAAGTCAGAACATTTTGGTCCAGTTATTCAAGTTTTTCGTAAATCAATCTTTGAAAAAAGTAAAAAAAAAACAGCATCAAAAATCTCATTCTTACGATTCAAAAATCTCATTCTTAAGATTTTTAAATATTTTTATGCAGATTTTTTAAGCTTATTCCAATTTGTCTTCTGAGGGGACTTTTTAAAAAATGTTCTTTAAGAAACTATTTTTACTCATAAAAAACTTTATTTTTGGAGGTATTTTCAAATCGGTCCAGCTCACTTAGATCTTAATATTTTTACAAAATATTTTGGTGGACGTCTTAAAATATAATAGGTTTAGTAATCCCGGCGGAAAAACCGCAACTTTTTTTGGTGATGCAGTCTAATTTACATACATACATATATTTAGCTATGTACCACAAATGTAATTTGATGAAATACATAACAACAAAAAATAAAAATTTCAAATCATTTGCACGTGTAAGCACACACTTTCACGTATAGACTTCGCACATTCGAAAAATTTTAAGATTTTTATTACTCTTTCCAATGATTTCGCTTTTCCAAATATTTTTTTTCACGATTTCTGCAAGTAATGAGTACTTGTGCAGCTAAATATTAGCAATTAATTTTATACACTAACTGCTTACTTACTTGTGCTGTCTGAAGACTATCTGGCTTTTTTTTGGGAAATGTGCAAGTAGAAATGAATGTGATTGAAACCAGACGAAGAAGAAACCGTGAAATCAGCTGTCTGAGAGACTAGCCCCATAATTGCTATCATGGAAACCAATCAAGAAATGATAATCCCATCGCCCGACAACTGCCCTTAAGGTCGAGGCTACGAAATGAGCGGCAAAGCGGCGAGCGGTGCCATACACAAATGCCGCTCAGCCGCTCAGAAATGCCACTCAGTGCGTGGCCACTTCGTAGTGTTGTTCCGTTAGAACACCCACCAGTAGCCTAGCGTCCTCACTCTTGAGGGAAAGGAGGAACTTCGTATGACACGAAATACGCTCTGCACATAATCCTGGACACCTTGCAGCCTAGCGCTTCATAATACGCATTCTGCGCCTTCCGGATCCTGGACGGGTCGAGTTCCCATTTAATTGGTTGGAGGGGAATCGGCACCTCCTCTATTAGCAAACACTCTCTTTGAAAAGCCTGTGCCCGGAACCTAGTAGTACATATGTACCTCACTATTGGTATGTAGCAAATCCAGAGCTGCCCTGCATTCTGCCACACTCCTAGAAGAAGTGGGCTTGAACGGCTTATTTGCTAAAATACTGTTTAGTAACACCGCCGCCTTCACATAGTCAATCCGTCCGAGTAACTTTGACGCTATACCACTATGACCGTAAGACCTGCACACAAGCTGACCCGTAGAATAAAGCCTGTTAGCAGTTTTTGACGCTATATTTTTGGCGGATAGGTCCGTCGGCAATAGATTCAATAAGGTGTAAGGTGCTGCCGTTTCTCTAGTCCAAAATTATCCCGTCATGCCGATCATTGATAGCCTATATACACTTTCTATTCTCTTAATAAATTTTTATTATCCATTGCTGTCCACCAAACCAATGCATTGCATGCATTGAATGTCTCTACTATCGAGTTTTATTCCGAAGTACTTGGGGATTTTCTTCACCTTCGGAACCTTATATTGCCTGGTAAAGATACAAGATTTGTCTTTTCTGCTTTGATACTAAGCTCCACTTCGGTTGCCCAAAGATGGGGATACAGTACTACTTGCCTCACAAGTGAGCTGAGTGTGGACAGGAGCTTTCCGCTTACTACGACGGAAATATCATCGGCAGTAAGTTCGGCAGGTCCTCCCTCCATTTTTTTTAGTATCCTGTTGGCAGGAAGACCACCCTCGCAGTCCTCCAAGACGTTGGAACGCAGGTCAGCTTTAAACAACCTTTAAATATGCTACACAGCCATTGCCTGGTCTTCTCACCCGCCTTCTGCAACATCGCAGGAAAGATGCCGTCTAGACCTGGCGACTTATGCTGCCAAAATGAGCCCAAGGTCCACTCCAGTCTGGACGGCATCACCAGTTCGCTTGCAAGGCTACGCCCTTCTGCGTCAGCAACGTCAGGAAGACACCTGCCCGCTAGAAGGTGATACCGTAATAATAAATTTGTTAAACTCCTCGCTACATTAATTCCGCTTGCTTTCGTCCTTTTCAATGAGCCCCAAGATTACAAAACCTTTGAATAGGACCTTCCTCAGCGTTGCTGTTTAGCTGGTACTTCGTCCTTAACTATACGGAAGTATTTAGTTAGATCATGACCTTAACTATCATCAGAATTATATCGAGATTCCACATTTAAGTTTAAGTAGAAGGTCTAAACATAGGAACCCACAAAGTCTTTCTCTCCCCATGACTTTTTGATTTTTACATCTCAAACATCGACAATTTGCAGCCTGAACAGAGTACTTTCATCCCTAAAAAATCAACATCGAACTTATTTACCACTTGGATAAAGAGCTTAAGCTGCAATTAGTCGTCAAGGGCAGACCTTTGTCGACGTTAACAACCTAAAAATTTTAGAGGTTACCTCAAACAGTCCTTTTAAGCGCTCACAATATAATTTGTCAATAATGTACGTATAGTATGTACATCTGAGTGGAAGATCGATCTAACTCGGCAGTCAGTTCGAAAACGCACTATATCAGAAAACTTTTAGAGAACAGCCTCCCTGCAGGGAAACCGCAGACTAGT
>NW_023458560.1:40547505-40557003 GCF_013731165.1 Rhagoletis pomonella
TCTTGGGAGGCTGAGCAGTTCTTCTGTTTTTTCCTTTTTTACTCATCAATTTGCAGCCATAGTAGCCTAGCTGTTATACAAGTGCCCTCAGCTAACCATGACCTATTGGCTTCTTGGATAATGCTGTTTCTAATCATTAAATTGCAGGTTGCCACACGTTATCACACAGTGGAAGATTGGTACTTTTCCTTCAATATCTCTATATCTCAGGACCCATATGAGACTAACCCAGAGGACGGTGCTAATGCCATTTAAGGCTGATAGCCGCATGGTTATCCAAAAAGATGTTTGTGATTGCCTTACTTACGGCTAGGTTATGTTAGGTTGAAGTGGCTGTCCTCCTCCAACGTAGGAGAGAAGCACACTTAGACCCAGTGGGCCGTGGTGCCTATTGAGAGCTCGAATTCGAACCCGTCCGGGTCACCTAGAAGCAAACGCAGTTGGTTAGGTTCAGAAAGCACAAGAATTCGTGAATGAAGCTATTTCACGGGAGATGGTTACCCTAAAAATGTCGACGAGCTTGCAGGAAAGGGTAATTCTGCGCCACTTTAACCACCCTGGAAGAAGTTAGGCATGCCGCTCGCTTCCTGCAAGCTCAGGATTAGGGAGACAGGCACAGCGGTTAGGAGTGCCCACAATGACTTCTGCAGAAGTGGCTTTGATGAAGAAGAACCTGAGACTGTTAGGCACTTACTGTGCGAATGTCCTGCCCTACGTTGGGGACGACAAACCTTTCTGGGCACAGGATTTTTAAACGATTTAAGAGCTTCTACTCTCCGCACGATGTATTGTATGCATTACAGCTTTCAGCGCTCATGCCGACATTAAAGAAACGTATAGCTGTATAGAGTGTTGAAAGCCTGAAAAGTTGTGGGCGCTTGACAAGCCTGATGTGGAGTTCTAACCTAAGCGCAGCAGCAAAGTTAAATTAACAAATGCTGGTAAAATTTTTTATTCAAGTATGCAGTTTTGTAGTTCGTTTAATTTGAGTGCAAGTTCGAGGTAGCTAGGACTTACCTCTGATTTTTGGCATATTTTGTGCTGAAGTTATTGTGTACTTACTTCAATGTAAAAATATTTTGGAACGTACTTGTCAACAACGACAAAAAAAAACAAGTAAGAGCAGCGCTGTCTTCGGCTATGCCGAAGGCTTCATACCTTTCTTGAACATCTGCAAATTTTACTTTGACAGATTACTGCTTTTGAATACATCTGCATACATCGATAGAGGAGTTACATACTTATATAAAAAATCGCATCTAAACGATCAGAGGTATGGAAGATATACTTTATATGACAGATTGGCTAAGTGATTTTCACCGCTATGTGATCGGTATGTAAACCGGTAACACAATTTATTGGGTTTAGTTTCGTACATAAAGGAGATATATGGCAAAAACTGGTATCTTAACATCAGTGCTATAGGAGATAAAGCTTATACAGCATAGATTTTGACGATTTTCTCAGTAGACTATGTATTATTATTTATAAAATATCTTACGAAATTTATCGGTTTTAGCTGTTCAAATAAAGGAGTTTTACAGTAAAATCCCATATCTGAACAATCAGATGTATGCAAGATATATGTTGTAGTCATCCGATCCTTGTTATTTTCACTGTAAGTATTCTGTTAATAATGAGTGAAAATGGTGCGAATGTCATGTTCCTAGCTGTATAAATGGAGGAGTTATGATAAAAGACCTCATATCTGAACAATCAGTTGTATGGGGGCTGCAGGTTATAGTGACCCGATCTTTGTTATTTTCGCTGTAAGTCTTCTGTTGATAATGAGTGAAAACAGCGCGAAATTTCATGGTCCTAGCTACATAAATGGATGAATTATAACGAAAAATCTCATATCTGAACAATCAGTTGTATGGGAGCTATAGGTTGTAGTTACCCGATCTTTTTAATTTTCACTGTAAGTTTTCTGTTGATAATTATTGAAAACAGTGCGGAATTTCATGTTCCTAGCTATATAAATCGAGGAGTTATAACGCAAAATTTTATATCTGAACAATCAGTTGTATGGGAGCTATAGGTTATAGTGACCCGATCTTTTTAATTTTCACCATAAGTATTCTGTTGATAATGGGTGCAAGTTTAGCAAACTTTCATGTTCGTAGCTGCATAAATGGAGAAGTTATAATGAAAAATCTCATATCTGAACAATCAGTTGTATGGGAGCTATATGTTATAGTGGTCCGATTCTTCCGGTTCCGACAAATGATTAATACATTATAAAAATACACCCACCTACCAAATTTGATCCGGATATCTCGAAAACTGAGAGACTAGATTGCATACAAACAGACAGACAGACGGACAGACGGACATGGCTAAATCAACTCAGCTCGACGTTCTGATCATATAAGTATACATTTTCATGGATCTATCTCTTTTTGTTCTGGTACTTACAAACATCGGACCAAAGTTATAATACCATTTCATGCTCATGAAAGGTATAGAAATAGCCAGAAATCAGCGGTATTTTGTACCTACGTCAAACTTGCAAATATTTAATGGATAAAACTGCATAACTAGATTTTTTGATTACTTAATAAAAACTTTGAAACTTTGATGATAACACCGCGCGACAGTAAAATCTACACACAAAAAAACAAAAAGCTGGCAAATCACAAAATTATTTAAATAGCTCTGTGCAATGTAGAATCACAACATGGGCAGCAAATGAAAGAGAATATTGTATAGAATTGGAAAAGAATAGATATTAAAAATGTCTTTTTAAAATTGTATCCTTCAATACCCTTGAAAATTTCCGATATTTATTTTTGAAAAAAAAATATATACGTTAAGGACCAATATGTACACGACGAGATCCTCGAATTACGCCCTTCTAACTTTATTAGTTTTTAAGCAAAAAACAAAACCGACTTCAAATCTCATTTAAAAATTTAGGAGTACCGTTAATTTTTTCATGATCCAATGATCAGATCAAAACTAGATTAGTATGGGACTACCTCTGAGACACCACCTTTCCCATGCAAAAAGAATTTTCGAAATCGGTTGACGTGGTCCAAAGTTATGCGGTAACATATAAAAAAAAAAATCAACGAATTGATAATCTCCTCCTTTTTTGTTGAAGTCGGTTAAAAACAAAACCGACTTCAATTCTCATATAAAAATTTAATTTCTTCACGATCGGATCGAAAAAAGTTAGTATGGGACCACCCTTGAGGCTCCGATGCAAAAATAAAAAGTTATCCGGTAACATACATAAAAAAAATATATATATATATTCCGACGAACTGATAACCTCCTCCTTTTTTTGAAGTCGGTTAATAAGCATTTTCACTGTATAAAAACTATGTAAAATAAAACCAGTTCACTTATCCGAGGTTTTCTTAATTTCAAAATCGGGAGCCGGGGTTTTCAAGCTAAAAATTTTCGAACAACTGGAAAACCTGTTTTGGAAAAAAGGCGAAAAATCGAGCACCCTAATTAGTATGTTACATTTAGTTTCAGCTTTATTTTAAATTCAAATTTATGAATTTTGCACAGGACAGACAACGTCACTGGCTACTTCGGGTACCATTCTTGAATTCCCATGCACTTCTCATATCGATATACTCCCTTGCTGTGCAATGCGCCATCCAAATATTTAAAAAAAAAAACATAATAATAACCGAATGTTTATTGCTATGGAATGCTTGAAATGCATCGGCACTTCTGAGGCAATCTTTTTATGTGCATTTACTAGATATAGATACATATGTACATTAGGGCGGGTCAATTTGTACGGAACGACTTCTAAGAAAAGAAAATCATTAGAGCAGGTAGAGTTTTATGTCGCATCACTATGTTTAGAGCGTTTCCGGTCGTGATCTACGCGTCGCAAAAAAAATTAAATGTGGATGAAGACTTGTTCAATTCTTTGAGTTTTCTACAAAGTTTTAAACTTGGGTTTATAGGGGATTTGATAGAGAATGAACTGTGTTTTAATTGAAAGATCCTAAAAATAAATGAATAACCGTGAATGGCAAGCCATATCACTTTGATAAGACCTATATATATTGTACATATAATTTGTTTTGTGGTGCTATCTTGCGGGTCTTTAAATAAAAAATAGATATCAAAAATAAAGTTTTCGTACAAAAAAAAAATGCGAAGTACAAGTCTTTATTAAAAAAAAGAAAGTGCGCCTGAGCCACACTGAAGAAAAGAAACTAACGTTACATATCTAGTTAGTCTCATGATTAATATAGTGCTATGTACATATGCATTTCATTGGTTCAAAATTGTGAATAATAAGCTTAAGGCTGAATGGTATTTTTTTCTATATTTATCCCTACTTCTACCCTTTTCGTTCTAATATCGATTAAAATATCGATAACAAAGTTTATAAATTATTGATAGCAAAATCAATAAAATATCGATAACCAAATCGATAACATATCTATAACAAAATCGATTATTATATCGATAACATTATCGATAAATATGATCATAAATATATCAATAACAACATCGTGTTTATATCGATAAAAATATCAACACAAATATCGATTATTACATCGATAAAAATATCTATAAACATATCGATAACAATAGCGATAAGTATATCGAAACCAATAACGATAACAAGATTGATAAAAATAACGGACGTACTCACCTTTACTTTCATTCTTGTATTCGTCTTTTCCTAAGTCTTATTCTTTAACATTTATTGGTACGTTTTTGTTAAAATAATACCATGCGCATCCATTAAAGAAGCACTTGTTTCCGCCCCAACCATTTCCGTGTGCATCATTTCCGCGTGCAATTTCCTTTGAATTTGCCAATTCACTCCCAACCAACCAACCGCCGCTAAACTTAAAACTTGTCAGGCACGAAATTGACTTTAGCGCTTTGGTATACTGAACTTATTTTTTACAGAATCCGAATCTACTTGGAACGAGGTAGAAAAAAATCTGACCCGCCCTAATGTACATAGATAAAAAACTTCAGATTCGTTCATCGAAAGAAATATGAAAATATTGAATTGTTTTTAAGTATCTTCATGTAATAAATTTCATTTCCGCTGTCGAGATTTTAATCTACAGCAAGCGATGTCGGTGTCGCTTGAATTTGGAGAGATTATCTTACGAATTATAAACTAGAGAAAAAATGAGGAACACAAAATTTACAACAAAAAATATGAAACGTGTTTGAGAACAACACATTAAACTCGTAACGACAGGAGCATTTGTGTTGATAATTTCGAATTACGCCAAATAAAATACATTTATTCGAGAATTTATAGTAACAATTCTTAATCAACAGTTCCACTAACAAGCACCTAAGAACTAACGAAAGATTTGATAGAGGAAGCAAAGTCGCGCATGAAATACATACATACATACGTACATACATATGTATTCCAAAATAGTTGCACTTAAATTTATGTCTTTTTGTACGTGTGCACAACACTAATGTTTCTATAACTGCATTGCAACAAAAACAATTACACAAAAAGAAAAAAATAACCAAAAAAAATATATATACCCGAATGCTTAGTTTTGGTGCACCTAAATTTTGTTTGTAGATTAGAATCTTATCTCATTAAATATGCAGACGAAATCGAATCCAAGTAGAGAGGTAATCATGCAAGTAAATACCTAAGTAGTATGTGAGCAGAAACAAACTGATGGAAAAATGCAGCCAACCAATCATGAAGAATTTCGAAAATATTCTTTAGCACACGCCAGGGGGTAATTGAGTTTAATTCCTTGGCACGGATGAGGTAAGGGCCCACACGAATATAACCCAAGATCTTAAAGCACTGATAACAGCAAAAGTAATTTTACTGTAGTATTCATTTATATTGTAAGTGTGTGTGCAAGTATTTATGTGTGAATATGTCCACATAGAATGCAAGAAAATTAGGCATGCAATTATGATTGAGATCAATGACAATAGAAGAAGAAGAAGCATAAAGTGAGGAAATAACGTCTTTCATTGGAAGAGGTTGTCTTTGAAAGAAATATATGCAGTTGTACAGTTTAAGAAAATATCGAAAATTAATTCTATTTCTGCTCCATATTTTCATTGTTTATAGTAAAATTCATCGATAATATAAATATATATTAAAATACATTTCGATAATCGATATTTTGGTTTTAATATTTTTCGCACATTTTTTAAATTTATATACTATTTATTAATAATTTTTCATAACTTTTAGGATTTAATATTTTGTCGTTAATATATTAACGATTTTTTACTGATATTATTTTTTTAATATTTTAATTTGTGTTTCAACGCTTATATCTTATAATGATTACTAATAGCCAGTTTCACAAAAGCAATTAAAATAATTTTTTTTTTAATTTAATATGAAAAACTGACAGAAGGGGAAAAAATAAATTTTCTTTAAATTTCTGGGGAAACCGGCATAAAGTTTTCGATTTTTTTTAATTTATTTTACCAGATGTAATTTATTTTCAATTATAATAAACTTTTTGATGTAAAAAGTTGTGTGCAGAAATCATGAAAACTAATCGTAGAATTACAAGAAAAAAATACCGAATATTTTGTATTAAAAAAAGCACATTTAAAGAAGCCATTAAATGTGCACAAACAATCGTAAAATTACGACTATACGTGTTTGGTGATACATGTATTATCGATATATTAATCGATGATCTTACTAATCGACATACTTAATAATAATTTTTATATTAATTTCGAAGTATTTACCAATTTGTTTTTCGATCATAATTATAAAAAACAGTTTGGTCTCAAATTGAAATCCGAAAATTTATCGACGAAATGCAATCCACAAATCTATATACACACATATGTACCTATATATATGTATAATGCGGGAAGAAAAATCAAAATAAAATATTTCTCATTATTTCTGTTGCTAGGAAAAGTACTTTGCGGTCGCTGTAAATTTTCTTGAAGAAATAAATATGCGAGCATTTTTTTCTTAAGAGCTGCATACTGATTAAAGAAACTTTAATAGAATAAAATTTCTTTTCCATTTCTTGTGCGTCATTTTATATGAATTTTGAGTTTTTCTTGAGAGCTGCAGGCCTTGAAAGAGCTTGGCCTGTAGATGTGAATTATTTAATTTTTTGAATTTTGGGTAAAGTAAATTTCTTAGGTAAAATTCAATTTTGCCATTTCAACACCATGCGAGTTCACTAGTAATTAATATTCTCGTTAGAAGTTAAAAAAAAAGTGGTTAAATTGTATTATCACAAAACTAGGAATTGTAAAATAACGACGAAGCAATTATCGATAAGTAAAAATTGCCACCGGAACATTGATGAAAAATAATTCATTTATTTATCAATATATACGCGTACCTATTGATCGAAAGTAAAAAAAACAATGATTATTTTTCGTGTCTAAATTTGCGGCATATTTGACGATAAACGCATTTTCGATGTATTTATTGATATTTTTTGTAATGCTTTTTTGTACCTATTTGCTTTAAATATTTCGATATCGATATATTTAGCGAAATCATGAAGAATATTTTCATCGATATTATGATGGATTTTATATCAATTAATTTATTTATTTGCTAAAATATTTTTCGATATCGATATATTTATCGAAATCATGATCGACGTTTTAATCGATACTATGATCGATTTTATATTAATTCATTTATTTACTAATACATATATTTTTCGTTATTAATATATTTATCGAAATCATGATCGACATTTTAATCGATAGCACCTACAAATGATTGATTTTATATCAACTAATTTATTTATCGTTTCCGCCGGTTTCAAATTTGTATTCGTTTTTCTTTATACGGTGTTTACATGAGGCTTTTTTACAGGAAATTTTAGAGGCGATTAGTTGAATCAAAAGTTGATTGCTCTCCAACTTTATTGTAAGCGATTAGTTGAAAGGCCGTTAACACTAGGTGAGTGTTGCTTTCAACTAAAAATTTCAAGTAAAATCGCCTCATGTACATAGATACCGTATTACTCATATAAAACAGCAACGTCCGTACGAATTTTTACTGCGCTTTTACTATTGCTTACAGAACACTGTAGTTCCAGAGTAAAATTGTATCCCGCCAAAAGAGAATATGTTTTACATGAAATAAAAAGCAAGCCAAGGTAAAATGGAATGTATGAGTGAGAGAGCAACCAAAGGAAAAAGAAAGAATAAAATGTCAAATGAAAGTCCTGAAAAATTTGTTCGCTATCAAATCAGTCGAATTCTAAACAAAAGTTCTAAAACCTACTTCATGCTCATATTTAAATCGAACAAAAAACCTTTTCATTACTAAATAGTAATCGGCTTCAAATAAATCTATACATAAATACCCTGCAAACCAAAGTTCCCGAAATCTTAACGAAATCTTTAGGAGTATCTGATTTCTGTAACGATTTTTTTCCGAATCTTCAAAGAAAATTATATGAAGTGGTTGACACGAACTCGTAAAGAAATTTCTGTACGAAAAATAAAGAAAATTCTGAAAGAAGTCTGCAAGAAATTCTTCACATAGCAGCATTATTTTCATTTCTTTACCGATTTTCTTCCGAAATTTCGTAAAAGAATGGAAGTGTGCGTAATTTATTTCATTTTAGAAAATTCGGCAAAAAATCGGATGGGATCTTTCCGAATTCTTTAAAAATTCTTTACGATTCAGAATACTCTGAAAAAATGGTTTGCAGGGTATCTACTACATATTTCTATGTATGTATGTATGAGGTATCTATATGTGGCGAATAACTTCCTTTACAATAATGCTAGTGCAACGCCTCGATCTCGAGGTATCTACCTGTATAACATCCTCAAGCATATAAGTATGTATACATATACATACATACATATGTACGTACACACATCAATACATATTATCGCATAGTTTTTGGGGAATTTGAAGTTGGCTATGAATGAATTGCGGGTGGGAATTTCCATCGACGCTTGAAAGGGGCGACACAGAACCAAAACTCAGTCACTTAGTCACTTAATTGCTCGCTTGGCAGTTAGCGGTAAAAATAGAGTATTAGCGTATTGCGGTTAGTATAGTAAACCAGAATTGCTAATTTGGTCGTTGTCACTTTTATATGTATGTATGTAGGTACAAGAGTATGCATGTATGTATGTCTACATAAATTGATAACCAGCGGTGAAACAAGAAATCGGTCGCATTATGCTAAAGCACACCTTTATTAATATACAATTTATACTCCGTACGATATTAGTAATCAACGGATTAGCATTTAGCGCGCTGAATTTGGTTTATAAATTTACAAATTATCTCAAAACTTGTTCGCTTTGGCGCAATTATTTAGTCTACTTAATTAGATTTGGCTTATAGTTTCGACAACTCGTATGCAAATTAAGCTATCTGTGAAGAAGAAAAGCTAATTTCAATATATGTCTGTATGTACATATTTATGCTTGAGTTTGCTTTTTATGTAAGTTCATCTAAGAAGGTTACGGTTAGGTGACTCTCATGCCTCAGCAACAATCGTGATTAACAGCTACCTATATTTATACCTTTTGATAGTTTTT